>NC_142244.1:87572211-87881034 GCF_052056855.1 Sturnus vulgaris | reverse complement strand
AGAATAAGCATCCCCAATACTTCTGGTTCCTGATTAAATCTGCCTGCAATCAGGTATGACTAAGAATTAAATGTGCAAGACAGCCTAAAGCCACTGAAAATGTCTACACCGTAAAAGTACTAAAGAAAGTTAAAAAGTAGATGAATGAAAGAAAAAGTGAAGACAGTAGGGTTGACCAGTCTGAGATCTTTAATACACTCAAGACTGGTAGACTTAATTGGAACGGCTGCAGAGCCCTACTCTGCTTCCAATGATGATACCACAGGTGATAGGTGCCATAGATAGAATACTAGAAGGAGGTATGTTTTAGTTCTTAGCCTCTTAAATTTACAGCCAGTGTACTAATAGAAAATGATACTGTATTAGCTTATGACAGGACACTTGGCTTTACACTTCAGTGGCTGAGGGGCACACCACACATCACCAGTTTCCCTGCTGTCGGCATGTGTAAGAGTGGTATCTGCTCACCAGAAAAAGCTGAGGTATTTGTGACTGTGTGATACAGAATCACAGAATCACTAGGTTGGAAATCATTGAGTCCAATCCATGCCCTAACACTTCAACTAAACCATGGCACTGAGAGCCACATCTAGTCTTTTTTTAAACACATCCAGGGATGGTGACTCCACCACCTCCCCAGGCAGACCATTCCAGCACTTTATCACCCTTTCTGTAAAAATATTTTTCCTAATATCCAACCTATATTTCCCTTGGTGCAGCTGAAGACTGTGTCCTCTAGTGCTGTCAGTTGCTGCCTGGAGAAAGACACCAACCCTCACCTCACTACAACCACCTTTCAGGAAGCTGTAGAGTGATAAGGTCACCTCTGGGTCTCCTTTTCTCCAGGCTACAACCCAAGTTAGCTCATGTTGGTTAAAACAGAGGATGCGTACAGCTAGGTTTTAAGCCAGAGCAAGAGCCTAAGCTCAAGATGCTCAGAAAGAATGAAAATACAAGCTGCCCAGTCTCCACTAGTTTTTTAAGCATTCTGGATAATTCAAGTTAATAAGCCAGATGTTTTTTACAAAATATGCAAATGATTATGTCACAGTCAGTTAGTCAAAGATATAAATTTAGTAGGAGGGAGGCATATTTGAGCAAGATATAATATATTGAGCATGAAGATTGTGATAATCAGCACATACTTGGTGATGCTGATGTCATACAAGTCTGGCAATTATTATATGTACTTAGGATTTCTCATGGGCAGGTCCCACCCACATGTGTTCCAGCTACAATTAGCTAATACAGGTAGATGAAAGCAAGTGTATTTGTGACAGTATATGCTGAAATCATATCTTCTAATGAAACATGATTCTAAACTTAAGATAGGGGAAGAAGAGCTGATTGACTTGTGTAAGAATCATAGAACTATGGAAGATCTGTCAAACTTAAAACAGACGGACTGCCAAAGTCTTCCCTTTGCCAACTGAATGATTAGCTGGGAAGAAGTGTAAGTGTTGGCATGACACCAGTTGTAAATCCCCTCTCTACAATGACAAAGCCAAGTCATAGTCTGTGCTGTATGGCTGACTTGTAATGATAAACACAGAACTTTGAAATTAAGCATGATCAGATGAAACAGGACTGAGCACATTTTTTGGGTGTAATACAGTGATTGCAAAATGGTGTTTTTCACAGCATAAGATAAACCAGTTCTTTACAGCTGTGTTCAGACATGTCAAAACCTCTTAGCATAACTGGGTCCTGATTACCTAACTTCTGTAGGAAGAAATCCCAAATACTACGCCAGAGTTCTACCCTGGTTTTGAGTAAATATGTTAGAATTAATATATTAGAATTGTCCAATATGTTTTCAGACAAAGCTGGAAAGCTGTTTCAGCTGGGAGGGTCCCATTGCATGTCAAAAAAGCGCAAAATTTTCAAGACACAGTATACATCAAGGCAGGCTTGAATAAACTGAGATATTTACCTATTGCCAAGGTCATTGCTTTGAGTTTGTCTCTGACTAGTTTCACTACCATGCTCTTTTGGAGTGGGGTAGAGCGACAACACAGTACTGAACGGCAGCGCTTGGCTAGTGCAAGAAATTTATCTTCTAGTGCAGGTTCCAGGGCATAAGCTAGAGTCCTTCCATCAATGACTAGGCCCAAGCTGGAAAGCACAGAGGAAGAGGATGGAGAGAGAGGGGTGAACCCAACAGTCATGTTTCCAGTAGCTCCGTCTATTGTGTTGTTTGAAAATTTAGACTCTACGCATTGCAGGCACTGTTCCAGCAAGACAGCACATGTCTCCTGCAAAAAAATTCAAAATAAAAATGCTTGAGAGAAAAGAACATGTATGCAAAGGCTTCTGTTTGTTTAGGCCTAAATTGTATGTTTAGGTATAACTAATATGGGGAATATCTTATTTACTGCACTGTTAAAGTTTTAATTTCTAATAACCTTCTACTTGTTTTGAACACACAATTCTTGCAGAGGATATGACAACAGTAAAGAGTAGAAAGGCTTAAAATCTAGTTCTTAACATGCACTTTTGTATGCTAAATTAATTTCTTTTAGCTCCTTCTCAGAATAACAGTGCTGGGAAATGATATATAATTGGTACCAAGTTAAGTATGGTGATGAACACCATTATGGTGATGAACACCATGTATACGCCCACAACTCAGATCAAAGAATTATGCATTGTTAAAGGCCAATTAAAGGTTATTTAAGCTGAACTTTCTCTCCTAGCCATACTCAACTAGAAGATGTTATTGAGAATATATGAACATTTCAAAGAAATCCTATTGGTCTTACAGCAAAATATGATTAAAAAGAAAAACCATGGAAAATTAATTTACCAGTTCAGTTGATACACCCAAGAACGGAAAATGCTGTTATCTTTTCTTCCTTTTTGAAAGAAATTGGAGCTGAATACTGATGGCCTACCTCTCCTCTGCTGATCTGAAGTCCAATTTTATCACCCCATAAAAGGACTATAGCACTATCAGTCTGGTTCCTTGTATGTTAGACCATATCAGTAAGCTCTTTGTGACTGCTTGTAACAAGCTTGAGCACAGGAAAGATCAGTAATTCAAAAGGATTAGAAAAGGTCTGTTAGGAAGCAAGGCATTACTGTAGATGTGGTTTTCTGCCTCTCACTGTTAGCATCAAAATTTAAATATTGCTTCTCTCTCCAGAGAAAAAGCCACCTGAGAAAACATGAATGACTGAGTTATCTAAATACTACATTTCAGTGGCATAAAATAAAGCACAAATTCTCAACAGGTTATCAATTGCTTTCTTTCTCAACATGTATTTAATAATAGGTTGCTTTTTAGACCCATTAGTGCCAATAAACAGAAATAGGGATGTTTTGAGAATGCATACCGAAGAAAGTGATTTATGCTGCTACGGCATATTTTCATTCATGGTGCAGTTCACGACACACAATTACATGTTTTCAGTAAGGTTATGATGCATGAGGCTATAGTTTAGAAGCATGATTCACTGAAAGGTATTCAAAGACATGTCCTACCTGAAAATTATAGACGAAGCAGGAAAAGAAGCAAAAAAAAAAGAGGAAAAGGAAAAAAGCCATCAAACTTTTAATTGTACAAGTTGAAAATACAGCAAAACTAGGTCATTAGTCAACTTATATATTGGATCTGCTTACTGGTGATTCAGCATTCAAAGTGATGATTTCTTCATCATGATCTAGTAGCTTGCAAGCATATGCAATATTAACAGCTGTTTCTTGCTTGTCTCCAGTAAGAACCCAAATCTGCAACCCAGCTTTACGCAAACTTGCAATGGTTTCTGGAACACCATCCTGCAAACGGTCTTCTATGCCAGTTGCACCTAAACACATAAAAAAAGGCAAAATATTCCATATAAAATGAACACCTAGGATTGCCCTTGAATTTTAAGCTTTGATTAAAAAAACCGAAACAAAACCCAAAACAACCAGCAGCCACTTTTACTGGGAGACAGCTAAACTACCAATGGTTGCAAGATTTGGGCAGCTTTTGGGGGTATTGAGGAGGAAGAAAGCAAAGTGGCCGTGGTAAACAGTTGCATCAACAATAAACAACAAATCCAGAATTCAAAATGTCAAAAGTAACCAGATGCCACTCCTGGTCCCAGAGGTCCGCAAGGCTTATTGTCTCTATGCTCTATAGCTACGTCATTTCTGCTGAATGCTTCTAGAGAAGCTATTGGTTCTCGGAGATCATTTCAGTTCCTTATTAGCAAGAAGAGAGTGGGACACTAGAAATTCCTCTTTTGAAGGGGAATAACAGCAGGACTGCAGCTTGGCATCAACACATTAGACTGCAAAAATAAACCTTTTTGTGCCTTGTTGCTGCTCTTTGCTCTTGCAGAAAGACACTGGTGACCAAATGAGATATAGCAGAGAATAAATCATAAATCTGTGGACCATGATGTGAGAGTAAAATGTGTATTTTCATGCTTTCAATGCATCTTTCTACCTGTTATAAGAGACTGGGTATTTGTTTTATGCTTACATAAATCAATTGACTGAGACAAGATTTTCATATATATGTAAAGTGGCAAAAAGCCATTCAGGACCAAGCTCAGTGTCATCACTGGTATATCAGTGCTCCACTGAGTGTCAGAGAGACTTCCAAGTGAGGAAATGCAAGCCCTAGTACTAGCAAATGAAGAAGTGACAGACATGCAAATTATCTGGAACAACAGGAAAAACAAACTTTTCTCAGCTAATTATTTCTTCTATGGTTCTTCCTTGAAAACAAATCCAATTAACAATATAAGTCCCCTTAAGTCTGAGCACCAGTCATTTACATGAAAACATATTCTTAGGTCAATGTTGGGCAAGTTAGAAAAATATAAGAAAAATATATTCCATACTGAATTTTTATTCCCAAAACCTAATGATGACTGATCATTGCAAACTACAAACCACAGTATGAGTAGGTTCTTGGGGAATTGCTAAACTGATAGCTTACTACTGGCCAGAGCTCACTTATTTATCTAGCAGCTCAATTTCACTTTTTTTCCCACCTCAGACTGCAGCCAGAATCAACAGGTATTCCCATGGTGGGATCTTGATTACCCTGGTCTGAATTAGGCAACTCATGCCCCCCTTTAAGTCAGGGAAGAGAACTAGACACTTCAAGGGCATGATTCATATCCTAAAGCAGATATCTAAATCAGACCAAATGAACTACACTTGTTTTGTCTCTGGTTATATGTTGAGCCTTAGAGATCTGTAGTATATGCATTACAGGTTGAGTGAGATGGATCTGTCTCCCAGAGACAGGCATGCTGGCAATTAGTGAAGGCCATTTTCTCCAACAGTGTTATGGCTGTCCCAGATTCTTTGCCAGAGAAAGCATCTGGGTGCATGGATTACCAGTGTATACAAATACATTTTAGAATCTCTGCTTTCAACATCTCAACTCAAAAGAGCATGACTTAGCTCTTGCAGTATTTTTTACATACATGATTTTAACCCCAACCCCTTGCCACAGAATACACACGCCCTGAGTGCATGTGCTGAACCTGAAGTATATGGAAGTGGATGCCTCTCAGAGATGCAGTTTTGCTTTATGCGTGTTTCTGGCGCCCCTGGAGTCAGGGAAGTCTCTGTGACATGTTGAAGCAGCACTGAATTAATGTAATTCTGTAGACAGCTTGTGCCAAGTCCTCTTCTTGTTTAGAGCAGCAGCTCCCATTTACGATGCTGTGTCAAATTCACCCCTGGTATTACTCCACTTATTTCACTAGTGATAAAATGTTGGCAGGAGCAAGGAAAACAGGGTATATCTTTTATGTAATTATATCCTATTCCTTTGTGGTGCTGCACATGACAGCCATGATAAAGTCCCAGGGAAGCCAATTTCTATACCATCAGAAACAATTTAAGGGAAAGAATGGATTTCATAGCCAAACTTTCGGAATTTTTATCACATTTTAATTTCATGTCCAGCTCTCATTTCATTACCTAGCAGATGCAGATTCTTCTCTATCCGCAGTGCTGACTGAAACAGAAGTTCTTCGCGATTTTCAATTGAGGATTCTGCTTCTAAATGAGTTTTTAACCAACAGCCATACTCTTCCTTGCTGAGAACCTATTACAAAGAGTATGTGAGGGCACAGTCAGTATGATGCAGAGGCATTCATACTTTATTGAATAAAATGAAAAAGAAGTTATGAATCAAGAACAATAAATAAATACCTTCAGTAATCTTTGTCAAGACTCTCCTTAAAAGCAAACTAAAAGCCTGCATTTACTTACTCTTTTTGCAATACAGAGAGTCCGCAGCCCATCTACAGCATAAAGATTAAGGTAATTCTGAGTTTTGCTTCGGATTTTTTTTTGATGTTTGTCCCGAGGGTCATCTAGACAAAAATAAAACCATAAATTACTCGTTGGAAAATAACAGCAGCTGAATTGCCTCAGAGAATAAAAACTTGTATACAGTACTCACTGTACCAGCACTTTATAATTGATACTTTTAAAGAGGTGTTGATATTTCCTGGGAAATTAAAGTAAAACATTCTATTTAAAAAGAAAAAAAAAGTCGTTTTGTTCTCCTTTCTGTCTTCCTTCTTCAAAAAAGTCACTGTGAATGTACGTGAGAAAGACCTTTTTTTACTCCTTAAATATTTCTTTTGCCTGAATATTTTAAGAAATCTTCACAGCAAACAATACTGTCAGAAATAGAAGTATGATTTCAAATACGCTACTAGCAAATGTTTTTCCACTTCTTTACAGCTTGTGTGCAGAAAAACGAGACTTAAAAATAGCACTCATTCTTCCACCAAGGCTAATATCTTGAAAGAAGGGGAAATATTGCTCTGTTTTGTATATCTAAATGCATGAAGGTCCTTTTGTCTGTTAGTGCTGTACTGATACTTCCTATCAGCCTGAGCCAACCCAAGAAGTTCTGGGTATGACTGCAATTTCATTTAGAGGAGAATTTGTACTTGCAGACCTCACAGCTAGCTTCTACCTCAGAAGCATCAGCAAAACTTCCACTCAGCTTTACCCTTCACTTAAAGCCATGTGTAACTACTCAAAATGAGGACTGAGCATCTGTTTCTTTTCTCTCTTTAGCTGGGACTGGTGCAGTATGCTCACACTGTGATCAACATAGAGTAATAAATATGATGGCAGCACATTTTGTTCCACCTTATTACATGAAATGATGTCTCCAAAAAATTTAACAAAAGCGATAATGCATCTTTTTTATCATCTATAATCAAGACAAGTTAATGAAAAAGGTACTGTAGTAGTAATCTTTAACAATAGGAAATTCAAGGTTAGTGCTTAAGTAAAAGTACAAGGGGGTAAACTGTTAGATAGGAACCATTGAGTGAGAATGACTAGTACCTTCTGGCAGGTTTTCCTACACTACTACTACTGATGTGATACACTTTTTTTACTAAAGTTTGAATATTTTCAGAGGATGTAGAATCATTTTGGGATATAACTCTGTACCTGAAGCTGTTCCTAAGTGCAATATTTGAATTACTGGTACTTACACAGTAACCAGTCATGAGTCAAATGTCCACTCCTCACCAGAAGCCTGGGCACCTCAAGAGACCTACTATGTACTCAGCTCAGCACTGAATGTGCTTCACCTCTCATACTGAGAGCCTATGGGCACTATGCCATTATATTAAGCACTTAGTACAGGTATATAAATTAGATGGCATAAGTATCTTACTGTTCATATTTTTCAGTATACATTTACCCAGTGGGCACTCATATTGAATTTGATCTTGCTATATGTTGACTCCTTACATATATTTGTCTGCCTATAAAGTTACATAGCATTCAGCACTTTCATATTTATACAGCAGCAGACTGAGCAATTGGGCATTCACAAACACATACATGTATTGATTTTGTAGAAATAAGGGAACTGTGAGTTTGTAATCCAAATATTCTGGGTTTTATTCCATTTATCTCAACTATGTATCAGAACATTTTACTCACTGTACAGCTATTTTCTCATCTTTAAAGACTTTTCCATCTTCTCTAGGTCTGCAAAGCTGCGAGTATATGTACACAGTTGTTCCTAAGGGACTCAGTAAAGATTGTGGTATTTCCTGCATATGTTCATTTCAGTTCCATCTGATTAAGGTCATGTGGTGAACACTGACTGGTAGGAATATTCTCATGGCCTTTCCATCTACCTATTATATACCTATGCTATCACCATTGACTGCCTCAAAGGGACAGTACAGATATATAGTTCCAGAAGGACATCCTTACATGTATTCTTTGCAACTGGAAAACTCTTTCTTACACTATATATGGAAATATGCCTATAAGGAACAAGCAGCCTAGCACGGTTTTATTTTGCTACCTTTCTATTAGTGCATTATAACTTTTTTGACACATGTGACTTCTGGGAGAAGTACTGCAGCAAAACTTCTTCGAGGCTTCTTGTATTAGTGAGGGTTTTTTTTAAACTTTACAACAATAAAGTGGAAAGCATTCTTTCTAATTTATTGTGATACATTAACATTCTAGAGAAAAATGCCATGTTTTTTGCATATCCCACATGAAATTATCTCATGGGAGTGGCTATTTCAGTCAGTCAGGCTCACTGACTTCCAATGATGCAAACTTCAATAGATGCTTAAACACATCAAAAGCTGTTTCTATTCCTTTAAGGTTAAGTGGTGTTAATCACTTCAGATCTGTCTGAATGTCAAATGCTCATACCTCCTTCATTGAACAGACAGCAACTCCTTACAAGTAGAGATGTGCATACAATAATCTGTGCAATCATCTCCAGCATAGCAATGACAGCTATAGCCCCTTATAGCTGTCCATGTGCCTCATTAGTCCTACCCTGAGATTTATGTTGTGCTCAGAAGTTAGAAGAGGAGAAGGAATCTCATGCAGATTTGTGGAGATTTGCTTTTAGTTGGGATGCAGTGTCTGCTCTGAGCAGTGTGACCACATGTACCATGTCAGTGAAAAACAGCAAGAAGTCTCCTCCAGAAGAATGATAGAGAGCTAGTGGCCTTCTGCTTCTTCATTTCCTTCCATAATCTCGAGCTGCAGAAAGCCAGTACAATCATTGTTTTCTCAGTGATTTATGTTCACAGTTCCTGTGTGAGCTGGGTATTGACTCAAACAGTAACTTTCTTATTTATGAACATGGTGACTGTTGAGATAAAGTAAAAGCAATACACTCCTGGGAATCATTTCAAGGTTTTTGGAAATATCTGTTCGCTATCAGAATACACTAGGTTCAACAGCCTTAACTAGACATACAGGCAGAGCAAATGGAGTCAATTCATAATATTTTTAAATTTTGAAGCTCATGGTGATTTATACTTTTCTATAAGATGCAAGGAAGCTAAAACATAATACTTCTGCTTCAGATTTCAGGCTGTTTCTCTTGTCATATTCTAAAATACTCTTCCTCCCAAACAGGAATCTTTGTTTCATTCCATGTGGTGTTTGATCTGGGAGATTACAGACATGCTGCTGCCTTGGTCCTACAGTCTAAGGGCACAAGTCTCAAGACACATGCTTGACTACTGTACACTTTACATGTCCCTGAAGCAGTAAGAGAGCAAAGACCAAGCTTTGGGATTTGTTGTGGGATTAGTTGTCGTGTCCATTCATTTTTTAGTAATTTCCTTCAAATTATAAATGACTGAATTCTTGTAGCATTACATCTCTCACACTTATGTTCCACCACCACCGGTGAACTGGATAACACCAAGGATAAATCCCATAATATACATAATAGCCACAGCATAAACCTTTTGAGGCTCCTTTTACATCCATTGATACTAGGATACTGCAGGCAGAGACACTGAATTCAGTTCCAGGAGTGAAAGATACTCAAGAGAAATGTCAAATGTTTATCAGACAGATTGATTGAAACACACGGAATTACTGCAACCAGGAGGGGCTTAAGAGGACTAGAAAAAAAAAGGGGAACTGCTTATGTTGTTCTAGTGGCTGCACTTTGCATTGCTTGCAAAAGCAAAGCACAACAAAATTCACAGTTCAATTTGGGCTAAAGAAACCCCAAACAAACAAAAAACCCAAACCAAAACAAAAAAACATCCCTCACAATTTCAGAACCACTTTCAATTTGCTTGCCTGTAATGATGGTGGAATCTGTATTTGCCCAGCTACAGACATTGCTCATTCCCACAGTGACCTTCAGGAACGCTGCTTCTTCTTCTCTGACACATATCACCTTTGATAATGTCGCCATTTTAAAATTTTCTAACTGACCTTACTGTTTTTACCTAGGTGGGTCTTAGACCTGCCTGAGATTTCCCTGAAAATTCCTTGATCCATTGAGTCTACTGTGAATGGACACTGCAGCTTTGAACACAGTCTGTTACATGGTGGCAAAAAAATTTAAGACCTGGTATAAAATATTTTTTTTATTTTCTAAATGCTCAGTTCTCATTCTGAGAACTCACTTCCAATCATTATTTTCTAGGTATTACAAATTTTCAGTGCTAAAAATTCTTTATTAGTAGTTTGGAAGGGAAGAAGTTTCCATAGATGCTTTATGTGCCTTCTGTGATAGCAGAACTTTGCTAGAAAATTATCCATGAATACTTTGTTGTTAGTTAAGGACAAGTTGTTCTTAATTTTTTTGGCTCAGCTTTGATTTATATGGCTGAAACCAGAAAACTAATGCCAACATTTTTCTGTGTTTCGTTAAACTAAAATTACACAGTATAAGCCTTTCACAATTGTTTACTCCAACTAATGTCAAAGTAACCACAAATTCAATGCATTAGTGAAACATGGGAAGTACCTCTAGCACTTTGAGGCTCTGTCCATTCATATTGGGGCAATCTTTAAACACTAGATGAAATTCAGTGTACAGTGTACAGTAAATTAGATGCAAACTGATTAATGCAAACTGAAATCCATGAGTCTCCTCTAACTTCTGAAAACTTACAGGATTCTTCTTGAAACCAACTGATTACAATTAGCTATTTAAAGTTGTCCCTGCTTCCTAGGACATTTGGGTGCTGGAGAATTTTCCATGCTTTAGGGAAATTCCATGTTCACAGCTAAATGTCTATTGCTTGCTAGTCAACTATGTATTTGAAGCCAAGATTTCTTGTCTGAACAGCATCTCTCCATCTTTTGCCACCTTTCTGTTTTGATGGCTGATTGATTAACATTGCCCTTTAGCATCATAGTTAAACACAAAAATATGTGCTGATTAATGCAACATATTTCAGCAAAAGGATGTAAGGACTTACAAATGTAACAGAGGGAAGCAGCAATAAGAAGTACTTCAGTTTCATATAAAATACTCAATTGTCCAAGCACTGCCAGGCAGGTTTTTCTAAAGAAATGTGAGTTGCTTTGGTTGCTTTTTGTGACTTCCAAGATATTCCTTTAAAATAAAGCTTGCTAGTAGAAGATATACAGAAATTATCTTCACCCATTCTTCTGAGGTAAGGAACCAGTAATTTGTTACATAAAATTTGCAATAATTACAAAGTATTATAAAAGAAGGGTAATGGTTGCCATTCTACAAAATGAAAAGCAGGCAAGTCTACTTGCTAGACAAGGCACTGAGATATGATGAGATCTTCAGCAACTAACTGCCTCCCAACCCTTCCAAAGGTAAGTAAGAGGTGTACCTGAAGAGCAGGGAAGAAGAAGATCCATAACAACTGAATCTGCTCCTTTAGTGTAAACATTTATTTCATCTGTGAGAGGATGCCTGACCACTACTGACATCCTCTTCCTGATGGAATCAAAGCCCAATGTATGTAATACTTCAAAGCTTAAGGTTCCCAGGTGAGGTAGCTCCACTGATACCTGGTCAGACAGCCTTCCAACCAGAGAACAGTTATATGCCCTTGCTGCATAGACAAGGGCAGCTTCATCCGGACTCTCTGCTTCATAACGGAGTTCTCCTTCCTCAGGTGCACCCCCGACAGCTGTCCTGCCCTGCTGGGAGCTGTAGCCATTGTTATTCATCTGTGCAGAGTATGCCAGCTTCTCTTCCAGTTTTAATAAAGTGCTATCCGTAGATGTAGATGAAAGCACGCTTAAACCAAATCTGTGCATTGATTTGCTTGTAGCTAGACTAGAGGAACTGCTGCTGTTAGATCCAGAGGTCAAGCGACTTGGAGTGAATCTTCGTATGAAGTCTTCAATGGTTTTTACTGGAGATTTTAGTTCAAATCGGTCTCTAACCTTGAGAAGAACAAAACCCACCAATGAACAAACACCAAAGAAAAGTTGTACAAGAATTCTGACACTGACAGTCAGTCTAAGCATCTCCAACTAGAGTAAAATTTCTTTGAGGGCAAAAAGTAATGCTATTTGTATTTTGAGAAAGGAAAGTAAATAGACAACACTGACTCAACAACAAAAAAAAAAACTCACTAGAACTTGAGAATTATACTTGTGTATGAAAGCATATATGTTTGTATTAAAACAGTTTTTCTTCCTTCACCTCCTCAGATATGACTAATGGATAGCCTATCAATGTTGCACCATCACCATCAGCAGTGCATACTAAAAGCTACCTTTACTATGAAACCTTGTCATCCTTTGTGCATACTCAGTGAAGGTAGTGAAAAAAAGTTAGTGCACTATTTTTCTACTGAGAAGGGTGGTATCTGGTAGAAGTAAAGTTTAATGAGAATATGTCAATTTCGAAAATATTCCCAAAAGATACATGTTGCAATAAGTAATTTCCCCAGTCTCTTTCAGCACTGAAGCATTTTGCTTCAGGCTTATCCTTCATCTCAGTTCACACAAATCTGTTCTAAAGATACAGTAGCATTACTAGTAATAGCATATTCATAGTAATATATATTATATTGTTGTGTAACACTGTAGCATTCCTGAAACAGCAGAACTGAACATTCTCCAAATGTTTCCTTGGCACAAAACCACACCATTTTGCAGACTAGTTCACTTTTTATTCCAATCTGGAACAGAAGCAAAGTGCAGAATTTTCTCCAGAATGGAAATTGCAGCTGCTGGCGAGCTTTAATATTACATTCCATTATAGTTTTGTCTTACAGATCATCTTGGGATTGCGTTCTTGAAATTCTCATTCACCAATGAAACTAGTTAAAGGCCAATTTAAGCACTAATGACCATTATTTCTCATAATGAGCCTAAGATGCATATTTTACATAATTTGAAAGTTTTAAGTGATGTTTTTCAAGTGTATTTCTCTTTTTAAACTTTTAAAAAATCTCAGCCTTTTCTTAATTTCATCCATACATATGAAATATTTATTCACTGACAGCTTATATCCCTTTATACTCAGTTTTGCACGTTTACAAATTAGTTTCCACACATAGTTACATATTTATGCTTATTAAATGAATAAGTTACAATGCAAGAAATCAGAAGAGTTTCAGAAGTATCTTGAAGTTGTCGATGAAAGCACATCTTGCCATGGAGGCAAGTGAAATAACTGAAATACTCCATTCAACTAATGCATTATTAAACTCACTCAGTCACATGGTGGTTCTACCAGTCATCTCACAGCTTGCTCTAGTTGTTTCTCATGACAACGGGAGGTTTTCATTTCCCTAGCTTACAAGATAACTTAGTATCAAGGCAAAAGAAGCCTGAACTCTCTTTCTTTAGCCTACCTTCTGTCGGGGCTGATTTGGTGCAGTAACCACGACTGTGTTACAGATAGTCAAAGCTATGAAGAAGTCGAAAACGTCACACAGTTCTGGACTCAGATGGGATAAGGGCTGTTCGTGGCTCCTCATCACCTCCAGATGCTTTGCACATTCATTCACCTTTTCTAACAACCTTGGGTCAGGTGTGATGTCCTTCTCCTAGTAACAAATACCAGTGATTAATATCTGTGTTTCTACACATTTCCAAAGCAGGAACAAGCAATTAAAGCATCCGAAGCAGTGTCAATATCCAGAGTTTTGTGGTGACCTTACACCATACAGTAGAGGTAGAGAGAACTGTAACACACCTATTTTAGACAATAAACAGTTAACAATGAGCCTACTGGTAGAAATTATGTGAAATATTTATAGCAGCAATATTTATCTGCTTTGGAGGTAGTGGAAAGGAGGAGAGTTACATACTAATTTTCCTCCCTCTTTCTTGTTTAATTCAAGACATTTTTTATCTAATACTAAAGTATGGTACACTGCAGAGACCAGAGGTGTGGAAAGAATAGACAGCAATGACATTTTAAAGTCTGGTTTTATATCAGCACAAGAAAATGAAATCATCTTCTTAGAGAACAACAATCATCCACACATTTGAAGTTAATTCATGAGGGTTTTTTACATTGAAACATTGAGCCCTTTCAACTCTATTTCATCAGTATTTTCCACTTATTTAATATACTTCTTGTCAGAGCAAACTCCAGTATTTTGTAACACAGAGGGAGGCAAGGATACAAAAGATTAAAAGATAAACTGATCTAAGCCTCTTTTCTCAGTAGAATTTTATCTCTTGATGCTCAGCAGCTGATGAATACAAGCAAGCACAGAACTCCATGTATAAAAACTGCAGCTTGGAACTTTATCAAAAGAGCTTACTCTTCTTAACTGAAATCAAGAAATTCCAACAGTGCAAACAGCATCTTTCTTTGTCTGTATTTGTAATTTGCTTTAAGGGTGAATTTGTGTCAACAGTGTAATAATGCAAAACCCCTGAATAGACAAGACTTGGCTTCTCTCTCCTCTTATTACCATTTAGCTCATGTAAAACTTATGGAAAGTTCCTACAGTATAAAATAAACCAAATGAAGTTGCAAGGACATAAAGTCACCAACATTTTGAAATGTAAAGATGTTTACTCTTCAAAATACAGCACATGCAGTCAATTGATAACTACTGAAAACTCTGCTATGGTGTATGTCAACAGTGTCTAAGAATTTGAATACGTGGTGTCCACCCCAGGACTTGATAGTTTTAAAATCCTCTGACAAAAGAGAAGAGGCATTTAAATTCTTGACTGCAATGCTATTCTCAGCTTCTGTAGATAAAAGGAAGACATACATTTCTTTCCAAAATCAAACTGTAACTAAAACAAATATTTCAGACTGTCTTCACCTTCAGCTTGTTCCCACAAAGACATTTAGATAAGATCTATGCTAACACTTCATTGTTTTTGCACAAACAGCTGTTACTACAGAAGTAAAAACACCAAGATGAAATCTATAAAGAGTCACACAATGTGCTACAGATTTCTTCACCTTTTCCTTTCCAGGACATGGTTCTAATCCAAGATACAGGACGCTGTGCACTTAGTTCTCATGACTTACCATTGGGCTACTGAATGCAGTGTGCTTTGAGAGTATGCTTGCTCTTTTTGCTTCAGCTCTGCTACCTGTGCGCCGGTGGGTTTTGGTGCTCTGGCTCCTGTGTATCACTTTGATGCTCTGATGGCTGCAAATACTGTCACGCTGGGACACAGTTCCTCCTTTTGGGGCTGCCTCTTCTTCTTCAGAATCAGGTTCTTGGTACATTGCTAAGCGTTTGGCTAACAGCAAAAATAGAGAGGGACAAATGTTGTATATGTTAAAAGTGGCTTAGAAAGAGGGAGAGGGACATGATGACTTTTTCAGGTGATCTGATTTTAATATTATGCAGTGCTTTCTCAACAATAATGAATGATTCCATTACCAGGAGATATAGTGTAGTCTTAATTGAATGGTAGTATCTAATGAAGGATGCAGATAACATAATTAGAAATGTAACACAATGCACTGCCTCCCTTATCATGGCATTCTCTCTGAAAGGCAGTTAGACTCTGCAGTAATTCAGTGTATCCCTGAAGACTGTTCTCCAGCTCTGCCTCATTAAATCAACCAAATAATTTGGTCTTCACTTGAAATCTGAGTAGGAAATAAACAATCCAGAAATTTTTCCTGTCATTTCCAACACGAATTTCAAGTAAAGTATTTTCCAGCAAAAATGCCACATCTACTGAGTACCAGTTACTGACACCAGAAATGTACCCAGAACAATACACATACGTAGCACTACTGCCTTTGTTTTACACACAGAGATGAGATACAGTGAGCATTAAAGCCTTGCTTAAGATCAAGGGCATCTGCTGCAGAGTGGAGACAGATTCTTGACTATTAGCCTAAAACCACTGTGGAGCCTGTCCTTTCTTCTCTGCATGATAGACTGGACAATGCAGCATGCAGTATGAAAATCAGGGTACCCTCACCTGCTGCAACACTTGTTCCTACCACCATCTGCTGCAGTGACCAATTCCTGGTTTACACAGTATGAAAGAGTTTTTCCAAATGATATATTTTACATGAATGCTTCCTCAGTGAAGAATCCAACGAAGCCAATTAATGCTAAAAACAATCCTGGCAGTTGGATATACAGAAATCAAAAAGGAAACAGAAAGCAGAGGTGTGAAATAGCCGTGGAATCCTGTCCCTCTAATGACAGGCTGTTTAGTTCTAACTGATATACAACGTATTTTTTCATTCCTAAAGACCATGGGCATTTAGTAATCTGGGTGATTCATTAGGCAGGCAAATGCCACTCTTTTATTCCTTCATTATGTATTCATTGAAAAGCTTTCCATTATGCTTTCAAAATAATCCACGCTATACAGTACAAGTTACATACTTGTGGTTCAGTTTGCTTCAGTTCTCCAGTGTAACAAATTAGATTCTCCTAACAGCAAATGATAAATCACTAGCATGTAAGTTAATTATTCAGGCCTTTAACAAACAAAGATAAAAATTATTTCTTAATACTTCCTGAGAAAAATCTTGCATTATATATGGTGAGTTTGGCACATGATCACTTTTAATGCAGCTAGCTTTACAAACAAAGAAAAACCCACCCTCACTATCCACTGTAATTTCCAAACATGTTTTAGCTGTCAGAAAGCAGCTGGAGGAGTTGAAATCAGACCACACACAGTACATGGTGATAGCTCTATCACTACAGTATCATGCATCTGAGGTTTTTTCAACTCCATTTGAAACATGTGTAGGCTTTGTCTGAAATGTGGGAAGTGAGAGTTTCTCAGTCCCGGCTGTGACTGCACACCTGGTCACTGCTCTAACTCTGTGCCCAAGTATGCAATGTCCTCCACTGCACTCTGGCTCCTCTTGGCAAAAAATACAGATCATGGATGTAGAAAGCACCATAGCACATTTGGAGACACAAAGACTGCAGGACTGCAGTTCACTTCTGCACCACAGCTTGAATAGAGCCCTGCGGCCCAGGTCCTGAGGCTGATGTAGACTAATGGTGAATGACTGGGGAGTTTCCTTCATTAGCATTATTTCATGGGATACTTGCTCCTCTATGTTATGTGGTGGGGAAGAGGTTGAGCAACAGCATGTTCACTGCCGAGTAGGCAGCTGCTCCTTGAGCCACACAGCTCCCAAGACAACAGACAGCACCATTGCCTTATCCTTTCAGTACCTGCCTAGTTACAGAACCTACAGGACAGCTCAAAGAGTTAGGGAGGTCACTGGTCTCCTTGGTCCTTCTGTTGCATGATAATAAGCTGCAAGTAAATGAAGTTCATTTTGCCTCCAAAGGCTGCTTTCTTCAATTTCATGCATTTGGGCCAGTGCAGTTCTAACCTCTCCCATCACTCCTGCCCACTAATTCTGACTTTCTTCTGCTCTGCAAGCTTCTTTGTATTTTCCCAGTGAAAAGCAGATCCCTGTAGTGTGAATTTAATTCAACTGATTATAGGTTTGTCTATATGAGAAGCAGTCTACACTGAGGGCCCAAACTGAACTACAGCACCTACTAAGCAGAGATCCAGCCTTGGATCAAGAGGAGAGACAGATTGTGCCAGAGTGCTCACTGCTCCCCCAGCAAAACAGGTTCCTTGGAAGGAGGGATTCCAGGAAGGATGGATTCCAGGAAGGGAAGAAGGGGGGAGGGAGGGAGGGAGGGAGGAAGGAAGGCAGGAAGGCAGGAAGGCAGGAAGGAAGGAAGGAAGGAAGGAAGGAAGGAAGGAAGGCAGGCAGGCAGGCAGGAAGGAAGGAAGGAAGGAAGGAAGGAAGGAAGGAAGGAAGGAAGGAAGGAAGGAAGGAGTCATGTGGATATCACAGTATGTTAATTTAAGATGATGCCTCAAGAACCAGAATGGAGCAGCACACTGAAGGGTTTTTGTCCTTCTTTCCACTGGGGAGGTGTAATGGAGTGCACATCTGGGGAGGTACGATGGAGTGCACATCTGGGGAGGTATGTTGGAGTGCACACCGTGGGATGAGGCCCGTGTGAAGGCAGTGCCCAGACAGACAGTGCAACCTCTGTCTTCATTATCTTCTGCAGGCTCCTTGTTACATGCTGCTAACCCGAGGCTGAAAAAACATTTCTCAAGATGACACAGCAGTAGGGTTTTGTGCACTTTACCATCATTAAAGATTTAAATCAATCATAAGAGAAACATTTTTATGCCTCATTTTCAATAGAGCCCTCATCAGGTGCAGTATGTGGACATGGCCACTCACAGGAAAACCATAAGAAAAGTGTGGATTTGTCTTAGGGATAATATTTTCACCAGAGATGCTGGACATTTGAATGGTAGGCTGACAGAAATCTGTGCTGCTTCTTTTCGTAACAGGTAACATCCCTTGACAAGGAAAGGACTGGCTACAACTACTTCAGTTTTGCAAAATGTGCTACTCAGTAGCTCCAACTCCCTTCCAAGCAGAGGTTTTTTAAAAAGGATACATTTTCTTTAATAATCACACCTACTTTAGGCTTCTGCTCTGAAAATACGTCTTGAGATATAAGACCCCAATGATCCTGAACTGAATATAATTTTATTCCCTGTATTAAATCTCTATAGTTAAGCAGATAATGCATTTCATGTACAATACACAGTTATGCCTGCATACCATATCTCTGGATTCCTCATTGCTCTTCTTTCTTGCATTACATCTAAACATATTTTTTTAATTCAACATAGCAAAAGCTGTTTCCTAATGCAGCACTCAGTTTATTTATTAGCATTACACTGATAACGTGGTTCTTTTTAGTCTATGTAATAATAGCTATCTCTTGCTCCCTATACAGGTTTTATTGTAGCACATCCATTTAATTGTCCTTGCCACTGAGAAAAGGGAGGAAAAGGGAAAGTAGGAACAAGACTAGAATCTCATTTAACCAAATCAAATGCAATTCCTTTGATACAAATGGTGTTATTTCAGTTTATACCAAGGGAAACTTGACAACAACAACAAAAAACAAGCCTGAGCACCTTTCAACGTTTTCTCAAGTGCAGTCTTACACATTATGCAGCAAGAATTAAAGACTTTAAAGAAATAATGAAACCCAGTTCAATTGTTATGCTATGGCTAAGGTTCACTTTGCTTCAGCTGTGCAGTGCGTGCTTCTCTGGGAACATGCTGTTCTCTCCACCCACTCAGCTCGCTCCAATTGAGAACCCTTTCCTGTGAACATTATAACCTGAGAGACATTGTTATGGGATACTTTTCAGTTTCAGCACTGAAAATTGATGGCCTTGATCTTTTTTTCAATCCAGTTTCTTATTAAGGGGAAAGACACAAACAACTTTGGTAACACAGCAATGCAATTTATGAAAGTCAAATTTCACTACGCTGTACTTCATTTTGTATTTATGGCACAAAAAAGAAACAAAAGTTAATACTTATTCCATTAACCCTCTTTTATCTTTCAGAAGACAGCAGGAAGCTATAAATAAAACTCCTGTAGTAGCTGCCAAGTATTTTGAAGATAAATTCTTTATCTTATTAAAGATAAATTCTTTTATTTTAAAAACAATTTTCTTTAATTTCATTTTGATTTTGTTTTGGTTTTTTTTCTGGTTTTACCTTCCATGCCATGTATGTTCTATGACAAGGAGTCCATTTTGCAGGCTGACAGAGACACTGCTGCCACACAGCCAGATGTTCCACTAACTTGAAATGTGGGATTAGGAACCCGTAAAGAATTTCCCTTCAAGCAGCATAAAACTGCAGGCCCCCTAAACCAGAATACTTAAGCTGTCCGTGTGTGGGCACTATTCTACCATGGAAAATTTCCATTTTGCCTCAAACCATTCAGTAAGGCTGCTACTGAACTGTCACAAAGCAAATCTAGATGTGCAGCACTTACACCATCACAGCACCTTATTTCCTTACTATTTTATAAATGCAAGTTTATTTCTCTTTGAAGTATGCTCTAGTGTCTACATAAAGATTCAGTCAAGCAGCTAGAATGCTGTAAATTTGTACAAGTGTGCTAACATAATCTTAATTTACTTTGCAAGAACTTGCCCATAAGAGCAAGTCTTGAGATAAGAAAACACCAAGATTTCCCTTCCTCTCTCCTCTTGGTGTCCCCAGGGGCTTAATAACCTTAAGTCCTTTACTAAAACTCTTTATCAGAAACGGAGAGAATTCCTTTTTTCTTGAGATTTTTCAGAGAAATTGTCGGTGTAGGTATATGCTTAGAGAAAAGTAGTACTTGTCTCTAGGTATGAGTTATTCTGTCTTTTACAAGATTTAAAATGGGGCAGTCCCTATGTACTGAGTTCTACACCTGCTCATACTGGTTCTCTCCTCAGTTACCAATTTAAAATTTTCAAAAAGCAATAAGGAAGGTAAAGAGAAACTACAAAAAAAGCTACACAGAATGCCTGAATCACCCAGTTCTGCTAAAGGTTTTCAGCTTTCCAGGAAAGGCTAGATGGACTATCTTGATTTCTGAAGCTTGTCAGATTTTAAAGGTAGCAGATAAGAAATCCCTTTGGAAGCAACTGCTGCATTTATGGAAAAGGCTTTTTGATTTCTATATGGCTGGACTATGCATGCTATGTTCTCATGACTACACACAAAAAGAGCAAAAAAATTCCACTACAAAACAGCCCCCCAAACTAGGAAAGATTTTTTTTAACATAATGTATTTTCCTGTGAAAATTAGTTGCTAGCCAACCTTCATCAAGAAAATCTGGATAGCAGAAAGAAACTCATTCTCTCTCAGATTTAGTGATTAAGAAACATTGTTAAACAAGAGAAAAATCACTGAGATTTTTATAATCTACCTTCATTTCCATAAACTTCTTATTCCTATGTTGTCTATAGTTTTTTTCAGTCATTTGAAGGAAGGGGGAGGAATTCAAAGAATGAAAAAAATCAGATTTTTTAGATTTGTGTGGTTGTATTCATGGAGATTCAATTTGTGTTTTGTCAACAGCTTCATACAATGAGCAGCTAAAACTGGAAAAACAGATATCATATCCCATAGGCAAGAGAGTGATTAATGCAGCATTTGGAAAACAACTTTGAAAAATGTCAGGCCAAGACCATCTGGTTGTAGCTAAATCATGTAAGGACTTCCAGAAGCACAGTCAGCTTTTGGGCACCTACTGTCTCTGGGATTAGCAAGCAGACTTGGGGCATGGCCAGTTCTAAGAATTGTTAGAAGCTGTCTCCTAGCCTGAATGGAAGAGCACTGCTATGGCCGTGGAATTTGACATAGAGGGAAACAGAACATTTTGTCTTTCTTTCTTTTTTTTTTTTTTTTTTTTTTTTGGTGCTAACATTCCTTTGGGCTAGAAGGTAGTACTGATTGGAAGAATAATTCTGGGATTTAACCAGAGTATAATGCCAGTGGGTATTCTGTAAATACCCAGGACATTTATGAATGGGAAAATAATTTTTCTACATGGAATGGTCCATGACGCACCCTGCTCCTGAATTAACACCCTGCCAGTCAAGAAGAACCTCTGGAGAAAATAATAGTCATATAGATGTGAGATGGGAATTCTCTTAGTCTGTACAGAGAATTCTACACCACAGAGAAATAGGCACGTATTAGAGAACCATCATAGAATGTCTAAAAAAAATATGATAAATTACATACCACAAATGTTTAATTTCCTCCAGTATCTGTAACTTATCAGATTACTATGCTTCATGCAAATATCAGCAATTAGGTAACTAGTATCTCATCCTTGTCAATATAGTCTCCACAGGACCCAAATGTGCAGTGCAAATTCCCATAGTTTGATCTAAAACAGTGCATAATCCACAACCAAAATACTTAAGTGACCTCAACAGTGATGAGTATTTCATAGTGCATCCATCATGGAACTATTATTAAGTATGCTCACAATTTCCCCTACATTCCTGGATTCCTCTTCAGTGCTAAGCTTTTGAATTGCAGTACCCTTGAGTAATACTTTGTACTACCTCCAGCTGATTCTGTCCCACACAAGTGCAATTTATTGCCCTGTATTATTCATGTTTTTGTCATCTCTTGTCTAGGCTAAAACAATGCAATACTTCTGGGCAAAGTATCATCCATGCCATAAGAAACTTAGAGCTTATAAAGAATATTGGAGGAAAATGTTTTCTCCAGAATATTGATGAAAACTTGTTTCCTGTCCCTAGAAATGTGTAAAGTCTCACTCAGGGTTTCAGTTTTTATGTTAAAGCATGTAATAATTTCTTCAACCCTGCAAGGTCTGCATAAACCTCTGTGATGAAAATCATAATTAACACATCCACATCTGACACAGAACAGAACTCTCCCTCATAATCTTAAAGCTCACCTTTCACATGGGGAATTTATACAGCTTTGTGATGTGAACTTCCAAGGGAAAAAAGATACTCCCATCACTCAAGAAAAAGACATGCTGCCTCAAAAATACCAAACCAAACACAGCATAGCATATACTTTTAAAGTAGCTCCTAACCTCCCTAAAATTGTGCATTGCATGTATAGGGAGAGGAAGAAGGGGAAAGACCAATCCACATGTCATGGAACTCATGTGCATTGCTTAATGCATTCTCTGAGTGCAAGGAACTGAGATATGACAATGTCAAATGCAGTATAATAACAATCCCTGTAGGACAGAAAAGAATGGTATAATTTCTCATAACTGAATAAATTTCAGGGAGAAGAACTTATAAAGCAGCATAGAGAAAATTTATGACGGCTATTCACAATCTGTTGGTTGAGTAATTAACAGATATAAAGTAGTCCTAGATTACGCAGAAAAAAAATCCTTTAAAAGAAAATAAAAGTTCAAAAGTTAGGAAATTTCAGACCTCAATTTGTCAGTGTAGACATAACTCTTCTGCTTTGTGTGTGTGCATGGCTTAGCCCAGAATATAGGGCCTCCAACTGACTTCAGTGGAAAAGCTGCCAGCAAATCTTGCCATGGGAAAAAAAAGTCCTCCACGTCTTAGCCTTGTTCTTGGATATGGCTGAATGGTACTGTTATAACTGAAATTTCTCTCCTAAAATTCATGCCTGAGGCAAACATCTAGCATGATAAATTTGAACCAAATAGAAGTTTTATACAGCTATCCAAAACTGAAAACCAGATCTTATCATGAGCAGGGTCAAGCAACTGGAATGCCAGGCACTGCTAACCCACCACAGCAGAATAACAAACTTAAATCAAAGAGCTCAGAGCAAGGTTATTTCCATCCTTAGACATTTACTTTTACAGTGGAAAATCACCTGTCATCTGCAGCTTTTGCATCATGACCCATGTACAAGAATTTAAAATTAATTTCTTCATATAAAGGGCTACTCAAAGTTTGATTCCAAGTAATAAACCACTATGCATGAAAAAAATACTTCAATATGTGAAGATATAGTGTCATCATTGAAACAGATCAAAAAAGACAAATGCCTTTTACTTGATTTTCTAGCTTATATGCAGACTCAGATCACCCCCTAAGTGAAAGATTTTAGAATTTTCTATTTTAATGAAATCTTTGACAAAACCTGATATACAGAGCAGGATGGCATCAGTTATAACATATGCAGGAAATTCAGATACTCTGGTATAAGACACAGAAAAATGGCTGACAAATCATTTGCAAGTAAGCATACAGCAATGAAATGTTGTTGATGTACACCCTAAAACCAGAAAGAGCTGTGTTAGACATTTTATCATTTGAACAAGAAGGCTTCAGCAGCAGAAAAGATAACAGATGGTTATAATATCGAACTGCAGAATAGAGCTAACAAAATACTTGAATAAAGAATAGTATTTATCTTGTTATTTATACTAAATATAGAGATCAAACTAAATATAAACTATCACAATTTATATAAAGAATTATAGAGAAAAACCTATTTTCCCTAGAGGGAAAAAACCAAAAGAATAAAATGCTGTGTAAAAATTCTGTGTCAAAAAAAAATTATATTTGTCAGAAATTTTATACTGACTAGGGTTACAACGAAGCTCAAACAAAGCCATAGGTGAAAAAAATTACGGAAGAAAACAACCAGTTTATGTATCTGAAACTCTTGTTTGTAGTGACATTCACTCTGTTTTCATTAACTTTTACATTGTAATAAAAGTGTGCACAAACTTAGATTTCTGTTAAATTCATTACATCTGAAGAAAAGAGATCTGAACATTCAAGACTCAAACTCAGGGGCCTGAGTTCAGCTGACATATCATCTAATGATACCAAGCTCATAAAAATACCTTTTCTACACTGTTTTGATTGGCAATAACATCATTCTTGCGAGGAACAGAATACACTCTGAAGTTAGTATAAATAAGCAAACAACCAGTGGCAAAGAAGAAACAAAAATAATGAATAATTAGAGTGGCACAAGCAGATTTAGGAGTCCAGTAACATACTTTAAGTTCTAATTCTTTTCTCTTTCTGACCTATTGTACAGAGGTAGGAAGTCACAGGTTCTCCCTAAGTCCTTTCTGTAACACTTATAACACTACTCAAAGATCTAGTTTCTTGAAAAAGAGTGCCTTAAATCTAAGGTCTCAGTACTACTTTCAAGTAGGAGAAAAAAAAAAGAACAATCCACTACTTCAAAATATCTTCTTCCAATTTAAGATCTTGTCATCCTTCTAAAGCATGTTTTAGAGTTCCCAGTCTATTTTGATTCTTTATCTTAGTCTGTATCTTATTTGTAAGCTGAAATTCTCTAGTGTTCTAATCAAAGATCTTTGTGTTGTGTAGAATAAGAAACTTATTTTTTGCAAAAAGGAATATTGTAGCTATCAGTATTTTCCTGCACATAGAATAGGATTTGAAGAGCTAAGGTCTGGTCTTTCAAAAATGATAATGATAGTATGTTAGAGAAAAACAACATGAACTACAAACATCATAAAATAGGAAATAATAACTTTAAAAGGATGAAGAAATAACACAGGGAGGACAACTCCCACACTGCCTTGTGACCAGTAATTACTGTTTTAAGAGGCAGGTACTTGTGCATATTCTCTCAACTGCATTGTTCATAGAGCAAACACACCTGGCACAGACACTTTTCACACACCAGCGCCGAAAAGAATCTGACAAAGGTAACAAAATACGCAATTCTATCAGATTATATTTCTTGTTAATATGAAAACTGGCATCTTTGTCTGCATTTATTTCTCAGTACAAAAGGATAATCTCATTGCAGGTGGTCAATCAGACACTAATCTGGCTGTATGCATAAAAGTGTTATTTTACACTGCATACTTCAAACACACCAAACTGTGATACCAGCAGCACCATTCAATTTTCTTTAGCCATGTGCTCAAGTGCTTTATTACATCAGGAGCTAAAGCCAAAAGCTTTAAACGTCTTGACAACACACTGTAGATATTACAGAACACTCTGGTAAGATTGTCATTGCTAGCTGAACACAGACATTGAATTACACTGATCTGGAAACAGCTGTTATATTTCTTTTGTTTTCCTTTTTGATTTAAGATTACAGCAACTTTTATGACTACTTCAATTTGCCTGAAGTACAAGTGTTAGAAAGAAAAGTGGCCATGAGCTCACCGTTATCATCATGGGAATACTCTATTCCAGAAACAGTACATCTTCGGAAAACCATCTTGTTTTCAGTAAGCGTCCCAGTCTTGTCTGAAAAGATAAACTGCACCTGACCCAAGTCTTCTGTGATATTTAAAGCTCGGCACTGCAGTTGAGAGTCTGTTTCTTCATCATATAAATCTTTATCTTGATGAATGAAGTATACTTGGCAGATTTTAACTATTTCAATAGATACATACAAAGAAATTGGAATCAGAACCTAGAATACACAAAAGGAAAGAGAATTAGGAAAAAACAGAAGCAAGGACACAATGAATTATTAAAGCTACTTAGCGTGGTACTAGACTGGAACATAAAGAAGGACTTTAACCATCTCAAGTTATTATTGCATTTAAAGAGTTTATTTACTGTGTTAGATGAGGAAAAGCTATGGTGAATTGCAGAGCTGGAACGCATTTGTATGTCTAGAAAACTGATTATCAAAACATGGACAGAAGCAAATATTTCTTAGGCTAATAAGCTGAGCTTTAAACTAACTGGGGAAGGAAAAAAAAAATCCCAGCCCAAACCAGACCATACAATCAGAATACTGTAATGTGAAAGGATTGAATACATTTGTTCTGCATAAATAACGGACTGCTTACAAATTCACTTTGCAGGAATACAAGAAATAAAATGAGAAATGTTAATCTCTCCACAGGAACAATATCTTTGGCCTTGGCTTTTGTACTGCAAATTATTTGAATGATGATGACATTTTATAAGTGCTAAGAAGAAGACATGAAAAGACTTTCAACTGTTTCTTGAGGATTGTCAAAACTACATAAAATACTTAATTTGTACCTGAATTTTTCCCCGCAGATTTTTTTTCAGGATAGAAATTCCTGACTGCAAACATTGTTTAGTTTTCTGAATTAGATACAAGGGAGAAATTATAGCATGTCTGTAAGTGGCAAATGTGGTCATTTAAACAAAAACTACAGTGAAATGTAGGTGTTTAAAGAATTCTGTGGTGAATTTTCTTAACCAATATCATAACCCAATCCCTCAGGGTAAAAATTATTTTTACAGTCTTTTTCATTCCCTTTTATAAACAAGTTGCTGCCTCCAATAAAGCAACCTCCTCCAGTGTCCCACTAGGCAAACTTCCATATATCTCAGTGACATGAGGTTCTTTTACTTTTCTGAACTTAACCACCTTCACTATTCAAGATATTTCTCCTCAGGACCAAGAAACTTTAAACATAGTTTGTTACGTGGCTGACATATGATTTTGCTAAGAGGAATATATCTGAAAAGCTGTTAGAAAATATAATATTTATTTTCATACCACAACACTGTACCTAAAGTGGCATCCTCAGTCCTTGAGGCATTGTTCCACAGCAGGTAGACAGGAAGAGTACAAATTATTTTCTGGTTGATGGGGTTGTTCCTCCCCAGGTGCAGGACCCTGCACTTGCCTTTGTTGAATTACAGGCAATCCTCCTCTGAGCACCTCTCCAGCCTGCCGAGGTTCTTCTGAAGGGCTGCACAGCCCTCTGGGGTATTGGCCACTCGTCCCAGCTTGGTGTCAGTGAACTTGCTGAGGAGCCATCTGCCCCTTCATACAAGTTATTGGTGAATAAGTTAAACAACACTGGGCCCAGTATTGAACCTTGGGGGACATCACTAGTGACAGGCCTCCAAAGAGACCCTGTGCTAGTGATTACAACCCTCTATTTAGTGCTTGATTAACTTCTTAGATGCCTCAGTGGTATGGTAAAACAGGTACTACTACACATATTGCATATATATATATATATATACATATATATATATATATATATATATAACTTTATTGCAGCCAACTAGGAACAGAAGTGACAGCATGTACAACTTGATTACTTGATTACCTGGAACACTATGATCACGGTCAGAAATAAATACACTGAAGCCAAAATAGGTGACAAATATGTGCCATCAGGCCCTGGAACATCAAAAATGGGTTTCTTCTTCTCACCATACTGCCATACCCACAGACCATGACCTGTAGAAGAATTGGAAGAAAGAAAAAAGCGAATTAACTCCAAGGAAAAATGCTCATGGTATGACTTTGTTCTTAAGAGTTATGTGGGGAAATTGGTATTTGTTTTCAAATATTCTGCATGACTTCTGAAAAATGCCCCAAACCTATGTTTTTTTCTGCCTTGGGATTTGGGATTTGAGAAAGGACTTCGGCTGTCCTTAAGCCATGCAAGATTCATTTCACATAACTTTATCTAAATAAAGTGAGCTAGCTAGTCTAAATTAGTAGTTTAGACTGTTTCTGTGATCACCAAAGAAAACTACACTTCTTCAGAAAATTATTAATTTCAAAGATATGTTGTGTATTAATATGAAAGAATTCCACTAACTGTACTAGATATATCATGTCAGCTATCAGTAAACTAGCTTTAGAAGAGACTTTAATTTTACAGTGTGAATTATATTCACCACATGCACAGAACTAATGAAATAACAGTAACAACGGAGTCAACAGCATTGAAGCTGAGGAATGAAGAACAAAATAAATTCTAGGTCTTGCTTGAAAGGTTTTGGCTTTTTTTTTGTTTGTGCCGGTAACTAAATAAAGATAAGGTTGTTATTTTTTTGAGAAAATTACATTCTTGCCAAAAAGACAGAACGTTGCCTTTTTAAGTACAGCACTAAGATTTAAAATCCCAGAATCCCTAAAAAGGTTTGCCTGATGTTTTTAAGGCATAAAAGAGGAAGAATTCTTCTGCAACAAAAAGCTACCACTATATTCAAACTACCACTGTATGTTGAAAATCAGAGAAAAGATCTACTTTAGAAGTAATCTTCTGTAAACCACCTTTGACAAGCTCCTTTACATCTTGATACATAAATCCAGCACTGAATGCTTGAAAAATAAAAGCACCTAAGTAAGCACATTATTTTTGTCCCTATACTACCAACATGAGATCACATGCATGAGGTCTTTATTGACATATATATTTTTATTCTTGACAGCAAAAATAGAATAGTCCACACTGAGAATGACCTACATTAAGGTTTGTTTTATAAATACCCTTAGATTTTCAAAAGAATTAAGTGTCATATCTCCAGTCATACTTTATTGAAAGAAGGTGTGAAAACGCCTTGGCTTCTACAGAGCACCCAGGCAACTCAAAGGGCTCGAGCAATTTTCTTTCCAGCTCTTTGTGGCTCTCAGCACCTCGAGCAGTTTGCTCAGGCCCTCTGCTGGTGGCTTGCAGCCCTGTAGCAGACGGGACAGAAGGGAAGGAGCACCTGTCACCCGCTGAGTGCCACCGCCTCCTGTTCAGGTCCACAGCTCCGGAGAGCCCCAGCTACACTGAAGCCACTCACAGGGCACCCCGCGGGGCAGTGGCAGAGGGGACAGCTGCAGGCAGTAGCTCCCTGCTACGAAGCCTCACCAAGACACTTCAGCCCTGGGGACTGGGCTCCCCAGCACTGAAACACTACAAAAGCATGTCATGAACTCAGTGGAAACAAATAAGCTGGCTGATTCACAGCTGGAAATACTCATCTTTAAGCATTTAACAATACCTGGAAAAAGGCACACAGGGATGTATTAAAGTGGCATAAGATTGTTATTAAACTACACCATGGTTGTTAAGAAACATTCTGCTGTTTATGCCATATGACTCACATGCAAACATTACAGAATACACAAATATTAAGGATATGGAATTCACATGCCATATAAAAAATCATTTTTGGTGCCACATGTAAAACTCAATTCTTCCTCACAAATGAACACAAAAAAGGCCTGAAGAGACATAACCTGAACTGCAGCATTTCCTTGAGCACTCCCAGAAGTCTAGATGTATTCTACTTGGATTTATGCAGACTTTTGCTTATTTCTTCTATGTTACAGCTGCAGCCTTAGGCACAGTGAGTCCATGTTGTGCACTGTGCCCTCAATTTAATACGTATTACTGGGGAATACCACTGTGCTAATTATGTTTATTCTCTGCTCATAAATTACTCTACTGACTGATTAACGACATGTTACACTCTACCACCTGTAATTTTGAGGGGACTACATATAAACTAGGGACTTTTTTGGGCTTGACATTTTTGGATGCTATCCAGGGTAATATAATCTAAGCCGTCAATCTCTGGTACTAATAGCATATATTTGATTGAGATTAAGAAAGTATTTATATCAGCTTGTGTATCAAGACATTTTGATTTTTGACAAAAATAAGTATGGAGACAGCTTTATGGATTTTGTGTTGGCCAACACATACGTTTTTGATAAAGCTAAGTGCATGAATCCCAAGACAGTGTAATACTTAAGTTTCTATTAGTAAAGAGCACTTACCAATGGCAGAAAACAGACACATGATTAGAAGTATGAGGACACACCAAAGGACATCAGCATTCATCTGTCTTTCTAGCTTACTGCGCTTGTAACGTGGTCCATTATTATTTAACAAAGCTTTGGTTTCATGCCCTGCAGAAAGAATTGCACCAAATGTGTCATATGGAACTTTGCCATTATTTTAAGAAAACTGTAAGAAGGTGGTATGCCCTGTAAGACAGAAAAACATCTCTTACCTGCATAGATTACTATTCCTGCAACTTCTTCTGTGTTTCTAATGGTACATCCACGTAACAAAAGATTCTCTTTGAACAGTCCATCCTTTTTTCCACTTTTATGAATCCTACAGAAAATTTAAATACAGAACAAAACACAGCATGTCAAAACATTAAGCTTGTTAAATCTTACTTGTAATATAAAAAGCCCGGGAAATATCTTCAAAATTTAAGACGCTTTTTTCAATTTGATGGTAAAATATTTCTTTAGATCTTCCTCCTGGAAAGATTCTCTGCTGGATATTGAAAACTGAGATTACTTACCCAAGGATCCCTGACACGCAGCAGCCCAGCTGGAGCAGTACCAGTTGCTGTTGGATACACAAATGTCCTGGACAAATGCTCACTAGAGATACGTGGGCCAAATCAACAGCATGTGTGCAGCCTAGCTAATACTTGGAAAATGCACTGGACTTCCTGTGCATGTGTAAACTGACTGAGCAATCACAGTTAATCCAGTCCACCTAAAAGCAGCTGTGTAGTGGATATAATTAACCCACTACTCACATGTGCTTACTACAGAAATCCTAGAAAGAGATACGGTGAAATTGGGAAATGACTGCTCTTTAGAAGCGGTGATACTAAGGCAGATGTGCCAGGGCTAAGACACATCAGTTCAGTGAAAAGGAAAAATATGCCATGTATTCATTAGCGAGAATAAGAGAAATTCTTTTCAGAACTGTCTCACCAACTATTTAAGAATGGCCCACACACTGAGGATTCTTGTTGACTAACACCAAAACACAGGAGAAAAATGGAATGAAGTCACATTTCTACTACAGCTTATTACCTGCTGTGCATGGACTGACTGAGATTTCGGCTGACAGAGAAATACAGAAAATAGCCTTATGAGAATTAACAGGGAAATGCTAAACAATAATAGCAATTTCAAATTGTATTAGAATTTTTATTGTGTAAAAAAGACAAACCAAATAGTAATTTAAAACCACTTTCAAATGAATAAAATTTCATTTTATCAACTGAAGTATCTCAATGCCTCAGAGAAGACTAAAGCAAGTCTGGATTGTTTAAATGTTGCCCTCACTTTCGGACCATCAAAACCATCACACTTTCAATATACTACAGTAGAATTAGCATTGTGCTGCAGCAACACCAAATTTTATGTCTACCTGGATTTGAGCATTTAAAATCTTCTGTCCCCTGAAGTCTGCAAACTGGCTTAAAATTGTCCTTTTTATCTAAAGGTGGGGTTTTATTTGCTTCCTATTTTCTAAGCCTTCACATCTGGGTTATATATTCATGCTTTTCCATGTTCGATTCTTCTCTTTTTCTAAGTAAGGACCAAAATTTTAATTTAAGTACACACTTCTAGAATCTCAGGCCTAGGAACTATACCAAATACCCTGAGATTTGTAAGAAGAGAAGGTTCACATTGGTGAGTTCTTTGTACTCGTCCCAGTCTCGTAGGACTACTTGTAGATTATTCTGTAATGCTGGTTATGCTATGTAACTTCAATAGACAATGCTTGTAATGAGCAGAATACACCTGTGTATATATACACACACATATATACAGCCTTCTTTAGATCAGCACAATATACTATACCCACCCTCTGCTCAAAATATATACATATATATTGAAAGTATTGGTGTTTTGACAAGTATGCTTAGCTTTTCTCTAAGGGAATAGAGAAAAAGCATTGGGTTTGACTGCTGAGGTAGCAGCAGCAGTGATAACATCTGACTAGGGACTAGAAATGGAGAAAGAAAGTAGATAACATCAAATTTGTAATTCTGACATAGAAGTCAAAGGTATTTTTTTAGTCAGGAGAGAACTTCCCTTGCTCAGCCCATCCTCCCTGCCAGTCTCAGACAGAAGAACAGAGCTTTTACTTCTGTTCTTTTCTGCAAACCTCCTTCAGTCACTGTCTCACCTTCTGCCAGAACAGCATCAGTTGGGGGGCTGCCCAACATCCCTCTGGCAGAATGTCAGTAGGTGTCAATTTGTCTGTGCTTAAACCATGGGAAATAATTTCTTAATTATTCCATACTGTCAAAATTACACTGCTACGAAGATTCTGTCATTCCTCTGATTTTTAAGGCTAAATTCTACATAAGGCTTTCTTATAAATCATGAGAATGTTTGAATTTCCAATAAAATCTGCACATGATTCCTGTTAATAAATGGAACTTTTTAGAGATAATCCTACTTGAGTGGTACTTGCTCTGGCTTATAATTTTATAACCCTTGTTAATTTTTTACACTTCACAGTAACAGTAGACTGTGCCAGATATATTACACATGGCAAACTTCATATACAATTACTTGCATATTTGTTCTATACAATTATATATTTGTTCTTGCTATCTTAGCTTCCAAAACAACCCCAAAACAATTGTGCAACATCTGAAGTTAACACATAGGTGTTAAAACTCCAATCTACTGCCCTTACCCACAGGCTGAGCCTTCTTACCACATCTCATCATTATATGCATTTGTGGTACTCCTTTTTACTTTTCCATATCCAAATGAAGTCAGAGAACTCAACTGTTGCTCACCAGACCTTTAGAAAACATGGATGAAATCAAAATCTGGAAGAAAGGAGCCAGCAGAGGCTGGAGGAAACTCATCTGCCTCTTGTCTACAGTCACTCCCAGTGACTCAGTAACACAACATACACATAAAACAGATGGGAACTGATGATAAAAGGAAGAAAAAACTACAGAAATAAAGGTCTGGATTAAAAAATAATGAAAACTACAGTTGGATAAAACAGCTCACTTTGATAACAAACCTGCCAATTGTAAACTTTGAGTCTGGGTAGAGAGACAGCCTAGTTCCCATTTCTAGCCCTGCAGAGTTATAAACCTTAAGCTTGTTACAAAGGCTAAACAGTCTGTTTTTCCCCTTTCTGGATTCTGGCCAGTGGAAGTTACAGGCAAAGAAGGAAAATTTTATTTGTCATTTTTTAAAACAGTGTCTGGCTGGAGCCACTCAAATGCCTGGAATGCAAAGGCTAAGCCGTGAGGAAACACACTGGCAAGTGCAGGTGCAATGCTCTTTTTCTCTGCAATTTCTCACATGGATGACACTGCAAAAATGTGGTTATCTTTGCATCTAAAATATAAATGCACCACAAATTAGGAGAAGTGGGCAGATCATTTGCAGTTAACTACTATTATACTACAGCACTCTGAAAGTGTTTATACAGAAGTAAGCCTCTGGTTTAACACAGCAATGCAAAAATGACCCTGATGGTAGCCAACTTCAGCTTTCTGTTATGTTTAAACTTGTTATGTGTTTGCCAGCACTAAATAACAAGGTAACCAATGTTAGCTGTATTCAAAAGAGACTATTTTCTTTCACTTTTTGGATTATCAAGTGTCCTACAAAGGAAATGGTAGAGCTGGCATTACTTTCCAAGGTTTGACACTCCCAAAGAAAATATTCAACAATCTTAAACATGGTCTCAGTGAATATTATCAGTCAGAAACTTCCTGACTCTCAATTGATGAAAATTAGTCTAGGTTGTTTTGGTTTTGTATTCTGGGAGTGGAGTTGTTGCTATAGCACATTAAAGAGACATCACTATAGATTGGTAATGTTTTTTTCTAAAAAAAAATTGCAGCATGATTGTATATTAATTTAGGTTTGTTACCTTACAACAACCTTTGAAATAGAAATACACACATGTGTTCATCTCTTTCTTCTTCTTCTTACAATTCCAAGCTATACTTATTCTGGTATGATCAGATAAAATTTTATGTTCTTGTCTAAGAATAAAGTTATTATTTTCAAAAACCTGGGAAGTCAGAATCCCAATTACTACTTCTCTTTTTCCCTTGCTCATATAGACACAAAAAGGTAGAAATGAGATTTTAAAGCAAATATTGCTATTTTTGGAACCTGGAATTGGATTTTTGAGTGTTTGCCATGCATGCTCTACATAACCTGGCTAGACACATACATGCAGGGGGCATGTTAGGTTTTGTTCTGATCTTCTTACACAGAATATGTTTATAGGGGAAATAAAAGTGAGGGAATGTGCTTGGGTTATTTGGGGGTGCAGAAACTACAAAAGAGAATTAAAGCAAGCACCTGAATAGAACTGGTAATCTGTCTGTGCATCTGCAGACCCCAAGTATGTTCAATGCAGATTGTGACAACATAGCTGAAGAATTCAGATGCAGAATGTGCATGCTACACTTTTTCAGATATAGGATAGGGCTAGGCCCATCTCAATGAATTTGGCAGTATCTTTTTTCCTGGCCTGCCTGTGTTACATTGGCTACCTATAGTGATTTTGTTTCAGGAAAATTGTGAGGAACAGAATTTTTTACATGTTTGCAGCATACATACACAAATATTTCTATTTCCTGAAAGATTTGTCAGCAGAGACAAAAAAAAAAGCCAAAGACTACATTTCATATAGGAAAAAAGAATCTGAATCAAACCTGGAAACCTACTAAGTGGTCAAAATGTCTAAGAAACTTTGGTAGTAATGTTTCATTGCTTTCATATATGGATTGGTTGAAAGCCTATTATTTCATGTGATTCTTATTTAAATATTTTGGTATAATTTCTTTTCAGTTGAGCTATTATTGGCTGGTAGCTATCTGATCCATTATTTCAAGCAGCAATTACTGGTAAAATTTTGAACAAGAATTAAGATCTGAGTTTGACCTGACAATGACATGTTTCAATGCAGATGTGTTAATTGCTATTCATCTTGTTAATGTGTGATTTAAAATAGACTCCTGATTCCATTATACTAATGAAGGAACTCTAAAAAGTGTGGGGAAAAAAATCTTCTTCTGTGATAAAATAGGGGACTGAGAATTTATTTGTTGAGGGGTTGGTCCCCACTCTCTAATTCTAATGGCCCATGTGCTTTAGCTGTAAATCTCTTGAAATATAGCAGATGAGAGCTGGAAATCACCTGATGCTTTCTGCCAGATTAAAAATTTGTGTCAAAATTTATTCACATCATTTGTGACACTATAAAATATAAAGAAGATTAAATATAATCAATACTAAACAATAGCCATCAAAAAGATATTACCATGTCTTCTGCTATGTAATTCAAATGGCTCTGTAACTTACATGCCACAGGCCTTTTCCACATGGAGTAAATAAGTAAATATATAACGGAAGAAAAATTTATGCATATTTTCTATCTTTCTGCTCAATATTTTGAGGACTAAGATTCATACATAAAGTGTGCTAGAAAAGCTGCCAAGCTTTCAATTTCTATATCTGGAAATGGCATGTCTGCAATAGAGCAGGCTCTCTATTACACACCCTCGTGCAGTAATGCCTAATACTAAACTTTTTTCTTCACATGAACTGTAGGGCTTTGTGCTGCTAAATAAAGGAACACATTTTCCCACACTACAACTTGATGTAGTTTCAAAGAAACTGTCTTGATTTACACCAGTTGACAGTACATCCTACACAATCTGTGACATCTGAGAGTAGTAACTCTGGTGGTAAATGGCATCACTATAAAAAACTCCCCAAGCTTCAGCAATTTACCTTGTGACATTTACACAATTTAATACTGCTTATCACTCCTAATCAACATAGGTGGTAAATCATTGTCTTTGAAACAGAATTGTGTCAATTTAACTCTCATCATTAAAATTTGGGCAAAAATTATGTATCCTAGGCTCTCACTCTCCACGTGGTTAACAGACTGTAGAAAAATAAGTCATGCAAGAGTGCATCTCCTAAGCCACTACAATCAACATACCTTTACACTACAGATCAGGCTACAGAAGAAGCAAAGTGCTTTGCACACCCTAAAAAGTTTTTTTCTGAGAAGGACTGATTGGCCAGAGATAAGAACCTTGTTAATGTAGCTCTGTTTGTTTAGAATTAAGTCAAGTGGGCATAGGTGATGTGGTAATGCACAAGCATACCATCGTGTGAGCCAATCATTTTATTTTATCTGAATAAGAAGATAGGAACCATGCCATAGCTGGAGAAATATCAGTTTTGCCTTCTGATTTTCCTCAATGAAACATATATTAAAAGAAACATCCAATAGACTCATCTTCATGAAAGTGTACAAGATTTTGTTTGTTTGTTGCCTCTCTTGGACTTATTTTCTATTTCTTCCCATTTCCAGATGGGGTTTTTTGATCCATGGAGGAAAAGGAGAAGAGTGCCTGTAACTACAGTGCTTCATACATTCATTTCTGCAGTGTAAGCTGATTGAAGGTAGCAAATAAATCCATCCTAAGGAATGGAAACATGAGGTTCCCATCTCACCCTGAAGTGAGGATCCTCTAAAAGAACTTTAAATAAACAGCCCTATTTAGATGCGATGATGATGCAACTTAGAGAAGACAGCCCAAAGCAAACAAGCATTTATTTTATTCCATTTTAGAGAAAACGAGTGTATACTGAAGGATACTATATGAAATACTCACATGTAACCTCGAAACCTACTTAAGTCATTGTTTGGCTTCTCACATTCAATCACACTGGTGAACTTCAAGGGGTCAAATTCTGAGTCCTGGAATAATAAGAGTGTTCATTATTTAGAGCAAAGACTTGAAAATTATATCCAAAATAACTTTCCTTTCTAGTTTTTGTAATGTAATAAAGTCCAGTTTTATTCCAAAGGCAACGAAAGCAAAGATGCAGACCACTGGCACTGAAAATCAAAGGCGCCTGGGAAAAAAAGATCCAAAGATGCCTCCCAAAATCTCCCTTACAAGGATGACTTCTGTTCTGCAACTGGAAGATGCCAAATGAATTTGACCTGTAGTGGAAACATGAAATTTACCTAGAAAAGTCTCAAAATCTTAAATATTATCATTATCCTTCATGTTCAGTGAAGCCTGTGAAAATTTAGGACAATATAAGTCAATACACTGCAAATTATCAAAAAGCTAACATGAGCTTTTGAAATATTAGCAAGACTTCTAATTGCTTTATGCCAACAGAGATAAATTAATCTACTACAGTAAATTACACACACAGAGCAGAATAACTTTTTCTTAATTATCACTTAAAAACCTTCTTGATTGTCTAGCTCATTACTCTGAAACTGGTATTGTTGCTGACTATTTAAGTTTACCTGTAGTTAGCACCTTGTTGTGTATGAGAAAAAACATTATATCACAGCAAAATTGCTGTATTTTGTTAAATAAAAATCAAGGATCTCCTTTCTTTACTAGATCAAATTACACACTGGAAGCAGACATATTTGATCCTGGTGCTGCAGAGAAGGCTGTTTATCTCCATCAACAAGGACTACTTTTATAAAGCTGCTTTGAATACCATTTGAATAAAGGAACTAATTGTGAATTATATTATTAAGCTTGCAATAGTAACAGCATATTTTATGTTTTATAGTAGTTTTGCTGAGCTGCTGGAGACCCTAACCACTACTTTTAGAGTAAACTTGTGAGAATGGTTGACTGAGAACCAGTAATCACAGGATAGACATGCTCTTATTGCCAGTTTCTCTGAAACACACAGGTGTCTCTGGGATTTTCTGATGTTGACTCTACTCAGGTGAAAGAAACCAGATTCTGAGAAAGAGATAAAAGAAACTAGAGGATACGTCAGCATGAAAACCAACACCCTCCATTTTTCTACTGGTTACATCTGGAAGAAAGACAGACTTACACTATATAGGTGACAATTCAAACCACCCACGCCTGAGACTTTTGAAAACCTTTTCTGTATTTTCAAGAAACACGAGATGATAAAGAGAGCTGTGAAAATGGGCTGTCACTTAGAGACAGCTACAGCTCACTGGAGGAAAGAAAAATTTTGACGTGCAAAATTCAGCTTGTAAACAAGGGGGAAAAAAAAGGAATAAAAACAAAGGACAGCTCTGAATAGACTGCTTTGCTGAGAATCAGACTCCCCAAATTACATCAATGTTGGCAGTCAAGAACTTGAGCCTTAGCAAGAAATAACACCTGCTCTGCTGTCCCAAAGGATGATCTTTACCTTCCTTGCCCCAGTATGTTCCTTGGCAGAAGAAAGAAAATAAAAGGTATAGGAAAAATAATCTACAGACATTTACCACTGTTTTATAGATTGGATGGAATGAGAAACATTTCTTTTCTCCTTATAATAAAAAAAAAATATAATACATGTAATTTAGCACAAATTTTCATCCAGTGGTCTTAAAGAAGAAAAGAAATCCTAACATCCTTAATGAATGTGAGAGAATCTTAGAGACACCTAATAATAAAACCCACAGTAATAAAATGCAGTTCTTGTATGGCTGCTGAACTCAGCAGAGAGTGTGACTGGACGCAGTATCTTCTAGAACAGTTGGACAGCTGAATTCCCTTTCTGCTAAGAAAACCTGCCACCAAGGTTTAGGTTTCACAAATAAAGATTTAAAAAAGGTATTTAAATCTAGAGGCTTCTAAAGTCTTCACAAAAAAAGAAAAATCTTGTCAAGTTCAGAGAGGACTAAATGTACCCAATCTCCCTATCAGTACCATGCAATATTGTCTTTCTCCCTCTTTTGTTTGTTGATTTCTTTTCATTTATGACTCAGTTTTGGAACTAGAAGTCCTTTATCATTAAATCTGTCTGTATATTTGTGTTCTGTTACAATTAACTTGAAATATGTGATTATGGTATTTACCCAGATAATATCTGGGAGTGAAAATCCAATAGTAGTTTATGTAAGGAAAAAAAGCTGATGGATTCTGATTTATGGCAAAATCCCTTTGGTTTATTAGTAAATCAAACCGCTCCATCTCTTTCCTGTGAAATGGAAGGGCAGATATACGCTGTATATTACAGCTGATGACACTGTTTTGATGTGAAAATACCTTTTGGTAAACGAAAGAACAAATATGTAAATACAGTGTGTGACTGCTTTCAGTAGTTACAAAGAAGCACAAATTTAATCCAAGATTTCACGATGATCAAAGTTTTGCTCTTTTCACTGCTGATACTCACACTTTGACAGCAATTGAAACACAAACTGTGATGATGTTCTCATGTATTAGCAGCTGAGAAGCTGCAGTTAGACAGAAGTTAAAGCCAATAGTGTTCTTTTTACAGTGCACAGATTTGCTCTTTTTTCTTGGTAAAAGTCCATTAAAAAAATCTCCACCATTACTTTTAATTTTTTCTTACACTGAATTTCTGCATCACAGTAAAGTCACAAGAAATAAGATCAAAATATGGTCAAACATCGAACTGGCCCAGACCTTTGTCCAGTAGTTATCTGATGTGCCTGATTTTGTGTATTTTACTTCCCACTTAGAGAACTGATGGGCATTAAAGCTGTCCCAGTACCAAGAGGGATAAAAAGCTCCAAGCCTAGGCAGACTGCAACTTGAGATGAGGCTTTTCAGTGCCTAATCTCCCTGAAATCTTGACTTCTGTGATGTTCTCATCATCCTTCTGTGCACATCAACAAGGCTGGGTCATATACAAAAAGCAGCTGGGGGCATTTTTTAAATTTTCTGAAGGCATGTCTCATTTTTTTATCTGGTACCTCGGCAGGTGTCCCAAACTTGCACCTTGTGCACCACTGATCCACACAACTGACTCTGGCTGATAAAAACAGGGGAGAGATTCACTGATTGCACATGAGCTCCCCAGAGTATTTTACAAAACTGTTGGGTGGCAAAGGCCAGGGCTAAATTCCGTTCATGTCAGTCACATTATTTCTGTTGAACAATCTACTTTTGCTACAATGCACATTTTACTTGCCACGACTATTTCTAAGGATAAGCCTCCATAAAATAAAGTAAAGCAAAACTTACTGCTCTCACTCAAGGCAGATGACTGGCTACTAGGTAGTGCTTAACCTGGAGCCCAGACCCATGCTCTAATAATTTACTATGCTTCAGAAGATTATTAAATTATGCTTGAGACACATTGGAGGAGTAAAATCCACTTCTTGCTAAACTCTTCTGCCATATTATGTCATATCAAAATGAAAAAATGCAGGAAAATAAAACAAAAATAAAAGAAGGAGTTTGATTCAATAAGAAACTTTCATCAAATCCCTGACTTCACTTTTTGATTTTTCCAAGATAGCTTTAGTTCACTGCTTTTCTTGGAAAAAAACTGCTGACTTCTTAGGAAGTAAAAATACCTTCATAGGTCTTTCTGAAAGTTTGAAACTTGTCAAGAGGACACACGGTGATACTTGGTACTTTATATACTCATAGATTCTATGGAATGTATTTCATTTTTTCAGGACTCCTCTTGCTAGGAAAATGTTTAACATCCTATACATAAACCCTATTTCTTCCACTTTCTTAAAACCTCAGGAAATTAATTCTTCGTCTAAATGCAGCAATGGTAAAGTTTGTTTTCCTTACATAAGCAGACCTAGTCAAACTGCAAAAACCTGCTAAATATTGATTCCTTCAAAGTTGAATTTCAAATTAAATTGCAGATGCAAAGGGTTTTGTGACTAGCCTTTTTAACAATGCACTAGCTATTAAATCTGAAAAAAGGTTCCATTTAAAACAATATCTTAGGTCTGAAATAATTGGGCTGTGTCTTATACCCTAAAAAGATGAAGTGTTGGGGGGAAGAAAATGTTACAATGCCTTTAGAGAGTGGGAAACCAACAGGTAGACAGATGAAGACAGTATAAAGATTTGTCACAAAAAAAGCAGACTGAATTTAGCTGTCTCCAACATGACTTTGTAGCTTCAGCTGTAAGATGATTCTGAATCTCCACAGTGAAATGCCAACCTTTTCAGTTCTGCTGGCAACCTCACGAAACTGTCATAGCTCAAGAAGCAAAGCATGCCAGATGAGTCAGTTTGACAATTACACAATGTTCAAACAACATATTTCCCTTCATTAAATCCCTGTTGTATGGGTGATTTAATAGCCTGCTAGTGATATTAATAATGCATAGTTATTAAAATGTTTTTGCTTTATTCATCTGCCCTACTTCACTGCTGCAGAAACCCGACTTTGATGCTCAGTCCTTCCTTCCAATAGGACAGTAATGGGTACCCAGGATGGCTTTGGGTGACAGTGGCAGTTATCTGCTTATCACACTGGGTTTACTGGCTATGCTGGGGATCTTATCCAGACTTCTCCCTGCAGTGCAGGGCTGATGAGGGCTCTGAGATTTGTTTTGGTGTGTATGTCTGGAGGAAACAAAAAAGAGAGAAATGGAGTCACGAGGACAACTCAAAGAAAATATTTAATTGGCAAAAATCTGCCTCACCCAGAAAAATAGCTCTTCCAGTATAAAAGCTTCTAAGTGCACTAAGAACTCATCCTTTTAATGCATTGGTCCATCCTGTTACTACTTTTCACAGCAGTAACCTGCCTTTACCATATAAAATTAATCTGACCTTTTATTAATGAGCAACTGGAATTACATACTGATGTTATGTATCCAAAGCATATGAACTGTTTATATACTGAAATAGTGAAATGTTTTCATGTCTAAACTGCATTAGTCTCTATGGCACAATTTATCTGTGCCACTAATTCACAAGAAACGGAAGAAACAGTTGAATCTACAATGTTTAGGAACTAAGAAGACCCAGCTGTACATCAGAATTTAACTATTCTGTTTTTCACACTTAAAACTACTACTATAATTGGATTTTTTTCAGTATTGTTTGTTTAAAAGTAACACGTGTTCAGTGTTCAGAAACACTGAACAACTGAGCAAGTCAAATACATTTTAGGGGACTGATCTTCCTCTGGGTGACCAAAGTTTTCCTCTTTGTAGAAAATAATATGAGGGAAGAGTGCAATATCCAAGTTGCAGGAAAGAAAATTTATTGCTTGCAAGGCCTAGGAAGACCTCAATAATTCTATAACAGCCAGCTGAAGAAAATGCTGTTAGTCGATCATGGAACAGAAACAGGTACAAAAAATACAGGTCCACAACACTGAGAATACTCACATAAAAGTTTTAATGTCCCTCAGGATGATGGCAACTCTTAGCAATGCACTGAAAATTATGGTGGTGTGAATAAATTAATTTATGGATTATAGTAGTGCTGGAGAGTGGTAAGGGAACAGTGTATGTCAAGGCTGAAATACAGACCTCGATCTGGACAATTAAGAAAGTGGTATCTGCCTGTTCCAAAAGCCAGTCACTGAAATAAATGAATGGTTGCATAGTCTGTAAGAGCCAACCTCAGTATTAGCTCAGTGCTTCAACTAAACCACAAATGAAGCCTCTCAAGGACTCCCAAAACTCTGTGTACAGCCCACACTGCTCCTGCAGAGGCTTTTTGCTTCATGCTCACAGACAGGTGTAACTCTCTCCACTCTCCAGTTCTTTCTCCTTTCTGGAAAGACTTCTAGTAGTCTTTCTGCTCCATTTCTTAAGTGCTGGAAGAAAACTTCAGTTGATTAGTGGCAAAAACATTGCACAATCATTTTAAAGTAGCAGCACAACAGCTCAGGTCAGCTTCTGAATATACCTTGTCCTGCTCCTGCTCTAGTTCAGACTGTTGGACAGTCTGACTTCTTGTGGGATGAAGTTCTGCCAGAAGAAATGGTGATGGAAGGACTAAGATCCTTCACTCAGAAGAGAGAAATGCCAAGCACTGCTCTTACATCATTCCACAACTAAAACACCAAAAACACCAGAGTCCTGACAGGAAAGAGAGTGGTTAGTAATGCAGGGATTTTCTTGTGAACAGTAAAACCTAACAGTAGCAGCTACAGAGTCAGGATGCAGTTAACACGCCAAAGCCTGATGACCCTACATCAGCCTGAAGACAGGGAATCTGGACAAAAGCAGCTTTACCTTACAAAGCATTGTGTTTAAGAAATGTCTCTAGGATGTGAGGGAAACCCATAACATGCAGCAATTGCCTAAGGAATTCAGAGACTCCAGCCCCTTGCAACTGCAGGGGAGCACAGAGGGAAAGAAGCAGTCCTAATGAAAAGACACTTTTTATTCCAAATACTACAGGGCAGCATTTATATCAGCATTATCACAGTTTTGTCAGCCTTTCCACAAGCATCTCCAGCGTGAAAAGGTGTTACAATCAAGTAAAAACTCCCCAAGCTGGACACTGACATGCTTTCTTCACTTGGATTCATATTTTTTATCAACATTTACCATCACATGCCTGCCCTACTGTAAACATGGTATTCAGAGTGAACCTCCTCTTCTTAATCCCAGCTGTTTCTGTTCGTGCCTCTTAGCTCTGTAGAGAGGGCAGAGGGGCAGCTGTGAAGATTAACAGTCTGAGGCCAGCAGGCTGTGGTTGGCATACACAGAACAGGGAGGAAGTTGGGATGGCTGCAGAACACTTCGGTTAGCAGCTTCCTCTCTGGTCCATTTTCAACTGCTATCTATTCTACTGAACAAGCTCCTTTGCACTCAACGTGTTAAAGCCACCACTAACAAAATGAAGAACACCTTCTCAAGGAATTCATGGGTGTTTTATTTTTCAGACACCAGCTGATTGCATGAAACTTATGAAAGGAAACTCACAATGGCCTTGTCAATTCCAAAACAGGCAAATGAGCTGAGAGGAACCAAAATGTATCATTATGGCAGAGACTGAGGTTTGCTTCCCTTTTTAGCTTTCTAGACAGCCTCATACTTCAGGCAAGCACAATGGCTACAAAGTTCCTGCATAGTCTTGTCTTCAGCTTTGTTCAGATAAGTGTGGAACTCAAACATAAATGTATATGTATATGTATATGTATATGTATATGTATATGTATATGTATATGTATATGTATATGTATATGTATATGTATATGTATATGTATATGTATATGTATATGTATATGTATGTGTACATGACCTGTTGAATTAGATCACAGCAGCACAGCAGAGTCTATTACTCTTGTGCAGGCTTTCCTCACCACCTGTCTTGCTCTCTGTGTAGAAGTCAAATATTTGGACTTCAGCTTTGATTTGGCCTGTTAGATGGCTCAGTAATTGGCTGGATGGCCACATCCAAAGAGTTATAGTCAGTGCTTTGGTGCCCATATGGAAACCAGTAATGAATGGTGATCCCCATGCGTTTGTATGGGAAACCAGCACTATTCATCAGTGACACAGACAGCGGGATTGAATGCACTCTCAGAAGTTTGCAGATGACACCAAGCTGCCTGGTGCATTTGACATGCTGGAGGGAAGGGATGCCATCCAAAGAAACCTTACAGGATTTAGAGGTGAGTCTATACAAACCTCATGAAGTTCAACAAGGCCATGCACATGTGGTTGGGGCAATTACCAGTACTAATACAGACTGGGGGATGAATGGATTGACAGCAGCCCTGGGGAGTAGTGCTGGAGATACCAATGGATGAAAAATTGGACATGAGCTAGAATTGTGTGCTGGCAAACCCAGAAAGCCAGCTGTATCCTGGGTTGCATCAAAAAAGTGTGCCAGCAAGTTGCAGGAGATGATTCTTCCCCACTACTCTACTCTCATAAGACCCCCACCTGGAGTGCTGTGTCCAGCTCTGGTATAAAAAAGACATGTAGCAGGTAAGAGTGGTTTCAGAGGAGAGCCACAAAAAGGATCTGAGGGCTGGAACACTTCTCCCATGAAGGAAGGTTGAGAGAGCTGTGGTTAAGCCTGGAGAAGGCTCCAAGTAAACCTCATTGAGACCTTTCAATATATAAAAGCAGCTTACAAGAAAGACCAAGAGAAACTTTTTACTAAGGCTTGCAGTGACAGGACAAGGGGCAACAGTTTTAAACTGAGAGTAGATTTAATTAGACAAAAATATACATTTTTTACTAAAAGCATGATAAGATACTGGAACAGATTGCCCAGAGAAGCTGTGAATATTCCATCACTGAAGTGTTCTGATTCAAGTTAAACAGGGCTTTGAGAACACTGATCTAATGAAAGATGTCCCTGCCTTTGACAGGAGTGTTGGATTAAATGGTCTTTAAAGGTTTCCTTAGAACCCAAATTACTCCATGATTATATGATTCTTATGCATATATTCATTATTATAAGCACTCAAAAAATGTGAGATGTTGAAGGGCAACCAATGAGAACAAATGTCAGACAAAAGACCAACAGGGAGAACATCAATTGATGAAATAGTTCGTTTCATTTTTCTTTCATGTCATTATCAGTTATATAACCAGAAGATCACAAGCTTCCTATGAAGTACCAAGAGACAGTCCATTGCTTTTTGGTTCTTAGTAGCTGACACGACCCCCCCTCCATGCAAATAATAGCAGGACTATGTCAATTCTACCCCTTCCTACTACACTGCAGCAGCCTGTAAGTCAGACCCCCCTGATCTCAGCCATACAGGCCACATTGCCGTGCAGGTATATGAGGCCATTTGGGGTATAGTTTTCAATCTGGTATAGAGGAAGGGAAAATGCTTAAGACAACTTATATGCATTTTTGAACCACGTTGCATGCAAATCAAATTCTCTTTCTCTTGGAAGCCAAAAGGCTGTGTTCCTTGCTTTGATGTAAACCAGCCTATTTTCTGTACCATTAAGAAAGAGGGTATTAGCACTGCTGTCTATAAATCTCCATGCACTCCTGATGCTTTTAATTCAACACCAAATATAAGTGTAAGCATTATAGTGCTGTGTGGAGAGCAGCATCTTGTCCAGTCATGTACCTGCAGGACAACCACAGCTCTCTTTCTCTCATGAGCACACACGTAATGGAAAATATCTGACCATCAGAGTCATAGCAGAGCTTGAAAGTATGAACTCAAGTATAACCAATGAACAGAAATGTTCGTGATTTCATTGAAATAGCAGTTTTGAGACATACAGCCAGCCACTTCCCATGTAAGTAACATTTCAATGCAAATTTCTAATGACCGCCATGCCTTATCACCACTAAATTGTGTAAAAGACTTGCAGGGTAGCAGCAGGTGGAGAAAAGAGAAGTGAGGTGAGAGTTCACATCCTTGATGCTGAAATAAATACAGGAGTTTCTCATACTGTTCATCTGCCTTTTCTGGCAGAAAAGCAGACCCCTTCTCCACTTGGTACCTTCAAAGGAAAGTGAGACCATACCAATGTAATTGAGGTAATATATGGCTCAATACTGTGAACCCTTCTGCTCTGGAAAAGAAGGTCTTCCCATCCTTTCCTAACGACTGATATTGCCACCTGGGGTTGTGGTTTCAGAGACCAGTGTAATACGATGTGTTTCCAACTTGAAAATCCTGGCCCTAAAATCATGAGTTCTCAGTGTTATATTACAAAAATTCATTTCCAAGAACATATATTCCAGGTATTTCCTGTTCTCAGGCCAATGAATGGCTAAGGAATAAACAGTTCTAGAAATAAACATTTATTCAGTAAAATTGAATTAGGCTGTATCAGAAAAGTCAAGACAAAAAAAAAAAAAAAAAGAAAAAAAGAAAAAATCTCTTCCTAAATTGCTTTAAATGTGAATGTTTGTTTTTTTATAACTGGAAAGCAGTATAGCATTTTATTTTCTCCATTGACCTGAAATTCCTTTTTGTTTTCTAATATTTTTTCAGTGAAACAGCAAAATGAAGAAATCCTGGGTTAATGATACAGAGAATGAAATTTCCTGCCTCTACAGAGCTTTGATGCAGCACAAGCACTGGCATAATACATTTCCTTACATGGATTTTCTACTGTTCCACCAGTGCTGGAAGGATTACCCTAGGGATGAGAGGTCCTTCACAGCCATGACACTCAAACTTAGATTCATCAAGTTAGCCCCTTTAACCTACATTTAAACACAAAACCAAACAACTAATGCCAATGGCAAAAGTCAACTACTCAGCACTGTTCAGACTCTCAGGACTCTACTCTCCCCCTCTCTGCTATTGCTTACATTACTATATACAAAATTTTCTCTTACAGTTATTCAAATTCTTTGTCTCTCTAATAAAGCTCTCTCAAAATGCAAACTTGTGGCCTGGACACCTGTGCAATGGAAACTAGAAAGAGATGATAACCGTGCCCAAAGCTGACCAAGGAGGAAGTTAACCATCATTCTAGAGTTTTTTTACTTCCCCATGCCTGCCAGTGTGGGACTGCTGACTACGTGCCATGGTTAGATGTGGAGTGAAAAATTGTTCTCGAAGCCTTCCTTTAGCACGTTTAGCTCAGACAGAGTTTGCCACAGCACCAACCTGGGTCATTCTCTGCACCAGGCTGTCCTGCACACATCTATTATATGTTTGTTTCGCTGTTAGAGAGACAGCAGTTGCTTCCTCTTTAACTAGACATGTTCACAGTTTCCACACAAGTCATCTCTGAACAAGATACTATAAAAAAAAAAGATACAACAATATAGGTGTAGAGATTTTCGTAACAATTCACCCCATCTAAGAAATCTACTGAATGTTCAAGGCATTACCTCAGACAAAAGTTCTTCTCAGGGTGTGACATGCTTTCATTTTGTACTGACAAACACAAGTCTTTTTACAAGACTTTTTTCTCTAAAATCTTCAGCTAAACTGCAAAACTAAAAAACAATAGATTTTAATTTAATATTCTGGTAGTGCATAGCAAAAACCATTGTTTACTTTTGTTTGTTTGGTTCATTTTTTTAAACTTTCTTTTCCCTTGGGAAAATTAATTTTGGCAACACCCGTGGGATGGAGCACTAATCTGATGTTTTAACATGTGCATATCTGGAATTTTCAAGCCAATTTTCATCACTTTCTGAACCTTCTCAAACTACTGCAAAAAATAAATGCACAAGGGATAACCTCCAAAAGATGCCAGAGAGGCAGTTACTGCTATTGTGGCCTGATTCTATCTTATTAAAGTACTCATAGTCAAAACAACACTGAGTCAAACTACAGTGAGCATGCTGATTAATTCCCATCTACTTAATTATAATAGTGTACTATTCCCACTGATTATCCCTCATGCCTGAGGATACTAGTAAAACAAGAAGCAACAGGGAGAATATAGATATACCTCTCTTGTCTTGCTTTAGAAGACTCATTCAGGCTCTTTGAGATAAGAAACTCATATCAACAGGTAAGTTAACTGGTTTAACTTCAACTGTTCTCTCAACTCAAACTGGGCTAATTTAGACAATGCAGATTGCTGCACAAGAAATCTAAGATTAGTTTAGGCTAAACATTTGAAAATTGCTTTATTTTCTTTATTTTTTAAAAATATTTTTCTTTGAGTGAGTAAAAACTGAATGCAAAAGCAACATTTACACTGAGATACCAAGGCTGCCCTGTGAGTTGTTTACATACAATCAGCATGAGTTGCCCTTGTCAAAGTACCTCATACACAGAGCAGTCTGGAGCCACCAAGTCAGGCTTACAGTGCAGTCCTACTAGAAAACCATCTTCTCTTCTGGGTTAGCTCCTACCTGGGACTCACAGGGAAAAAATAAATTGTATTAATGGCTTAATGCTTGGAACAGGTTCCTGTAGGACTGTTTCTCCAAGTCCAGCTGCATCCAATGTATTTCCAGTACAGTGCAGGACCAGGAAGGGCTGGCTGGTAATGAAAGCTGGCTCTGTCAATTTAGCCCAACTTCTAGGCTAGGACTGATGAAAAAAATACGCCTGCAGTAAGCACAGTCTCTGCATTTATACATATTCCAGAAGTGTTCACAAACTGACTTGTGAGGAAATCAGATTCATCAGTTATTTTGGTACTAGTCTGCATGCAAATGAACCTCCCAAACAGGCAGACATCAAATTCAGATGTGCTTTTCAGATGAAGTAAATAAGTCACAAAGTAATTTGCAAGGCTTATCTAAACCTGTTTAATTATGCTAGTAATAAGTTTGTTTTGAAGGAAATTCTACTTTTAGGAGAAAATGAGAAAGAAAAAATTGCATCTCCTACCCCCATCAACCCCCACAGGGATACATGAACCTTCTCACAGAGGATGGCAGCTGCTACATTTAGCTTAGCTTTCAGCTGAACTGAAGCTTTCCACATAAACATCCAGGACAGGGGCAGTGGTTAATAAACTATAAGCTGCTCCAGAATCCACAGTGAGTCTTTGTGGATTTTGTTAAAAGGCATACTGAGTAAAAACAGTGGAGCACGGAAATGTAAATGTTTTTCATGAGTCTAGATTCATACTATCAAAATATCCTAAATCAAGTTTATGAAATCTGAAAGGGAGTTTTGAGCTCTCGCAGCCCGAGCTGTATCTGCTTATCCAGTCTCTGAAGAGCGGCTGGCATGACGTCTCAGATGGATGGAAAACATTCCATAAGCAACTGCAGAGGGTGTGGTGGCACGGCAGCTCGCAGAGCAGCACAGAAAACACATTGATTCCTCCTGCCTACCGTGTCTCCTATTAGATCCAGTGCACCAGAAATGCCTGCTGTGACTTGGCAGCAGTGAGGGTGGGTTTGAAATTAGAAGGAAATGAGTAGAATACCTACAATGAGGAGGTTTGGTTGGTTTGGTAGGTTGGTTTGGTTCTTTTTTTTTTTCCAAGAGATGTTTACTGGTCACAACTAACAATGTTAGACCACAAACAGTGAGGTTTAGCACAGTGCTTTCTCCCAGCTGCCCTTGCCAGTGAGTCATTCTATACACAGGAACCTGATCAGTATTTCAGGGTGAAGACAGTCCACTATCCTGTTCATTTTAGAGCATGCAGAAGTATGTTTCTGGCTATTTTAAACATTTCTAACACATCCTGTTGCTGTAGTAGCAGAATAACAAGAACACAGTATTTAAAGTCTTGGAGGAAAAAATGTCAAGGCCTTTGTAAAATCCTCTGTTTTCTTTTATTCTTTTTTTAATCTACCCACTGAGTGACTTTCTTTTTTCTTGACTATATTGAGTCTGCAACAAGGTATAATTCAAACTGGTGTCTTCAGACATGGAAGCCAGAGGAATGTATCAGTGACTTCTCACACCTTGTGTATTGATAAGGTGTAGAATCACGTACACAAAGTACAGGCTCATGTCTGACAGATTGCATTCATTAACAAACATGCAAATCTAACAAGCAGTATGTTCCCAGTCTACTATAAACTACTCAGACAATTCAAAGCAGCACTAAAATAAGCAGTATTTATGGTCACTTGCACTATAAAGGAAAACAGTTTCCTGGAATTCACAAGTGGGGAGATGCAATCCAAGCACAAAAATGCTGATCCTGGACCTTCTGAGCATATGTTCAGAGTAAAATAGTGCCTGCAAAGCACCAGAGACAAGGATACAGAAAAACTTTTATAATTTCTTATTGCTTCTTCAAGAGTCAGGCTAAAAAGGTATCAGAATGCTACTTTTCTGAACAAAGGTTTCGAAGAGGGACACAATAAGGCCTTTTCCTTTCTCAGATGAGGGACCTGATATGCTGTTACTGCTGAAAAGGAACACACAAAGATTCTTCAGAGGATGCTGGGGGAACAGCGGCCTTTCCAGAGAACAGTTGTACCCAACATAACAGTGCTGGTCTCGCTGGCCTTTGGAGAAAATGTAGTGGCCAGTGCACACCACTTCAGTGACCCCAAATTGGCAACCAGGCTCCCTCTGAGAGCTCAGCACAGATCTTCAGGGCTGTAAATTGCGTGGGTGAGCACAGGACAGGAACAGAATCAAAAAAGCTTTATCTTAAAACAACAGTTCCTGCTGCCACCCCCACTCCATTCCCATGCCCAGCTGAGTGACAGGTATAGAAATAGCTATCCTTCATTGACCTGCTTCACAGGCATGTGATCCAAAATTATCAGTTAGCTCATATATGAAGCACAGACAAGCCAACCTTTGTAAGAGTTTCTTTTAAAAACTTGAGATACTGATACAGAGACATTATTCAAAGACAGCTATTAACAGCTGATACTTTGAAAAGAAGCTTCCAAAAAATCTGGTTGTTGTCCTGTGATAAGCCACATGACAAGGCACACCATTCTGTAAGGGAGGTGGGGAAAGTGTTTAGCAGTGTGGGAAAGAGAGGGTCAGGACTACATAATTTATTTGTTTGTTTTCCTGCTTGAACAACAGGGCTGCAGAGTGACACAGAACCAGACAGCTATAAACAGAGTTGCTCTGAGCAGAGTGTTCATAAAAAAATATAAAAGCATTCTCAGCCAAAGCGTAAACAGGTTGGGATGCAGGTCTTGTAAGAGACTTGGGAATAAGCTTCTCTGAGGCTTGGCAAAAGGAAGGTTAACACTAGGTGCAAGAAAATGTTTGCCATCCAAAGTATTTTATGAGATCTAACAATAAGCTCTCTCCAGTTGTGACAACTTAAGACATATCCAGATAGGAACTGAACTTCAGTCCAACAGACAGGCATCACCTTCTTATTCCATGCTACTTGGCTGTGGTCCTACTATTCATCCAACATTTTCCAAGCACCTCCCTCTATCCCACTGCTGAGTGTCTCTCAGCAAGGCAATACAAGAATCAGTAAGAGCTTATCCCTATTAGTATGGAGTGTGAAAGCTAATGCTGCTGCATGAATTAACAGTATGCTTAGAGAGGTTTTGGCCAAGATTTTCATGAGGATGGCAAGTATTCCACTGGATAACATATGGGGTGCTGTTACAGAGAGGTTCTGTGATGCTGCAGCTGCTGAAGACTTCTTACTTGCGAGTGTGCACTTTGACTACAACTTAGTTGATGCAGGAACCCAGGCTTGGATATTTCCTGCTTTCTCAGCTATTTTAAGAGAGGGGAGGTAATCACATGTGGTTTTCTTACAAGTTCTCTTTCAATACTTGACTCCTTAAGGACCAGTCCTGTTTTCATTGTAATGAATGAGCTTTTTGTCACTGACCTCAGTTTAACCCCTGACAATTTACTATGGACCTCACAGCTACTGCAGCTTGGCACCTTGTGATGTGAAATTTATTTTTAAAAATATTTATCCACATTTTTCTGAGCACACTTTTGAGATAGAGAAGTTCCATAATTATCTTATGATACAGAGAACTAAGACATGGAAGGAGGATGGCCTGGAAATCCAAAGTGTGCTAGGTGTCTACAAAGCTGACTGCAAGTAATCTATATGGTAGCTAATTTCCTCAGTAAAGCACGGTATGCTGAGCTAGCCATGCCACATATATTGTGATGTGCGTGGCACATATGCCTCCCAAGGCAGGAACTGTTTCCTCAGCCTTCTTCCTCAACGAGACCCAATTCAGTCTTTGATGACCTTTGACCTGTTTGAGGAGGAAACGGCACTGCCACTCACTTCTACACAACAGTCTAAAGGTTACAGGTCTTGCCAAAGTGTACAAATCCCAGAGCTGAAGTCTTCAGCTGCCTGGTTTGGATCAGCAATTTAAACCTCACTGGGAATGCCAAACATAATGTTGCTAGGGTACTCCCTCCTGGTTATCCTGCTGTGTTAATGCATTCATGGGATCATTGATTGAAGACACAGAAGTGACTCCACAACTAATGGGCTCAGGCACACATCTAGGTGTCACAGCTCAGAGGAGCAGGGCAGTCTGTAGGGCTGGCAGGTGTCCTCAGCCTGACAGCTTCCAGGAATGCTGAATCACTACTCTGCTGCCAGGGAGCTGGGGATCCCAAGACAGTATAAGGGACTCCTTCGGGAAGCAAGGGTCTTGAAAGCCAGTTTTCTGATAATTTGTAGCTGGACATATTGATTCCTTTCACCATGTTTACCAACACCTAATGATGTGTGTCCAGTGGTCTCACATGACAGAAATCCAACCTTCTGCTGTGGATGAGTGGAGGACCTGGTACCTTCCCTTTGAGACAAAGCTGGAATGTGCCCTTAGCTTATAAATGTACTCACAAATGCAAAAACACACCTGTGTTCAGTTACCCAAATGAAATCTACAGTTTTTGTCCTACATAATGTACCTGAAGTCATGTAAGAAGTCTATGTTGGCAGAAAAATGGGATATATCATCTGAGCACCTCCCTGAAGCTCTATCCACTGGGAGAGATTTCCTCTGAGCAGGAACAGGATGGGAGGTTTGAGCAGCAATTCAATTAACTTTGAAACAATAAGAGTTTTTGAAACATTTGGCCTATAGCTGATTGAGCTTGTTGCCACAGTGGTAGGTGCTTTGTCATGTCTAAATTCTGTGTGGAAATCACTAATCATTAAACAAGTCCTTATCTCACATTTCTACAACCTATTTAGAGAAAAGGTCTACCTACCATAAACAATTATTTGGAAGGCACATTGACTTTTATCCTGTTGGCTGGATAATAACTTCATTAATGCTGATCTTTCTCAGTACAACCACAGGCTTCTGTAGTTGCCTTTGATGACAGTGGTAACGGCAACAGCTCCCATTGTTTGCAAAATCCCTCAAATTAGAAGTGCTACTAGGAGAACCAATGCAGCTGAGTTCTAAAAAATAGGTTTTTTCCTGACAAATACAGGAAGCTGGAGTAAGCTGGTAAGAGGGATGGGAGAGGAGGGCATACAAATAAATACTATTTCAATAACATCATTAAAGCAAGTAAAACTTCAGGTAATTTCCTCTAATTCTGCTGACAGTAACTGATCTGGATTATGTTTTGTTTCAAAATAGTGCTGTCGGGGAGAGATAAGCACAGTGAGAGAGCAGTAAAAGCGTTTTTGAGCGCAGATACCTCCAGAATGAATGCTTGTTGTCCTTTTAAATCTTACAAGCTTTAACGCTCCAAGTGCTGTTGCTCTGCAACACAGAGTTTTAGGCAGATTCCTAATTGAAACTGATCTGGTTTGCAGACAGGAAAAGTACATGTTAATATTTAAGTATCTTCTCCTTGGGCAGTTAAAATGTGTTTTCAAGAACTGAGCTACAATAGAAGCCATTAAAATCCTCTAACATTTTCCAACCACATACAATTGCCCCAAATAATTCCTATTCAGATTCAGGGGAAAATGATGGTAAAATTTCTGATATTATGATGAGGTCAGCTGTTGGCAAGTGCTAGCATTTTAATGACAACCATAACAGTAGTTTATTAGCACTATTAGATCAAGCAGATTTAGCTGGTGTGGAGTGTATTCGTAAACAGCTACTTATTTGAAAGAAATACTTATCTCAAATACGAGTTAGGAATGGAGACTTACCAGCTCTAAGAACCTCCTCACCACCTGTCTTTGTTTTAAGTTAGTTTCACCATCCAGGTTGGCTGTTTCTATGTGGCACAGCCCATCAGGATCACTCGAGGAGAGCAGCAATATGTCAGCAGGTATAATTTCATTACAGCGGAGCTGCACAAAGTCTCCGACTTTCACTTCTTTCCAGTATCGACTTATATATTTCTTCTCATTTCTGAAAAAAAAAAGACATATACAAGACTTTTAATGAAAAAAATTGCACAGACTGAGATGCTCCTGATAAATGTGGTTTGATTTGTAACAGGAGTACTCGTTAGAGGAGCGCCTTTGGAAGGTCCTCAGGAACTCTCAAGTTACTTTGAGAAAAGTCAATGCAGAGTGCCAAGAGGCAATTTCCCAGTGACTCAGAACCAGGTCTGAGTTACCAAGACCCTCTTTTAAGATCCAGAGGAAAACATGTTGATGTCAGACTTGACTAAGCAGGGTAAACAGGAGCTTCACACCTTCTTCTTTCTCACTCATATGATCCTAGGAAGGAAAGAGGGCCTGTGCCCAAACTTTGTGAAAAGGAGTCACTTTTAGGGCAAGAGAGAAAATGAGAACAGGTCTGGGCGTAGGACACCTGCCTGGAATAGCTCCTAAATGTCCTCCCTCATGTGTCACCCTCTGATGCACTCTCACAGAGCTTCCCCTTGTTCCCTTCTTCCAACAGGGACCAACTCTGTACACTGCTGCATGTCATAGCTGGACAAAGATCCCTACGGAGAGGAATTTCTACTATTCATGACTAAACCTAGAACTACAAAGATATGCTGTGTGGTAAAATGCCATACTAACTACTCTACTGGGAAAGGACACTCTAATTTCTTTCAAGTATTTCTATGCTATTCCCATTCTAGCTGAAGTGCTGTTACATAGCTTAGTTACTCTGAACTTTTCATTTTGGAGTATAAGCACTAAACCTCTCTAGTTTTAAAGGTCACGCTAATTTGCTACTTTTTTTAGTTTTAAACTTAAAAAACTTAACTGACTGCTTAAATAATTTTAGCTAAAATTCCAGATTTTAGTTTTATAGCAGGCATAGACTCATGGGCTTTCCTGGCGTTTGTGGAAAGTGATTTATTCTGTTGTGATATTGAAAGAAATCAATTTTGAAACAGCCCCAATATTGACTTGTTAAAATACCTCCTGAAAATGGGAAGCTAACATGCTGACACTTTTCTAAGCCATTAGAAGGCCTTCTGCTTTGTGAGGACCAAGACAATTGTCAATGCTGCCACTGTCACCAGAGACCATCTCCTGGGACAGCATTTTAACTGCCAGAATGGGATTCTGCAAAGGGGTGGAGAGAGGTGGTGGTGGCTGTCTTATGTTGTTTAAAGTATATTATTTTAAAAAACATCACTTTCAGCAGTAATGTGAATAAATTAGTAACAAAGTGTAAACAAGAAGTCCTGACAATGTTGTTACTTTGGTTTTACTGATAGTTATACCTTCAATGGTGTTAGAGCAATCAGTAACTTAATTGGCATTTATTCATACATTTTGCCAAAATCCTGAACAATAAAGGGTCAAGCATCAGATCAGATTTTATCCCCCAGAATTTCTTCATTGTCTTTTCATAACATCCAGTTTATAAGGGGAAGAATGAAAAATATGGTTGTGATTTCTATTCGGATAAAACCTGAAAAGGATTAGTACAAACCAAGCGTAAATCATGATAATCTAGCAAAGGCAGGTAATACACCTACTAGGTGCTGAAATTACACATTTTCTTCATAATCAGGCTGAAACAAACATTTAGCTTTCTCTGCTAATGAGTATGAATTGCTTTGAAACCCATTGTGCCATAACACAGAACAAATTACTGCACTGCAGATCTGAAGGGTTTGTTAGCTCTGCAATCTCTAACTCCAAATCCCTTTACATGTGTCTGTTGTTTTTCATCCTTTTTAATTTACCTGTGAAACTGGGAGGTGTACAAATGCATGTACAAGGAGCAGCAGTACAAAAGCACAATCAGGATAAAAATAGCAAGTAGTCCCATATTATGCTATAAGCACTACTATTTTTTATTTAATTTCTATTGTCTGAAAAGCATTGCTATTTTAGCATTTCCTCATCCCTCACATGCTTAGCAACTGCCACAACTATATACACGGTGGCAGGAAGGGTGGATAACAAGCAACACAAGGCCAAATGGCTCTGCTGGAATAAATGAAGTTGTTCAGCCTGGAAAAGAGAAGGCTGCAGGGAGACCTTATTGTGGTCTTTCAATATAAAAAGGGTATTTGTAAAAAAGACAATTATTATCAGTGCAGATAGCCACAGGACAAGGGGTAATGGTTTTGAAATGAAAAAAGACAGGTTTAGACGAGACATAGGGGAGAAACTTCTTATGGTGAAGCTGCTGGGACACTGGAACAGGTTGCCCAGTGAAGCTGTGGATGCCCCTCCCTGGAAGTGTTCAAAATGGGACTTTGAGCAGCCTAATATATTGAACAGTGTCCCTGCTCCTGGCAGGAGTATTGGACTAAGCGATCTTTAAAAGTCCTTACCAAGCCAAACCATATCATGATTCAATAAATCTATGAATGCAAGACCTCTTGGACATGCACCAGGGCCCCAGGGCACAGCCCCCTTCATTAGGCACATGGGAACAATTTGGCCCCATATTCTACTTGATCAGCTCTTTGCTAACAAGGGTCAATAATGGATGGAAAATTACTGTCTTCATGGAAAATTGCTTCCAAATCCTCTTTAGATTGAGCTGCTCTGTGTCCTCTAGCAGAGCTCTGAACTGAGACTTGTCTCACTGCAGCCAGTGAGTGGTCACTGCAAGCCCTCTCTGCAGAATATGGTATGATAGTGTCTTCACATGAGTTGGTTCAGAAACCATCTGGGTCATGAATACATCAGGCCCTATGAAGCTTTCCTTTAACATGCTCAGCTTAGTCCCCTGAACATGCAGGTTAGATCACCTCCAGCCAGCCATCATAATCTGCAGCCAGTACAAACACACCAAGTGACCCCACTGATAAGGTTAAGCTTTTTCCATTGATTCTGCAGAGACAGGACTTTGTTGTCCAAGTTTTATATTAACTACTAAATGTTTATTCTTGCTGTTATACTGTGCCAGTAAAGTTATACAATACAGAGAGTTAGAAAAAACAGCTGTCCTATAAGAGAACGAGCTCAAAAGGATGGCAGTCCTCTGCAGTCTCAGTACAGGGCTTCTGTGGTGGTGCATTCCCTACCCCTGCTGGGGTCTGTTCTACCTCCTCAAGCCTGTTCTACAATTTCAATAATTCTCATTAGGCCTTGGTTTTTGTGTAATGAGTTGGGCAGTGAAAATGTCCCTTGAGCATACCAGGAACCCTTGCACGGCTAAGGTGGAGTGGCACTGCTCATATCAGGGACATGTGCTATCTGACCAAGGAGGGCAATGAGAAATAATCAGACATCCCCTAATAGCCTTGGAACATTACTCACCTGAATCATAACCCCAGTGAAACTGGGCTTTTGAATAATTTCAGTAATTATTAACTTGGGTTACAGTCAGGATAGAAATGGACTAATGAAAAAAATGCCAGTCATCTTGTGAACACTGGTTCTAAGTGAGGCCCTTTGAGTTCTACCAGACCAGGGCAGGCTGTACCAGCATGTCCCTTAGAGTGGGATGCCAATTTGGAGCTTGCAAATTATCAAGTTGCAGTACTCAGAGGACTGTCACCAAAAGCTGATGAGCTGGCCGGGGCTGACACCCCCAATCCTCGACACTCAAGCTTCTCTCATTGAGAAATGCCAAGACATTCAATGTAATTCACTGACACCCCAGTGAAACAAAGTGGAATTTTGTGCATATATAAATATATACATACACACATGCATCTTTGTGTCTGTGTGCATGCACGTGTGAATTGATTTAAACACCCTACAGATAACTGAGTTACTATTTTGATTTAAGGTTAATCCTATTTAATCACTTTGTAAATATTAAATTAGTCAATTACTGAGTGCTGCTAAATCTTACAGACATAAACCATTGCTCAGGTGTGAAGCTAAGACTGGACTCAGCCACACCTAGGCACCTAGGTTGCGTCTGAAGTTTAGAAAGGGAGTCCATCCTGAATTTTATGACCCAACAGCAGGATTTCTCTATTAAATCCTTTAGATACCCCATGTATGAAGGCTAAGATGGGGTTTGGATTGAGTTGCACTTAGGCTCCATCAGAAGTTTAGAAAGCAAGTGGGTCCATTCTGTAAGTCACAACTCAACGGGGAAATCTGCGTTACCTCACGTACCCTTACCTTGGCCCTTGTGTAAATCATGCAAAATTCATTATAATTCTGCTTTCCCTGTATGCTTCATCTCTGTAGTAATAAAGTGAACCTTGCTATCAAATTCTTTTAAGTCACGCTTTCACAAATTTATGTTAAAATCTGCTTTTGGTAATACCTTTGATTGTTACTCTTGCAGTGGCCTAAACCACTCATTTGTGGCAGCTGCAGGCACTGTTTGCAAGAGATTTGTTAACAAAAGCATCATCAAACCTCCTAGAACATTTTTATGAAAGGCTTAAAGAGCTCTAGCAGGAACACAGGAATGGGAGGAAGCACCTCAGTGAGTCCAGTCCCCTACAATGGTCACAAGAAAACTGTGACATGGATATCTAGCTCAGAAGCCAACACCCCACAATCTAGTTCTACCTGCCCTCATTTATCAGGAGCCTGAAGATACATTTTTTTACCTACAATATACTTAAGGCTGATGCTACAAGAAATGAATGCTACAAACCATGATGAACCACAGGAAGAGGTCAGAGATACTAAATCTTTCAAGCTTGGAGAGTTAGATAAAAGTCCTACAAATCAATATACTGCCATGAACTAATGCCATTCTGCAGAAGGAATAGATGCTGTTGTTATTCAATAGTTAAATCACAGTGATGAACTATTAATTTCAGACAGCCATGTCCAGCTATTATAACGTGTTCTCTTGAGCTCAAGTATTAAAAACGTGCATCCTCCTGCACACAACCTAATTTTTATCAATACACTTGCATGCAAAGAATGTATCTGTCAGCTGTGGCTTAAACCCACAGCACGTAATTCTTCATGCTCGTCTCTGCCACAATTGCATGCAGAACTTTCCAGTGCTTTCACTTTTCTGAGAATATTGTTACAGGTAAACCTTGACAGAAATCTAAAGATGAATAGCTGAAAAGTCAGCTGATAGAGCTGCATTGACATCAACACTATTGTTAGCCAACAGCAGATGTGGCCCTGGCAGGAATCAAACTGCAATAATGAAATGCCATTATCCTGGCATATCTGCTCTTGAGTACACACACAAAAAGTCTGAAACATCCTTTCAAGTGTATGAACATAGAGAAAAATACTTTCTTTGCTATTTAAAATTTGTATTAGTCTACCATTAATCTATTGCTTGTTTGGACAATGCTCTGTTTTGAAGCAGAACAGCCTGCAGGCAAGTGCCAGATTTAAGATTGACTTTGGTTAGCAGCAAAACTGCTACTTTGTTCAGCAAAAACTAAACAAACCAAAACTATTGATGATTTTTTTAAAAAAGTCAATTTCTAAATTAGAAACACAGAAACTCATAAATGACATTTTCTTTTCATATTAGGTATGCTTTTTCTTCTTCTGGTCTCCTTTGCAACATAGGCTGATAAACATCACACTCATAATTTTGCTTTCTGGAAATGTGGACACCACTTGATATCTACGAAAGGCTGAAGATTTTCAAACTGTCTCCATTCAGAAATTACAAAAATAATTGTTTACTTATTTTGAATGTATTTTAAATTTTTTGGTATAATAAGTAATTATTAAAAATTACTTTAAATAACATAAGTATATGTATAAAATAATAACTTAAGATAAAATAGAATTGTCTTTTCTCTAAGTTTTTTTTTAAAGTTTGGGAAAATTATCATAAGCAATACTTGGCAAAGAAATATGAAGGCCATGCAGCTGTAATCTGTTCCACTCATGTAAGGGCTGCATACTAGAAATTTTATACATTAAATTGAGAGAATGGGGACTACTAGGTAATAATTTCTTACTTCTTGTACTTCACCACTGACAGAAATGACAGATAATGAGTGGGAATGGCTGGTGCAGGTTTGCTCCATCAGATCCAGTGGCTGAGGCACCCGTGCATCTAAGGCTCCTACATTCACCTCAGCAGGGCTTGTAAAACCCATGTACCAGAAGATTAGAAGATGCTCTCTTGTATTTTTGGGGTGTTCAACTTGTTTGACCCGGCTTATAGAGCATACCCCTTCCTACATATGTTCCAGCTGCAACCCAGAGGTTCTCAAGCCTCTCAAAACATCCAGATAAAATGTCGTTTCCCAGTCCAAGCCCATCCGCTGACCTGCTTTTGAAGTAACAATCGTCTTTACTTCAAAAGAAATCTGACTCCTTTGCCGTCCCTGCCAGCTGAGGTTGGCCAGTAGGATTTTAAAGAAACAGCAAGAAATTAAGTCTGTGGAAGAGGAAAAGCCCTCAAAAGCCCACAAAAGACAGTCAAAGAGCTGTTGTAAATGCACAAAGCATTCTTTGTATCTGTTCTTGATGTCAGCCAGGTCCTTCCTTTTCATCTCAGGAGGTAGAAATAGATTGGGGTAGCACAAAAGAATGATTCAGGTACATCTCTGCTCTCAGTGATTCAAAATATGTTCTAATCAATTGCCTACAAGTGCTGTGACAAACTTTCTGGTTAGGTATGAGCTAACTAAAAAAACTTGGGAGCTAATTAGCAGGGCACAAACAGAGCAGCAAGTTCTGAAGGAGAAGCTCAAAGTAATGCAAACACAGAAGTGTCACATCAGGCCAGACTATCTTTAGGGAGGCTCCAGCATCTATCTATTTCTCCATAGGTCCTTTATACTCATACAGTTTTCCCAAATTGCCTGTCCTTTCTGGAGATCTGTTCTTTTGCCTAGTCTGGAGCCTTCACCTTCAGTCCCCCACCTCTCCTCCCAAGACGTGCTGGTGTGGAAAGGGGTTCCCATTAAGGGAGCCCATAGCACTCTATGAACAGTGACAAGCAGAAATGTTGCAAAATTCATCACAAGCTACAAAATAAGAGCTGGTGGACAGCACTAAATATGTGAATAAAACTGCAATGTTATAACCAGTATCGATTATGACTTGAAAACTATGGGTGCAGCAGATCTCAGAGTTTAAAAACAAAATCTATCTGTGAGACCAAGGCGTACATCGCACAAAGCCTGAACATGTCAAGTATCTATGGAAACACGTTGAGAACCATTTGGGTACAATTACAATGTTACAGCAAAATGAAGGGAAAACATGTAGCATAAGTTTATGCCAAAGGAGGTTACATAATGCCCAGAATATGTCTCCATTCCACCACAAATGATAACATCTGTTTCTATAAAAATAAATCACGAAGAGACTCTGAATCTGATACTGATCAGACAAAACAGATTAGTAGAGTGTGTTTTTGAGAAACACTGAAGAGAACGAAATATCTCCATAACTGAAGTTTCTAAATAGACTCCATAATCTTCACGTTATTTTAGGGGCATTATTTTCATGAACTTCAAATACCATTTTTTTCTTTTTTGGAGGATTAGCATGTGCAAATGTATGTTACAGTTGCTAGAAGCAAATCTGTGTATACAGTGGTGATGAGGCATAAAAGTGCCTTTTATCAAATTCCTACTTTCTGAAAACGGTTAATTTTTCTGCTACTAGTGAAACTTGCTATGAAAAGGTACCCAGGAAACCTCAACGATTCAGGCTTATAATGTGGAAGTAGTAATTTAACTTATCTTGGCAGTGTTATCTCCATTATACCTCATGTTGAAAGAAACCTCACTATTGTTAACTATAATGAAACATTTACTACCCGGAAAAAATTATTTTTTCAGCCAAGAAACTTGTGATAACAACATGAAACACAAAAGCAGAACATGTAATGAAACTTTATATAAAGTGAGAAAGCAAATGCTGTCTTCTAGAACTTGATTTTAAAATAAAACTGTTGCAGAGAGATATCTAGTATTAAGGTTTCTGTAAGTGGTATGATTCTCAACCTCTTACATTTGCTGCCAAAAATGCTAAAAAAGTCCTATCACTTCCAGTAAACATATATATTGGGAGAGAAGAGTATCAGTTGCTTTATATATAGCAGGACAGACAGATCATGGTTAGTATTGAGGCTTTCTAAATGGTATCACATAAGGAGGTTGAAGTGGAAGAACAGCCTGGATGTGACCTGGCTCACAGCCACATAAGATTCTCATCCTGATTTTCAGAGACATCACAGATATTAACATTGAATATTTCCATTGAAGTGCTGCTCCAAGCCACTGCAAAAAGATTCAGCAGAGCTCGGTGCTCTGAAAACACACAAGAAGAAATAATGCCCTGCTGAAGCAAACCCACTGAACTAGTAAATACCTACAGCAGATACCTGACACAAACCTCCTGAATCTGTGCCTGCTGCCTAAACAATTAAAGAAAAGGCAGGAACTCTTCCGAGAGACAACTTAGGTGCCAAATTTTGGTAAGACATGAGCTCTGTTTAGGAGCTTTTCAGGGTCCTTGTCCTCTAAATGAATAATTAATGGCTTAAGGAGACTTAGGAACACTGTCTGAGTGCCTAAAATTCAGGTGCGAGATAGATGAACAAATCTGGTGGACTAAATCCTCCTTCTGGTGCTCCCCCACTACATTTAAGACAGTGCAATCAGATGACCATTCCAAGGGAGCTCTTCATATGTTAAAGTACATTTTAAAAGGTAAATTAGGCATGGCTCTGCACAGTTATTGAGGAAAATCCCATTCTTTAAGAGCTTCGGACACTTGAATGGAAATTTTATTCTTTCTCATTCCTCTTGTTTTGCACATCTGCCTCATTTGATCTCAGGACAGTTTGACCCAGGACATAAAAAAACCATTGATATACTCACTAGGTATACACAAAAAGCCATTTGTAAAGAGCTTCTAAAGACAAGTACTTCTTGAGAAGTGCAACTGTTTTTATTCGAAAAAATTTTTCCAGTTATTTAATATAAGCATATAAAAACTGAAAGAATTTTTTATCAATGCTAATTACATGCACAGTCCTGATGGAATTGTTCACTGATACTCAGCTCGGGAGACTATTTTTCTGTATGTAACTGTGCCATACATCTCCTTTAAAACTCTAAAGGCCACATTTTACCTAATCACTGCAATAAAGCAGTCTAGAAGTTAATACAGTTTGGCTATTTAATGTTAACAAGAAGATTAATAATTCATCATTTTCACATTTAACAGGCAAAACCAACATCTCAGACATATATAAGTGTTCAACCTTCTCCAGGTCCTCCTAAAACTACTAAGTCCTACATCTTCCTTCTAGTTCTCTTCTTGTCTGGGCAACATCCATCCATGACATCCATCACATTTGGATGTTCTCACCTGTTTTCATCTGGACAATCTAAAGTACAAGTTGAGGGCAAGAAAAATACTGAGTACCAGCTGAAATCTCAGTGGGTTCCAGGATGCAATGCTTACATTCAGAACACCTGAGATTATGTTTTCCATGTTGTTGTCTCGGAGTTTCCTCTGGCAGCAGTTCCAGAAACTAGTTTTAACCCATACACCAGACCTTGCTATTACAGTGCCACACGAAATTAAACTGCTTAAAGAACTGGTATTGTTAAAAAAAATTAAAAAATTTTAAAAAGGAGAGACAGAAAAAGAAAGAAACTCTTGGCTGTAATATTATTGGGAGAATCTTGCAGAAGAAAATTCTGGATGCTACTATGTATTTGCAGAGCAGTTTTTTCTGCTGTGAGGTGAGACAGCAGAAAGGTGTGAGACTGTGTAATATGTGGGTTACTGAGTTTCAAGGATATTAGAAGCATATATTGGTGCGCTTATTTCTCAATTCATATGAATTATATTTAACCGAGTTACTAAGGAATTCCTTTCTACTGTCTGATGAGGATGTACATTCAACATAGACTGAATAAACAGAAAAACCTCGAACTCAGGCACACTCAGGAACACTTACGTTGACACCAAAGTGTACAAAAGGAGATTTAAGGTGCTATCCTAGATAAAATTGTGTTCTATACCCACATCAATTCAGTTAGAGGCCTGCACCAAACACCTCCAGGTAGGTACAACAAAAGGGGCAGTTTAACCAGACAGTTGTGGATGCCTACTGGCTATCAAGCACAGCAAACTGGGACACTTCTGTGTTCTTCTGATGGTGATGGAGGAAAGGTTTGGTAGGATTTGTAGGCAAACGTTGACCTTACCTTGAATGCCAACTTGCAAATGGAAGAGACCCCAGAATAGTCAGAAGTCAGTCAAAATGTGTATCACAATAGCATCTGGCAAACTTTTATTGATCAGATGCTGCATGCTGCTTTTAGAGCTCTGGCACTGGTATGACTGGCTGTCCTACACCCCAAGACGAATTCCCAGTGGGGTGAGGTGAAACTTTGCTTGTGAGCCACTGCTCTTGCCCCATCATGCTAATGTCCTCCTAACTGGCTACGGCTTAGCAGAAAGCAGGGCAGCAAGTCTGTGGTAACTGAGTTCTCAGAAGTCTCTTCCTAATCTGGAGAAACGGACTAGATGGCTAAGAACCTGAAATATGAACGTAAAGATCTTTCTTTTAAAGCTTTTTAAAAATTATTATTATCTCTTCTTTGCTGCTATTTTTCCATTCAGTTTCTTACATACAAGAGCTATGAGACTTCTCAGAAGAGACATCTCGATCATACTGACTGAACCAAACATGGAAGACTAGCAGGTCCCTGCAGTGCTTGCACTGGTAACCAAAGAGCTGCCTGACATCTTAAATTTAGCTCTATGAAGTCACTGTGTGAGCAGAAAGACACTGAGGTTCTGCAGTATGTCCAGAGAAGGGCAACAGAGCTGGTGAGGGCTCTGGAGCACAGGTAGGATGAGAGGATGCTGAGAGAGCTGGGGTTGTTTAGTCTCAAGAAAACAAGGCTCAGGGGGAACTAATTGCTCTCTATAACCCCCGGAAAGGACGCTGTAGCCAGGCAGGGGTTGTCCTCTTCTCCAGGGCAGCCAGAGATAGGAGAAGAGGAAATGACCTGAAGCTGTGCCAGGAAAGTCTTAGGTTGACTGTTCAATAAGACTGGTTCACTGAAAGGGTGGTTAGGCATTGGAACAGGCTGCTCAGGGAAGTGTGGAGTCCCCATCCCTGGAGATGCAGCACTTGGGGACATGGTTTAGTGACGGACTTGGCAGTGCTACAGTTGGACTCAACAATCTTAGACGTCTTTTCCAACTTAAATGATTCTATGATGAATCTCTGGTCAGATGCATAAACACTGTGACCCCCTGATCTGAAGCAGAAACGTCTCCAGCATCAGCACATTTGCAAGAGGGAAGGAGCAGTAAAAGGCACTACAACTCAGAAGAATCCTAAATTTGTCCATGTAGCTGGCAGAGAATAGGCCTTAACTTGTACTTCAGGCTGATCTGAGAAGAACAGTTGAAGTTTTAAATGTAGTGACTTATCTTAGGCTGTATCTGGCCAATTTTTCTGTGTTCAGCTGCTCTCATAGGTTGTACAGCCTGTCTTTACATTTCTGGATCACTGCTTGCCCCAACAAGACAGGAATACAAATGCAAGGAAAAGCAAACAGCCTCAGGCTCCACCATAGTACTAAGACATGTTTAAATTAACATATTTTTCTCAAAACAAAATTAAAAAAATCTGGAAATATCTACAATTCTGGTATAAAATAATAACAAGGTATTTCCCAAAAATGCTTTCTTAATGATGATCATTAAAGTCCCATCTAAACTGGGTCCTGGGAGCACTCCCAACAGTCCTACCTGAGTACACAGGCTGGGTTGGATCCTACATTAGATTGAAATATGGGTGTGCTGATTGAAATCGAGTTGCTATGCTGTAAGTCCTAATGCAATTTCAATTCAGCCTTATATAAGGCCATCTTACAGAAATTCACAGAATATAAAAATGTTCCTCACTTCCATCAAAGAAGAATTAGAAGACCAAACTCCATGCAAATTGTATGCAGTGATATGGATCTTTGAAGGTTTGAGTCAAAACAAGTATGCCTAGAGATGCAAATTTTATACTCGAAATTCTTGGTGAAAGTAAATAATAGAGATATTGAAGAAGTGAGAACCAGGAAATGTAAAATCCTACTATTTAAAGGAAATGTAGGTTGCCTTTAATAACATTTGAGTAGTTCAGATTCAAATAAGACTGACACTGCAGGTATCTACATATTAAAAAATCAGTATAAAAATTCATTTAAAGCTTTTAATGTCAACTTGACTATGTTTTCACATTACCTACTACTTCCTCTGAATTGAAGATGATGGTCTTCATTTCATTAATATTCCAAACTTACTATAGCCAGTCAATGAGTGCAGTTGAATATGAAATACTAAGCTAGATTAATACTTTTCACAATAATGTTTTCACAGAGAGAAATGTAGCCCTTTCCTGTCCCACTGATTTACAATCAAAATGACTATGAATTATGTTTCTCATAATTCCAATGGCATTATGAGATAGAGTCAGCTCACGCAGACAGTACATCTCAACCTGTTAGCAAAGTTCTTCAGAGACCTTGTAATTATAGAGCTCTGCAGGGAAGCACGTCATCTTTGCCACTTGTCCACAACTACTGAACTATCATCAATAAAAAAGCTAATTTATAAAGAACAACACACCATCAGTACAAATTTTGATAGCCTGTTTCCATCACTTTACCAGACAATAAATTTTCAAAATGAAGTGTATATTACCATAATAATTCCCACAGTAATTATCCACACTTCTAAAAAATCATTGTCAGTTATAACCCAGATATTTTCAAGAGCTTGTTAGTTAACAGATCTGTTCATATCTATACATATTTAAACGAAAAGCTTATAAATATAAACTCTTCTTCACTATTGCCCTGTTACAAAGAAATAGTGTAATTTGTGAACAGTTTCATGAGAACTCTTTTAAAATTAATTTTGAAGAATTTAAAATCTAAGCAGGCCAACTAATAGGAATGGATATCGTCCTTTGTTTCTTTTTACACGAAAGGTTACCTCATCAAGCTCAGTCTTTCTTGGAAATTACTGAATAATTTGTTGGAAAATATTGTTCCTACATTTAAAGAAACATTTAAAAAAACAATTTTCATGTATGATTTTCACTTATTGTTCACTGAACTCTAAAACTAGGCTACAAATCTTGGCCCAAATTCAGAAACGCATCTAAACAGATGTCTAAACTCAGGCAGAAAAGTACTCTTTCTGGCCAAACTCCAGCATGACAACTTCTCTGTAGTTCACATTCATACCTTCCTTGGGGAAAAAATGGTAAAACACTGAAATTCAATATCCTAGGGAAAAAAAAAAAATTCAAGGTCTTTACTGCAGGCAGAAGAAGAAAGTGACTGACTTTTGAAACATCCAGAAACTGAGCTTAGAGCATGCAATTTCAAAGAGACTGTTTATTGAAAGGGTTTGAATCATGGAAGGGGAACAAGCAGCCTAAAAGAGGTGCTAAAAGAGCTCCAGAGATCTGAAGCACCTCAGCAAGTGGCAGCCACCCTGTTCACAGACAGAAAAAAAACAGTATTTGCACCCTGGCAGACACAGACCAAAACGTTTGTGTCACAACCCCTAAGTAGAAGCTAGTTTAAAGGTGAGAGCAGTAGTTTTAAAACTGAACTTCAATCTGATATCACAGTATGGTATTCCAAATTAAACCAGTCTGGTCCTGCAGATAAAAGTTGTGGACCTAATGAAAGAAATTTTTACTCACAAACCTTCCCCACCAGTCTCAAAGAAATTCAGAAGAAATTAAAAAGAAATTAAAATATTTGAATCTCAGTTTTTTAGAACTGGCACATGACCATTTTCATCTCTGTTACACAAAGCTGTAACTGAGGGTGATTTTCCACTCCTAGCCCCATCCTAAAAAAACACACCTTGAATGTGTGCCTTTCTTTCTCTCCCTAAAGCAAACTCTTATCAAGACATTCACTTCCATCCTTTTCCCATAATTGTTTTGTTTGCTCCTTCTTTATGTGCAGCAATTAATGGTTTTGAAGGCAACGGCTCCTCATTGCTATATCCAGTTGTGTGCTAAATCCTCTCCAAAACACCCTCCTCCCTCCTTATCTAGTGTTTGCTTTATCTCTGCAGACAGTGATCTTTCTTGTTAGCACCTCATGATTGATTATGTATCTTTTTTTAGGAGTCCTCTAGTGGATAAAACACTTTTCCAGACATTAAGTGGATTGCATTTAGCTCCATAACTGTGAGGTTAACTAAGGAGAAGCCTTTGTAAGGAAGACACCCCAGCTTGTAAAATTCCTAAAACTGAAAGTCATGGTTGCAATCCCCTTGTGATGTGGATCTTACTCATCAGAAGAAAATAATTTTTTATCTGCAGGCACTAATTCAGAGCAAGCTGCTTTGAAAATGCACAGCACAAATTCTGAAAATACTTTCCCGACTACCCTCGACACAATCTATTTCTTGTGTAAACATATGTCAAGAGTTACTTCTGCTACCAGGACAGAAATCCAGTCTAGGCAAGTTCCAAAATACATCAGGTCACTCTTTCAGCATGCTACTGGCCTGTGTGCTGTCTATAGCTTGGTCTGTCTATAGAGGCAAAAGCCACAGGCCACTAGCACTTCCAGAAACCCCTGACTTAATATAAGCTGTGACATCAGAGCAAGAGCATGGTATGAGAAAAATGAATAAATTTTTCAGGGTTAAGCTATCTAAATTTTTTTAATGTAATCAAAACAAGTACGTTTCCTTGACATTTTTAGACTTATATTCATTAATTCTGCATAAAAATAAACAGAATGTTTTACAAAGCACTTGAAGAATCTTTAGTTATTTTTTGTTTAAGATGAGGAAAAAACATTGCTGTTGGCCCAAAACCTTGTTTGAGAGCTCTACATACAGAGCATAATTTTCCTTCATCTTTTCAAACAAGATCCAGCAGAAACAGTGACATGATCTTAATCCAGGTGGAAAATGCTGTCGGCAGCTTCAAATTCCGCCTGTGACTACACAGCATGCCTTAAAAAAAAATCCAACCTGACAAATTCTAAAAACAAAAGCAAACCACTGAGTTCTGAAAGGGTTAAAGGGCTTTTTGCATACATATTAATTTCTAACATACAGTTTGTTAGAACATATTAATGACAGGAATATTTAGATTCTGGAGACTATCAAATGGCCCACTATAAAGGGAGGTATTCTCTAGCAAAGAGGATTTACAGCTGGTGCTACTGTGCACATGCTGCTCCATTGCAGCTGGCAACCCACTGAAGACCAGATTATTACTTGTAATGCTGGGTTAGTCTGAGGCAGCACCAGATGGGAGTCCTGCAAGAAACTCCATTTGATACTTTGTGCAATGAAGCCACCTTTGGGAAAGGTACCTGTGGAATAAAATCAGCAGTTAAAATGATACTACTTTTCAGGTCAGACTAAAAGAGAGCTTCTAATGCTCCATTTAGCCCTTGGCTAGGAAGAATGAAGAATTTCTTTCCTTTCTTACCATCTTTGCATCAATAAGCAGCTCCCTTCCAGGACAGATCAATATCTTTCTAGGAGAACTCTGAATTTACACATATGTCTCAGACACTGATGAGGAGACAGACAGCAGAAGAGTCTGCTAGATGGGAACAGAGAAAAGAGAAGTGTATGAGAATTGAGAAGAGGCACATGAGACATAAACAGAAGATAAAAGTGTGAGGTACACATGGAGGAAAGTGAAAACAAGGTTAAAAGCAGAGAAAGGGAACTGCTGGCCACTTGAAAACGTAGAGGAAGGGTTATTAAGGAAATAGTTTAACTGAAGCAAGATGAAGTTCTGGTTTAGGAAAAGTTCAGTCCAGTTTGAAAGTGGGGACAAACTAAGGCTGGTTGGTAATAAAAGATTATCTCTGTGACTCTACTTTTGCTGGGGACTTCTAAGCTTTATTGCTAAGCCTGCAAAACAGGGCAATACTGGGCAGCTCTGTCTTCTGGATCTGTTGTTAGTTTTTGAGACCCCACCAGTTTGTGGGCCACAATGGTCTTTGAAGATGTAAATGTGAAATAAATTTACATGCTGAATATATGTTGAGGGCTGCACTTTTGAAGTGACTTCCATCCATGCTGACAGGAGACATTAAAGACAATCTCAATGGACTACACATTCAGTTTCATATATAGGGCATACCAGTTTTCAGAGAGGCTAAAGCAATATGTACTTTACTGTCAATGCTGCAAAGATCCACCCCAGAGCAGAGAGACTTGTGCAGTCACTCCCAAGAAACACAGGAAGGTGAAAGAGATTTCTCTATTTGTGTCTTTCACAGCCAGCCTTAGTTCACTTGGTAAAGCATCTTTAGTTCTGTACATTTAATGATATATAAAAGTAAAGGAAACAGGAATAATTGTGCCCAGTATTTACAATAAATCCTATTACATTTTGTTATCAATCACACTTTACTTCCACATCAGTTCAATTGGGAAACATTACAGAAAATTAATAGATCCAGTTTTCCCGTTTTGATTTGGAATGAATTTGAATGTATTTTAAATCAATCTGGAAACCGAGGATGGTGAGAAAAAGTCTTACCAAAGGATAGAGATAAAATTATATAATCCATAAAATGGGATTTTATAATTAATATGGTTTATCAGTAGACTACTTCGCAGAGTGAATTTTTTTTGTAAAGAAATCTAGCAATCAAAACCAAGATGAGGCTGTGTCATTCTAGTTGATGAGCTCAAAAACACAGTAGTCTCTGTGTCTCCTTCAATCCTTAACAGAGATGTAAGTAAATCATGGCAGCATATGGAAAAGCAGGAATCCAGCAGGATCCCATTTTTCTGTGAAAATGTTTCGTCTTTTCTCATGTGCATACATGTGCATATCTTTGAGTTAGAAAGCCTCAAATGATTTTACCTTGCAGTGGAGTGAATGCTCTGTACTCAGCTTAACCACCTCGAACTTCAGTGCTGAGCTCAGCAGAGCTCTATCAGCTGACAGCTACCCAGAAAGTTACCCAGTATATAGCTGGACTCAGGTACTTGGCACTCAGGCTACACTCAGTAACTCCCCAGCAAAGCATTACAAGACATTTCAAGCCACACAAGTCCACACTGGACTGCAAAACCTGTTTGTATTGTGTTAATTTATTTGAGCTAGCATGCACTTTAACTGCTTAAAAATGAAATGTTTTATATATGAGTGTGGGACTCTGACAGTCTTACGATTATCACAGAGTGTGAATCTGTCCAGCAAAGCACTAAAACAGAGAGCCTTAGCCAAATTTCAGCATCTATCAGCTATAGAAGTGTCCAAGTACCAACAGACTGTGGCTAGAACTGACTGGTTAGCCTAAACCAGAACAAGTTGTGTTTGGCACAGGGCTAAAACCATCATCATCTGAAATCCAGAGAAAATGATCCAAGATGACACCTTGTTTTCTAAAACCAAGAAGCGCATGAAATAGTAGAAAACAATCAAAGTTGCCAGATCATAAAACACTGGAACGAAGTACTTTAAAATCATGTAATCTCACTTTAAACAAATCTGCATTAGTAGGTTTGCATATTCTCCTCAGGTGGCAGATCTCCCTGTCCAAAGAAACCTGAGACATTTTAATGCTATTGCTGTCATTTTGCTTTTAATGTAAACTTGTCTTAAAGGCTTCCTGATAAACAGAATGTCTGTATTTCAACAGAAGATGGAATACCATCTCTAAGTATCACTATTATTCCTACTCTAACCAAACCTATTCCATATAGCTCAGAAAATACAAAAAGGTGTTCCTCTGAGGTGGATCACTTACTTTGACCAAATCTAAGAAATCAGCCAAAATTCAATAATAATGTCTACAATCTATGGAGGTAAATTCTCTGATTTCTTTACACTAAAAACCTATGGCTCTTTTTTATACAAAGATATTCAATCCTTTCTTCAAGCAGAATCATATACTATTTAAAAAAAAAATCTTAGTGGAAAAACGAGAAAATATGTAATTGTCTGCAGACTATGACTATTTTAAGTGTTAAAATGTCTCATTCAACTCTGTGCTAGAAGTAGATGACTTAGCAAGGTTACCATGTCTGTCTTTGGCTAGACTAACAAATCCCTGTGAACAAAACTACTGATTGTCTTGTACTGATTACTATTTGATAGTGTCTGGCCAGTTTTTAACTAAAAAAAATTTGTTCCAACTTTGAGAAACTGGAGTTTATGTAAAGATGTGAACTATTATGGTGGTCAAAGTGACATGTGTTAACTGAAGTGACATGATTAGAGATGTGAGTCTAGATTTTGTTACCAGTAATAGAGTATACAGATACACTCAAAATCTTCACTTTTTTCATTTTGGGTTTGGTTGGGGTTTTTTAGTTTAAAAAAGACTTGGGTACTATGAGTTTCAAAACTTGCAATCATATTTTTAGGGCGATGGTATAACACAAGAAGTACATTAAATGTCAGAATGAATAACAACATCAAAAGAATCACAGACTTCTCAAAGCATTTCATGTCAAAATTCTCACTGATGACAACTACAGATTTTTGGCTGACCTCTCTGGCATTAAACAACTGCAGAAAAACACCTGCAAGGATGTAATTCTAAATGTGATTGCATTTCCAAGAGCTTAGAAGTACAAAAAGAAAAGGCAGCACATAAAAGTCTGACTAAGTGCTGTCATCAATACAGTATTTCACAAAAGCTTTCTGAAAATGTTACTTTTAATAGCATCAGGTGTAAAGAGCAGTGTAATATGGCTTATAAATTACTGGAAGGGCTGTTGACACAGGTTAATAATAAATGACAGCATACGCAGTAGAGAGTCACAGAGGAAAGCCTGCTAACTCCAGTTTTAGTCATCATTAAAGCTAATGATCTGTAGGCAGTGCATGCATCATAGTAAACTGGACCCATCAAATACAAAGCACAGGACCTACTGAGGTAAGTTATCTTCTATCTGCTTTATTACACAGGCATAGCCACGTTAAATTAAACTGATGGTTTTATTAGCACTAGGCTGTATTGAGTCTGGTTTTAAGACAGCTCCCTCATTTCAGTTCTCTCATTTCAGAGAGGGGTTCTTAATTCAGTGCTTGCAGAAAGATACAAGATGCTCAGGTTAAGAGCAAGATTTCAATCACTTTAATCAGCTCTGAAGAAACCCTGTCCTGAAAACTCTCTGAAAATTACGCATATGAAGAAGAAATTAAATAAGCTCCTAAATACAACACGTAAGCATGGACTTGCAGACTGTGTGGGGAAGAGGGCTGTGATATCCACTGGTCATGTCATGGATGAAGATGACACAGAGATTAGGATACGAAAACACACCAAAGCACAAGTCCCACTCACACAAGATGAGGGTGTGGATGGCAATGCTACCTTTAAACACAGCAATTGAAGGTCAGCACAATTTTTAGCTAAACACAGAGATTATTCCATCATAGCAGGGATTTCTATTCCTCTGACTGCTCTGCAGTTTGAAATATTGCCAGGGACCTCAGCAGTCCCTGGAATGAAAGGGATGAGAATCTGGGCAGAGTTCAGAGAACACAAACATGGAAAGATCTTTATTAGGAAATATAAAAATAACTAAGCATGCTGCACAGTGCATTCAAATCATTTGCAGAGGTGTGATAACCTTACAAATACTGGGAGCTATTAAGTGAAAGAGGGAAAGCATTTTAAATGTGGTACAAAGAGGCACAGACAAAGCAAAAAAATGAAAATCCATTCAGACAAACATCTGCTGCATCTGGGCAGCAAATACACAAGTATAAACTACTAGGCTGAGGCTAATAGATCACGACTGCTATTGTGCCCAAGCAGTAATACACCCACACATGCTGATAGCAACTTTATTCACACTTGAGAAAGGGGAAGGCTGGATGGCCCCATGGCTCACCTCAAGCACTAGCACAACAGAGGCAGGGGAACTTCATCCTTGCCTTATGCTGTTTTAGAAATACAGGGCTTTGCCTGCTTTGAGTACAGCTGGGGCAAACTGAATGGCTCTGCAGCTCACCGCAGACAGCTCACCACTGCCTTCCTGTAAGATGTGACTGATCATCACTGCAATTGCTGGAACAACTGCTGCTCCCTTGGTCAGGTCAGTTAGGAAAAAAAAATAATCCCACTATTAGAAGTGCTGGAGTTCTTCTGTATCATTTTGACTGAACTATGCTAGGAAGAAATCTTAAAAGCAGCTCAATTGAGCAGCTGAGATGGAGTGAAAGGGGGTCCTGGGGGCAACCAGATCTGCAGTGCTCAGCTGCAACTAGAACAGGATGTGTAACCACACTGCTGTCCCCTGCTTTATGTCACAGAGGATGTTTCTGCTGGAGGCAAGCAATTCTTTCTCTGAGCCTGTGCAAGCCCTTTCGGCTGAGAAAGCATCACAGTTTCCAGTAATTGTGGTGGCCTGTCCGCTGCTCACTAAGCTAGGACCACAAACTATCCAACACCTCAATTACTACCAGCAAATAAGGAATGCTCCTTATTGTTACTAGACTGCACAGGATTAAAAAAAACCCTAAAGCAAAACCAAAAAATCAGCCTCAAATAAGAAACTCTACCATGTTTATGATTCCCTGCCTCATCTATTATTTTACCTTAATTAAGTATGACACGAGGAAAAGAAAAACAACCTCCCTGACCCCTCTACATTCTCCAAAACTTATTTTTCTGGAGGTTTACTTGGCACATAGCTCAAAAATGAGGTGTTGAACAGAACTGCTAAATGAAGATGTCTGTCATGGACAAGCATCTCTGAAACTGTTAGTACAAACCCAACTCTGAAAAAAGTGACTTCCACTACAGCTACTGGCTTTGAGAGCTGTGACCTTTCAGTGATCCAGCTTTGTCCCTAATGCACTGCAACACACTCAGAATGCTCTGTTAGGAGGATAAATAAGTTTAATGAGTAGTTCCATTCTGGGAGACTGCCCCTGCCAGTATATTCTGGGTTGTGTGGTTCATTTCTTAAACTAAAATATTCCCTAGGGAAAAAAAAAAAAAAAAAGGACAATTCTTGGCTGCAGGGTGGATACAGAAAGGTGGTTTTCCTAAATAATAAATTAGGTCAGTCTTTAAATAAGTCATCTCCTTCTGCCTGGATAAATATTTACTCCTTCCAAACTAATATTAGGTTTATGTGTCTCCCAAAAACTTCATTCTTTTCTGTTTTTCATTAGGAGCTGTGGAGTCAGCCACAACAGAAATTAACTAGATAGCTTCAGGGGATTAAAAAAAAAGGAACACCAAAATAACAAAAAAACCCACTTGGACTTCTAGTTTTCAGTAAAACCAGCCACTGTTAATTCAGCACACAGATAAGTCATTTCCCCAACAAAAATGACAACTGAATCAAATTAAACCCAAAATTATCCAAATGGAACTTTAACACTGGAAGGGAGGAGTTTGCATTTTCAAAAACAACTGATAATTTACTACAAATTGAATATTAGAGAGGCCTTATCCTTCCAAACCCCAGTCCTCCAAAAGCTGTTGTGTCAAAGACAGGTAGAGAACAAATATTTTGAGGGTACAAGGCCCTGCTGTATAAACACAGGGTTCAGGGGGTAGGGGAAGAAAGGATGTCAGCAAAAAATTAGCATTAGAGAGTCCAGAGGAGAGGCATGATATTATTAGAGAAGAAAAACAGTTATTATCTTAAAACGAAAAATACAAGAGAAGCCTATTTCACAGTACAGTGTTAATCTTAAAGATGGTTAATGGCAGACAATTTGTCATTTTCACAAGCTGGATGCTCTTCTGGTTTCAAATTTCTTTTTGTTTCAAACTGCTGTTGGAAGGGGCCTTAAAGATAATCTAGTTCCAAGCCCCCTGCCATGGGCAGGGATGCCATTCACTAAATCATGTTGCTCAGGGCCCCATCCAACCTGGCCTTGAATGAACCTGGCCTTCATCCATAATGAAGCACAACTTCAAGTTTTTTAGTGATCATTTTAGTGATCAGAATGCTTCTGGTTTCATTTTGACCTTTTAAAGTAAATCAAAGAAGCATTTCTTTCCCACTAACTATGGTTTTCTTGGGGAGCAAAACAAAGTCAAGTGAGTGGCTTGGTTACTCCCATCAGAGTAAATCTGAGAGGAAGAGAATGGGTGTTTAACCACAAGGGGGAAAATCCTTGGATAAGATCAAGTATAGAAGTGTACATGAAAAAACACTAAGGCTGGAAAGAATGGTATTTCTGAGGACTGGGGGATGGTACAGGAGGGCACCCTTCTCGTAGCAGTGGGTGCAAAGGCACTTGAAGGCAGAGTGTGGTGCACTCATGAAGGAGGTTATTGGACAGGTAGCATGGACAGGGTACCATGAACCACATGACATGACATGTCATCTCAGCCACACAGTAACAGTTTCTGAAAATGAAGACCCTGACATTACAGTGAACCCTAGACAGCCCTGGGCTTCCACTGGCAGGGAAGTTTCTGTCCTTACTGAGCTCAGTAAGACATTGACACCTATGTCTTTCCAGTACCTTATTTTCCAATATCCTGACCACCAGGCAATTTTAAAATGTTCAGCTAAAAGAGCACATAAGAGCTTATCATCAGACATTGCTGCAATTCACAGCTCCTCCCTCTACAGAACAAAGTCTAACAAAAACCTGAGGAATGTAAACTCGACCACTTACCCTTGAATTTTAGGACAAACAAGAGAATGTAGTAATCTCTATATTTCTTCCCTAAAACTGGGAACTATAAGAGCAAATAGGCCTGACATCAGAAAGCTTTACATAGAAGAAAAGCCAACCAAGATCAACCTAAGACAGGTTAAGTTCTCAGTGGCTTTTATGAAAACAGTTCTGAATGCAGGTTTTCTTGTTCTGGAACAAGTACAAAGCTGTACTTGTTTATCCTTTCTGCTATAGAGTGTGTGCATATCTGAAGCAGAACAATCAGCTTGAGGAAACATTCCTAAAAAAAAAAAAAAGTCTAATTTTTTTATTATTCAAAAGAGGGGAGAAAAACAAACATTGTAATTTCAGTATACGCCCAAGAGCTTTTTTTCCAAAAACATTTGTATTTGTTATTAGATCAGTAAGTATGCTTTGCTGGCCACATCAAAGCTCTTTTAATTTATCTGTGATCAATCAGGGGTAAGCTTGTAAGAGAATTTTTTTTTCCATCAACTAAAAAGAGTAGGCAGGAAAAAAATATCCTAGACATCAAACTAATCAAACGATATATGTTCTTGGTCTCTAGCAGCTCCTTAAAAGTGATTTTGGAGAACAAAGTGGTCTGCTTTAAAATTACTTACAATTAGAAATATTTGCCATTTATTTTCCTTTCAGGAAATTCCAGTGCTTTATCCCAAACTCGCTGATGTCAATGAGGTTTTTCACAGTGATTTCTGTGTGCTTTGGAGCAGATCTCTGCTGCATTCAGACTTCTGTCAAGCAAAAGTCTCTGAACTAAGCCCTATGCTCTTATGCTAGGATGGGTGGGAGTGTGATCAGAATATCTTGCACAATATCTGACCCTGCAAATTTCCCCCTACATTAACAGATGACTGGCTATTAGGCAAAATATAGTAGTGAAAATTAGAACATGTTCAAAGTAATGTGTAATCTATGGTCTTAAAACATGACAAATAGAATAATTCACTTTAACTCTTTGCATTACTTCTGATGCTTACCGTTTTACAATGCAAAAGGAGGAAACGAATCCCGCATCCATTAGGAATACTGAGATTTGTTCTATTCAGTCCAAGCAGGACAAGCTTCAAGATTCTTTTGGGGCTATTCATAATTTGGGTTGTCAAGAACAGATTAACAGTTAAATTAAGAACTTTGCTTTGTAATCTCAACAGCTAATATGCAACTATGTAGGAAGAAAAATCAAACTACACCTTGACCTTACACATAATGGGGATTATACCAAGTTTCTCTATCAGAACAAGGCCCATTGGATAAGACCTAAATCTAAACAAAGTTCAGACAGAAAACAATGTGCAAGTTTTCCCTCATACCATGAGGATGATTTCAAAAGTATTTGCACTCAGTTATAATCTTTAAGACAAAATTTTATGCATCAAACAGCAAATGATGCAGAAATCTTTTTTAGAAGTTGCATCCCATGTGTTGGAGACAACATCATTATCAGACAACAATTATCTTGATATCACTAACTGTAATCTGTTTTCCATGGTGCACTGCCTTTATATTTTTTTTTGGCTTTGATCGAAACAGCTTTTTGTACCTGGTGTGCTCATCAATGTTAGCAACATACTATGCTCCAGCATGGAGGTCTTGAAAGTACATATAAATGACTTTATTTCTAGTGACAGATCAGAAATAGGAAACTGCTAGTTTGTAGGAGAATGTCTTTCAAAATTCAGGTTCCTTACACCATTTTCCCTCTTAATTAGGAAAGCAGTAGTGAAATTAGGCATTTGTTGATTCTGATTCTTAGAATTACTGGGATGCCTCTGCAATCTGAAAGGTTAGAGCAGCTTTCTTTCAAAACACCTGCTGTGTTATTATGGGAAATAGTGCTTTTCTACAGCAATTCACACTCTAATCACTTCCAATCCGAGGAATGCTTGACTACCAATATTACTCCTCAAAAATTGTAATGAGATTGAAGCACAGTGTGAAAACAAAACTTTTACGGATAGTTGGAACACTTCCATTTTCTATTTATTTGTTTGTTTGGCAATTTCTTTTCCCCCAAGAGAGAGCAATTAAGTACTCTCTGGAGTAAAGAGGCTTAACTCATCACCCCTACCTGTTGAGTAAAGATCTCTCTATTTGAGGCATGCCACATAGTCCTCCTTAATGAAAATGTGCAAGTCAGCTTAGGTTGTATTTATAGAATAAACTTACAGCTTCTCACCCCGAAGAAACACTAAACACATCTTTTGTTCAACACTGCCCTATCTGGAAATAAACAATTGCATGACAGCAGCAGGTGTGATAACAGAATGATTGAGTACAGGTTGAGTTTTTTCCAGTAGAATGCACTAAATTAGATTCTATCCACTTGCTATATTTGCAATGTTCCAAAACTGCGCACAAGGGTGCTGGGGCAGCAATTCAGCTGAGATGAATCAAAATAGCTGAACTGGATGGGATCAAATAAGGCGACTGTCTCGTAGTCTTTGCAGTGTTCAGTCCCCACTTGCAGTCTCAAACACAAGACAGCAGGAAATTTACCCTCTTACTTGACATAAGTGATAGCAGAGGTTTTTGTGATTTCTCTTAGTTTTTATGTGCAAGCATTGCTCTTGTGAAGCACACATCCAGCACTTTAAGCCTACTGATAATAAGCTTGTTTTTCTCTTTCATGGAACCTATGCGTAATGCCTCCCGCATCCCCTGGGATTTGTGTAGATGCAGGTGGAAAATTACTGCTGGGTGCATTTCAGGAGATGTCCAAGAGCACAGAGGCCGACTGTCAGAGCTGGGAAAAGGAACAGACTCTTAACACTGCTGATTCCCAGCATTCCAGTACTTCTATATCTGCACTGCTATGGTCCAAAGCCCTTCTATAGGTGTTGTAGGACTCAGATATGTTCACAACTTTTGAAAGCCTGTGTTTCTTCAGTGAGAATGGTGGCAGAGGTACACAGGCAAAAAGGCTCCATCCACAGGTAACGCGAGGTTGACATTGGAGGGCTCCCTTGGTACCATGCTGATGCAGGCTGGGTTTGCTAGCTGCAGCTAGCTGCTGTTTGATGCTGCTGCTTGGTTTGCTAGCTTCAATCACACTTGATAGGAAAAGTAAGGTCTCTCCATTGAAAAATGAAGCATGACAATTGCTAGAAAAACAGCGGGTGCACTAACAAAATTATGGAAGTTTTTGACAGAATTTGGCCTATAATGGAGCACAGGATTTAGTACTGAAAAGCATCTTAGTGATACTTGCAGATGCTTGAGAAGACCTGCACATCCCAGCTTGTATAAAGCAATAGAAGAGCACGATTTAGGTCTAAAACTTGCTAATATTTAGGTTAAAACTGGTAACAAATTTTGATATTTACAACAAATAGGGCATGCATCTGTTACTATGATTCAATATTCTAATCATCATCTAATCATCTAAAGGTAAAATACCATCATGTTAAGACTGCATTTATGCACATCCACATATACCCCCCTGGTGACACAAGGTTTTCATTCCACCTTATTCAAGCTGTCCAGACGTGAGGGAGCTCATCTGTCCAACTTGTTTAGATGTCTCCCTAGCAGATGGCAGGAGGGGGGAAAGACACATTTGGTGGGTAATTCTTCTTAGCAGAAGATGGATGGGACTGGCAGCTCCCTGGAGATGGTCCATTTTTTTGCCCAGGATAGTGTGCAGGACGACAAGTTTAGTGGAACTGGATGCCTAATATCCAAATGGATTAAGAATTGCAAGAGAAATCTCATGTTGATCTAGGTGGTTTTGGAGAACACCAAGCAACTTCAACAGTATAAAGAAAGTTTGGCTGGTGGATATACAGGCTTATTTATGTCTTAATCTCACCCTTTCTGAGAATCTCAGCTCTGAGCAAGCCCTTTATTTTGCTGCATATAATTAGAGAACAGTTTAGACTGGAAGGTATCTTCAAAGACGATCTAGTCCAGCCTCTCAGCCGTGGGCAGGGATGCCTTCAACTGAACCAGGTTGCTCAGAGCCCCATCCAACCTGGCTTGAACACTTCCAGGGATGGGGCATCTGCAGCTTCTCTGAGCAACCTGTTCCAGTATCTCACCACCCTCAAAGAATCTCTTCTTAATGTCCAATCTAATCTTTGAGTTTAAAATTCTTGCATAATCCAATCCTAGGGGAGGTAAGCGAACACTAAGTTTGGCTTAACGTTTCCCCCACTTATCAGCATCTTCTTCAAACAGGTTTTCCAAAGCCACCCCCATTGTTTTCAGTCTGATGACATAAGCAATCCTCATGCCCAGGTGTTTGTGGAACTCCTCATTACCTAGAGTTAAAACCTGTAACTAGGTTACAGACTATTGCACGAGAAAAGTTTCTCAACTCCTGAAATATTTTCATAATAAACCTTCTAGAGACAGTTTCAGTATTACTCTTTGTGCTTTGAAGTCTTTTTGTATCTGACCTTTGGAATAAATATTTCACAGGACTATTTGTAGCTAAGGAACATGATGGAGAACTTGAAACATTCTATTTTTCTGCCTGTAATTTGTTACTGTACATATGTTTTTATTCTGAATTGCACCTCTACTTCCAAGTGTTCCATCTCTACCAGCTGGCAAATGTTATTGTGCAGTAACTTTTCTTCAGTAAAGAGGCATTTCTGAAGTGGTTATTTCTGCACATGGCACCTCCAAATGTTTTGCTTTGTCTTAACTAAATGCCCAACTTCTTTTTCTGGGGTGCCTGACAATGCCCTTTAAAATTTTTTATTTCAGAGTTTCTCTGAGGATTGTGTGAGAAGTACAATAATGAAAATCTATTTACCACAGTAGTGTTGGGACTCATCTGGCCCTTACATATTGATTTCTTTATAACTGAAACTATAATTTTCTCATAACCTATTTGCTACTCCATTTGAAACGGTTGTGAAATCAGATCACTCATAACCCAAAAATCCAAGAAAATGAAAAAATTAGACATTTTCACGTAAGATAGCTGATTTGAATATTGCTGAAATGAGAAAATCAAAACACTGAAGCATTCAGCTTTAAGGGGAATCAAATCACAACAAAGACCTCTTTTAGAAGTTCTGGCTCAAACTGCAAAAACTCTATGAAATAAATCACAGTTTTCCCATTTTGAGGACTATGACACACAGAAAGGGTCATGCAACTTGTATTTTGAAGGCCTGAGTGGAGACCTGGGGACCCCCTGTAAGTGGCTTTAAGTTTCAACACTGTCCTCTTTCCCAAAACGATTGCCAAATCCCTTCAGCAATTCAGCAAGACACTAGAACAAACAAGAAAAGGAAAAAAGGGGTAGAAGAGAATACATCTCTTGTACAAATTGGTTATTTAAAAGTTCTGCGTGAACAGGAAGGAAATTGCAAGCACATCTTCATCTTCTGATGCTCTTGAAGCTCTGACTTGGGGGGAGGATATAGCTTGCCTTGGGACTGCTAATTTTCACATACAGGTAATGTTCCCACCTTGCTGCAAGGAGAGTTCATCTGCTTTTGAAATGAAATTAGTTTTTCATGTTATAGAAAAGTGTCTATCAAAAAAGAAACAACGAGTTGGATGTAAATCAAAACCCCAGAGCCCTAGTTTACTGCCATGGCTTATTTCAAGACCCAGTTACAAAGCAGTAAGTACTAGTTTTACTGATATTAGAGACTGGAACCACATTTGGCTTTTCCTTATTTTTTAAATTAACATCAGTCTTAAGTGGCATTGTAATAATCAAATTTTGCATATTTTTTTTCAACTTCCATAGCTGATCTCTACAATACTAACTAAAAAAGCCACTGTTTTTTCAATCTTGCAGACACAATGTTTTGTCCACAGCAGCTGGGAAGAAGCAGTTTGTTTGTGAAAACATGTAAGCAGAAAATAAACTCAAGAATTCTGATGCTAAAAATAACTTGTTTTGGCAAGTTCAAGGATTTTGTGCGTGTGTATCTGCAAGGTGTTGGTAGCAAAGCTAATTTCTATTTCATCCTAAATATTGTAGAAGAATAACCAAAACAAAATACAAAACCTCCCCAAATACCAGTGCTTGCCAGGTGGTGGAAAAACAAAACAAACCTACTGGTAGCAAAAAATATTTACTCCCAGCATCTAAAATTGTTATGGGCATTAGAGACCATTTAGGAAAATGCCTTTTAAAAAACCACTGAAGTGTTATTTTAATAACTTGAAACGGTAGACAGTCAGTGCTACTGATGCATGCAGTTTGGCTCTGCTCTTCCTTCTCCTAGCAGGTTGAATTAAGGACTGCCTGTACCACCCTTGCAGACTGATCTCTTTGTTAACCATCAGCCCTCTCTGTGCCAAGAGAGTTCAAAACACAATTTCAGAAGTAAAGTGCCTCTCTTGGAAATGTAAAACCAGGACGAAAAACTTGAGTTCGCCAAAGAATAATCCTAGGACATGACAAAAATACTGGATTTCCAATTTCTTGGCTGTTGTGTGTTGCCTATTTTCAGTACCATGAAAACACTGGTTATTCCAGCCATCGGCTTCTGGACTCTCAAGGCCTGCTGAAAAAGACCTACCTCTGCTATTTTATCATGGCTCCCCAAAAATGGCTCTTTGCTGTCTCTTGCCCAGAGATTTCTTGATACAGCACAGCTATACAAAAAGACAGCTGTCCCAGCATACACACTGCTAACTTGCTATGTGTGAAGCCATATTTTCTCTTGACAAGACAGCAAAACTGTCACCCTGGCCATTTTCTCTTGTACCTACACCCCATTGTAAAGCACCTGACTGATGTTTAAAAAGTATCCTCTGCTTCCTTATAGAGAAACAGCTATGACTGCACTTATATCCATTTAAAGACTTATTAAACTTCCAATCATATTTTTAATACTTTCTCAGTCCAAGGACTGTTGATTTCATGGTATATACACATATGCAGCTGTAAATATTGTAACCTCAATATTTCTTCTTGATTGGGGTATGTGAACCAGACTCAAAGAGCCTTCTGAGGTGCAAAATAATCTTGAAACTCGAGTTGGAGACTTGTGAAGTGCTGTACAGCGATCTTTCCTCTGAAGCAGTGTGACAGTGCCAAGGCATTATGTGCCTCACGCTGGCTGTCAATCCTTACTGAGCTGCTCAGAGCCATTCTGTGCAGGGCTGTGCCCACATCAACACAGCAGCCTGCTGCAGCACCCATGCAGACCCTGCAGGGTGGAATGAATGTGCCTCTGAGCTCCCCACACAAACCACCAGAGACTGCCCTTATGACAGAGAGAGATGCACACAGACATCAAGTATGAAAGCCAGTGATGTTTAAGGACACGGGAGGTGATCCTGGTCATAAGGGATGTCTGACTTGCAAAAGGTGTCTTATTTCTGAAAGCCAGGTGAAAACTCATGGCTCAAATAGAGTTCTCCTGCACACTTCTTGCAAGGTAAACATTACTCTGGAACATAAACTGCCTACACTGCATGTGAGACATGCAGGCAACTTTTTTGAAGCTTTGTAAAATTCCTAAGAGTGTTGTGCTCCCTTCCTAAGAATCTAACAGCAGCTTTTCCACTTAAGTTCTCATTAAAAATGATTTTAGATGGGAGAAATATGATAGAAGGATAACAACTTGCAGCAGTACTTGCTTACATCTGCTTCACTTGAATATCTTAAGCTTATATCCAGCTTGTTTCACTTGCTTTCAACTCTTAATTGTGAGTCTCTTGATAATTTGATCTGTGCTGATGCAGCAAATCACACTTATTATCTGTAGATGTCTTAAAAAAGAGTGTTTTGACAGGATTTTATTTCATACAATTTACTTTCTGATCCAAAGTTATTAAGGAAACAGTGTTGCATTAAATGCCAGAATCATGGTTTACTATCAAAATAACCCCTCCAAATTAAGCAGGGTCATGTAATTTGTATATGCATTTATTGAACATTTTTTTCTGACTGGGTTTTATCAGTCTCAGGACAATAAATGAGGAGGGTGCAGGGTTGCACCCAACAGCTGTGCCTCATCCACACACAGAAAGTGTTAGTCATGTGAACTTGGCCATGTTCGAGCTGACAAACCCTGCTAAAAGACAGGACAGCAGTAATGACCCAAATTGCTTCCAGAGCAGCAAGCACCTCTGCATGGGGCACTGAGGGTGTTGAGATGCCCCAGCTGAGACAGCCATGATTGTGTGCTGCATAAACACACCTCTCACAGCTGAGAGTTTTAAGAACTGGTGTTCATGTAACCAACTGCATAGGAAGTCATACTTAAAAAAACTAAACAAACCTCCTTTTCTGGCTTTTGCCTCTTATTTGAATTAGACTTGGGCAAAGAGATGCAAGGACTAAGCTTTCTAAATACCTGGTGCATATTGCATACCACCTTAGAGCTCCCATTAACCATGTACAGATGCGTAGCACAGTAATAAAAGTTACAGAAAACACACTGGGAACCTCTCCTTCACAGACTGTATTTTCATATTGTCTATGCTCTCGGTGGAATGAACTGGTGTGGAATCTGACTGGAACTCATAAGTTACAAGAACAGGTCAGAAAGGAGCTAGACATCAGTGAGGACACATCCCAAAGATCTTGGGCATCTGGGATGTATGTTCAGTAAACTAAGAACTGTGCTCCCAAATGCTCAGCAATCAGGTTTGCATCTGATTTGAATACTGCTCAATTAGCGGGGATGATGGATCACGGGTCTTAACAGCTTCTGTGTCTACATTTGGTTGTCTTTCTGTACTTCTTACCAGTGGCAAACAGTATGCCTTGTAGTTTTCTCACTTAAAACTTTTTGGTAGGGTGCAGCACTGTCAACTCAGACATGCTTTCTGCAAATGCAAATCGTGGTTAAAAAACAAAATAAAAAAACCCCACTCAAACTTGAAAATTTTTCTAGAAGTTGCCAGATCAGACAGCTGAAGGGAATGTTATTATGACTAAGAAGCTGGATTCCATGCACAAAACAGCTATTTCTAGTGATAAAGCATAAAGGTTAAACAACTGAGGACAAGACTGCCAGATGTAAAATGGAAAGTTTCCAATTTAGGACCAGCAGAGGAAGAACATGAATTAATATGGAAGGACCAAATTAGCATTATAAAAATCCGCCAAGCCAAACCAAATGCCATTGAAAATAAACTCAGGAACTCTCCCCCTTTTCTGCTCCCTGCATTCCAAGGAGGATTGAATTTAGAATAACCATAGGGAATTTTAGAGAAATCTTACTCCTAAACGCAGAGCAAAGGCTTTAAAAGTTAGAGACTGTATGTGCTTCAAAAACACTATTAATCATGCCAGATTCTTCTTCAGTACTGCTCTTTAAAAGGAAATAAGTATTTTGGACTTAAATTTTCTCATTAGTTTTATCTTTAGTGGAATTGGTAAAGATCAGGCTGATTCTTCAGTGGTTTTGAAACTGGGGTATAAAACGATAATTTCTACCTTTTTATTAACTGGAAGAAAAAACAAATACATGCACACACACACAACCAAAAACCAAAAATAAAACCAAAACGCAAAATAAAAACCACATTAACAACCAAACACTTTGCAAATACAAAAAAAATCCACTGGTTGTTGAGTTTCTGACCTAGGCTACGTTTTAGTGCTAGCTTTGCTAGCGCTACATGCAGAAATATACTGTCATTCTGGAAGCTCCTATACTGCAGTATTCTTTCCAGATGGCTTTTACTGGTCTCACACACATTTTTGTGGGATGTGCTGGCAGATATCAGCCCACTGTATTCCTCAAACTGAAGATACATCATGGATTGTTCAGTCCATAAAAGACTATTACAGACTTTAAACTGGATTCTTGGAACATGAGTGTAGCAGATTATACATCAGCACTACTAGACTGATGGTTGGCTCAGCTGTGGTACACCTCTTCTGTTAAGCCTGAATTTAAGAAAGCTCCCACAGGATGTGACAGCAAGAGGAGCTTCTACACACTGCCAGGATCCACAATAAGCAGACATGCAGGGAACTACACTGAAAATAAATGAGAGATATATGTAAGAAAAAACCTGATAGGATTCAGTAGATTTAAGCCTAAAACTATCAGGAAGAGTATCAAATGCTGCAATTAGATGAACAGATTTCAGGATTCTGAAGACAGCAACCTGTGGCATGACGTCTTATGCTGCTGCACCTCTTATATGACTGCATGGTATATCTGCAAGAGCCTATGGTCTCATAGGGATGGACACTAAAATTCCAGCATAGAAATTGGTAACCACAGGTAAATCAGCAGTACTCAAAATCTGCAGAATAATTTCACCACTGATCCCTCTGATTCAATCCCTGATCACTCAGCAATATCACCTGCAAGTCTGAACATCTGAACCTACTGGGCAAAACCCAGAAGCCCTATCTGATATTTATAATACACCTGACAGTGAAGCCCCTCTTTCATTCTTGAAACATCCATGATTATGTCAAACACACAACCGCCCTCTGCATTTTAGACACATAGCTTGCAAAGTGGTTTTAGCTGACCTAATATTTAGGTACCTCCAGGCAAACAGAAGAAAGAATGAGGAACCTCTTAGCTTATGTTTCAACACCCATCTCCAAAATCTGCATCTGAAGTTAAAGAACTAATAGGATCCCCAAAATACCAAGATTCCCTACATTATGAGGACAGTCTGGAAAACTCCACAGAAATGCAAATGTAATCATTCAAAGAAGAAAATTATTTATTGACAACTAATCTCTTGTGTTGCTTCTCAACACTGTGATACATGATAAAATACATTTCACAAGTATGAACAATAAGGTAATGGCTATTGCTGAAGGCAGAATGTGCATGAGATGAAACAGTAGTTACCTAGTTATCCCCTTCACCTGACAGGTGAATGTACTCATCGGTGACTCTCAAATAATAGTTCTTAAATAAATCATTAAGTATATTGAACAGGATAAGCTACTTACTCTTCTACAGTCAAAAAACCATAGAGAGTGTTAATTGACAGGAAGTAAACTCTAAGTTTAGTAATGGGATTCATCTCACCTGAACTTAGCTGTGTAAGTGACCATCTAGCTCAGCTTCACCTGTATCATCACTGGAGAGAGGAAAGGACCTCTTGATTTCAACTTACCTAAGCTAAGTGTCCCAAATAAGCAGGAAAGATTTCCCCTTCTTCCCTTAAACCATTCAATACTCTCCATTCATTTTGGCACAAGTGTAGATGATTTGGTCAGACTGGACACGTACCTTCTAGCTAAAAGACATATGAAATAAATCTCACCTCATGTTCCAGAAAGAGTATTACACATTCTTTTAGGAAAGACCCTTGTCAGGTCACAAAGAACCTAATTAGCATTCAGGAGGGCTTCTTGCAAGGGAACAACAATCATTGGCTCACTACTGTTTACAGGGAAAGCAAATACTGGCATTTGCAGAAGAGTCAAGATGCAAATCAGTGACTCTGTCAGGACACACGTACACCAGTCCATGCTTCTCTGATAAAACTGGAACCTGGGACTGTGCAGGAAGGAAGATCTACATGCTCTCAAACATGCAGATAAAGCCAATATATGTCTTTGTTCTGGTGAATGGTGTAAGATCAAGGTTTAGCTTCACAGCTCTACAGTTATACGGCAGAGGGAAGTACAGCAAGGAAAGCCTGACAATGAGATGATGAGAATCCTAAAAAGGGAGAAAAAGAAAATACAAGAGCCATCCAAACCTCCAAATGTAAGTGTAGGCTCATACAAAAATAATGAACTACAGCTGTGAGATCAAACTTAGGTGATTATACTTGATTTCTTATAATCTGCTTCTGCCCAAAATAGGTAACATCTTTCCAACATAATTAATGAACTTTCTGCATCTCTAAGGGTTTGGCTGCTAATCTGCCTGCTAAAATTTCAAAATTTGTTCACTGGCAAATTTTCTGAGACATCTTACTCCATGTCTAGATATTGAGAACATCCTCATTAAGGTGACTGCTGTTCTGACCTTCTTGTGTTGGTGTCAATATTCTGGGAGATTTCACAACAACTTTCCCAGTGGCTTGCTAGTGAACACTCAAAATCAGCTAACATGGCCAAAACAGGCATATTCGGGTTGCTACTGAAAGGCAGGAAGGTGAAGAGACAGGAGCTGTGGATATAGGTGTATGGCTGTGAGACCCAGAAAAAGCCCAGGAAGCATAAGATAATATACAAAGATAAAACACCTCTGCTTACAAAAGCTGTCACTTCACAGTGGACCTTCTCTTTTTATACAAAAGTCAAAACTACAACCTCCATGGAAAATACAGAATACTAAATATTTTACAATGGTGTTCACACCCTCAGTGTTGATGTAGTAGCACAGACATATAAGAACTGAAGTCAGTTTTCAGTTAAGGAGTTAAACTCTTCCTTTCAGTAGGTCAGTATTTCCAGACAACCAGAATATAAAAACAAAACAAGTGACCTCCATGCCTGTTAAAACAAATCTCCAGCAGAGTTTGGGTTTATGACATGACTGGGCATGATGCAAATGTTGGCCACTGAACTGAAGACAGTGGCCTTTTTGTCACTCTTGGGAAATTGTGGTCAGACAAGAACAAAACTGTAACAAAATAGTACTAGAGAGGGAAGAAGTTTCCCACCCTTGAAAATGCATGCCTTGTCAGTTCATGACTATTCTTTAACCAATGTAGCCTGAAGGAAGTGGGTTGACCATGACAGAGATGTTCACCTGCAAAACAGAGTTAAAATATTGCTCCTGTTGGAGCAAAGAACCAGATGGTAGTTTGCCAGCTCCAAAGGGTTAGATTATTCTCAACAGCCCACAGGACAGAACACCCTACTAGTTGGGTGGCTAGCCTGTTGTAGACAGGCTGGGTATCCCTGAAAGAATATAAAAGAGGAAGATGCTCCTGTCAGCTCACATATGACAGAAACCGTAAGCTCTTACTTTGAAGCCCCCTCACTCCCACTTCCTGTACACACAGAAAGATTAAAACAATGCGCTCAGAAACATGCAGCTCATCTCCAACAAATCTGAGGTTTGCTTTATCTGATTTTTCAGAATCAAAGATACATTTGGAAATGTAAATTTTCTCAATTGATATTAATATTAGGGCTATTCAAGCTCTTCCTTTGCATTTCTTCTCCCCTGCACACCACCACTAGCACCTGCTTAGAAGAAGCTATAAGCTAGCATCTTTCACAAGTATGCATTGTGGCTGAATTTTGGCAGCGAGTCAACTTTTGTGCTTGATGTGCAACAGAGGAAGCTTCTGCCCATAACTACACAAATTTACCCATGAGAGGCAAGTGTCCTGATTTTTAGCAGGCTCCTCACTTTATGTCATTCACTGAAATGCACTCTCCCTGGCCCAGTGCATGGAGAATCTGTTTGGCTTCCACATTTTGGTGAGACAAAATGAGGCAGTGCTGGCGGGTACAAATCAAGTTTCTGCTGTGGATCTCTTCTGGGTACAAACATGACCGGCTGCTACCAAAGGCACATTAGTGACATCTCCCAAAGTCACAACACTAAGGCTGAAGGTAAGCCATGGAAACTGGTTCACCTCCACAACTATGTGAAGTGAAACAAACTGTTCTGCTTTTCACGAACTTAATTGCTTTCAATATGTGCAATTGCTAAAACCAAGCCTGCACAGCACAAATCCTGCAAATTCAGTGTAATTATGAAGCTGCACATTTGGATTCCTGGTTGCATTGGCCTTACTGTCCATACACAAAAGCACCACATTCCCAGAAGGTCTGGTGCTGCTGAGAAAGAGGAGAGGTACCCCTGAGACTGCTCTTGCACAGAGTAACTAAATTGGAAGCATGCTAGATTACACAGCAGGGAGATGTGGCACTTGGACTTTTACTGGTGCTGTGTCAAGGCAAGCAACCTGCCCATCTGTTAGGGCTGTATAAACCTGGAGGAGGTACTTGCAAAAGTCCTGCCCAGTGACTTTCTCTAATTAGTACTTCTAGAGAACTGATCTGTTTGTGAGAGGAATGTCCTAGCTAAGTTATGCCAGGCTAGCTAGTAAACAGTTCCATAAATATTGATTTTTGCATGGTTGTCATGGGTTTCAATTCTGGTTTTCAGTTCTGCTGACTACATGACACAGGGAAGGTGGAATCACAATACCAGGCAGAGCTGAACAGTATATGCAATTCTTTTCTCTTGTTTATTTTATTTGGAAATGCACTCTGACAGAATCAAATAGAGCTGTTATTCTTTTGGCCACCTCTAACAATAATCATGGTCTCAAGTTAATAAAGATACACAACAGCAAGGAGATCTGCACACAAGGTGGTCACCTATATTTCTGGGCTATGGTCTGCTTAGCACAAGAGATTATGGTGTCTCTCTGGAGGGCAGTGTGTAACAGCAAAAATTGATTTGGGGACATCACCAGGTCTTTCAGTGGAGATTAACAGCATCTTCTTTGGCAGTCAGCCAGAGGCATGTGAAACAGCCTACAACGGCTCTCATGACATCCAATACAAATGAAAGAGCTTTAGTAAAAAGAGTCAAGAATTTTTCTTTTCCAATAAAGAAGCTCAGGCACTTAGAAAATTTACCCTACACTGAATAGCAAATAAACTGCATACATATTGTTGGACAGGGAGATGGGTTCTCCTGTGCATTCCAGCTGTCTACATCTCAGAAGATTAGCACAGACATCCGTTGCTACCTGGATAAACTCTACTGCAGAAAAAAACCTCCTCCCTGTTAGTCTAACGGAGGAGCCTCTACTACATTGCTCACTGAATTTACTCACTACCATCCTGGCTCAAACTGAAGGACAAAGAGACAGTAAGATGAACAGAGATGTGCCTATGTGAAACTCAAGGAAGGAACACCGACTTCACCAACAGATTCAGATCACTACTTCCTGCTTTCAGCTCTCTGCGCACCAAATCACTCACAGTGGAAACTGAGTAATCCCAGGTAGTTTCCTTTTGAATCACATCCAGTGACATGTGCATTCTGGAAGGGGGACAAGCTTGTTTCTTCTAGTGAGAAATGTCTTACCTACCAGCACGTTTTGGGACAAGAAGTTGTCCTTGTCTATGGTAGTAGTGGGAGATATTCACAACCTAATTCCTCAGAGACTGGTGTTGCCAACAAAATAAGGCACCTAAGAAGTTAAGTGGTTGTAAGCAAGTCATCATCTGCCTATTTTTGAGGCCATTAGTGGGATCTACTGTGCCTTTGTGAGGATTTGGTAATACTGCTGTATCTTTTTCCTCCAAGGCTGGAATTGCTTTCACAGGTGGGTTGACAAAGGGAAGAGGGGAGCTTATTTTTGAAATTATAGGAAATATTGCTCATATCAAACTCTCTTCTCTCTGCCCCTTCAGTTTTGCAGAAAGAAATTAACATTTAATGTAAAACAGCCTGCTTTGATAGCTGTCTGAGTGCCCCATTAAACATTTTCCACACCTCAGGGGTGACAAGTATCCGGTCATAAATTGCAATTTGTTATGGAATTCCTAAGTCACAGGTTGACACAAGAGCAGTTATCACTCTCTGATCAGCATGCACAGGCATTGCATTCTTTAGCAATACTCTTGGACACAGCAAGAGTTAAGAGAGTAGGTTTAAAAAGTGAAGCCCTTTGGTTTTGAACATATGGCTCCTAGAAAAATGTTAGCAGAGATTATTTCACCAGCACAGCCCTGAGACAGCAATAAAATGTAATTTTATAGACAAGTACCATTATTTCTCACGATTGTAGTTATCACTATTCATCTGTAGTTATCACTAGTCATCATCTTTCATATGTCATGTAAACATATATCATATTTCAGCACACTGAAATCAAAACTTCTGCCCCAGTGACAAATTTAGTTCCATCAAATATTTAAGAACGGACATTTACATGTGCCATCCACAACTACAATGAGAGCTGGTGAGTACTGGAGGACACTAACTGCAAAGAAAAAGTCACCCTTCCATCCTCCCAAGTCCAAGATAGTAACACAGATTTCACTGTTAGGATTGCAAATTTTTAATCTCCAGTCTTCAACCTCAATCCTTAGGTGATAGAAATGAAGAAGAGGAACAAAAAGAGGAGACTAAGGTAATCACAGGTTTGCAAAAACAATTTTCTGCAGGCTAGGCTCTAATGCCTTTGTTACTTCCCTCCATTTAAGTCAACTAAGAGTTTTGGCTGTCATCCAGCATTCCCAGCTTAAGCACCTGTACGGAATTGAAATTCTAGGTGACCTGTGAAGCTGTCCTCCTAAAGTAAGTGCCTCATTTCCTCTGTATTGCTATATGAGAGAGGTGCCCTAAAGGCCTCAGCAGAGAGGCCCTATTAACTCCTCTTGGCTAAGAAATCTTCCTCAAGACTCTGCCTGCTCTTATAGACAGACCTGCAAAGTCTATCACAGAGCAATACAAGTCTGCAGTTCTCCTGTGTGCTTCATTCCTCGACATAAGCTGCCAATTCAAACTCAACAGCTTCTTTCAATTTATTAAAAAAATCAGGTCTTTTCCCTTTCCATCTGACTCTAGAAAGCAATAATCTTCTGAGGTACTTTCCACTATCCACAACATCCAGGATTTCTAAATGAAAACTGTCTTCTTTCCCTCAAAACAAGCTGCATCTCTCTGCAACTTCTTACTTTAGGTTGCATCATCCTTTGCTATTTTGCTGTCTTACAAGTGTTGCCAACTCTGAGCCACAGAGTCATTGATTCCGCAGTGGCTGTATGAGAATGGGTCATCTGAGTCCACTGGGCAGGCAGGGGGAAGAAGGCCAGCCTGTCAAACAGTCAGCATAGCAGAAGAATAGTATTTTCCCCCAGACCAGCTCTTGACATGATCTGCCTGTGTAGGCTGTGCCAGAGCAGGCAGTGGACACTGCAAGAGTCGTGTAGACTTTCCTCCTTCCCCCCTAGGCTCTGCCTACCCCTGCATTCTCTCCGTCCTGTAGCTTTTGCATCACTAAACGCTGCTTGTATCTAACATAGGACAGGTAGTTCAGCAGCCAGGAAAACATGTATGGATTATACATAAAAAGGATACATGACAGAACACACAATATCCAACTTGAATCTTTACTTGGTCACTAAACAACGTGGAACATGAGACAGAGGGCTTTTCTCTACTACTGAAGCAAAGGTCCCTGTCTCCGATTGCTGACTGTTATAGTTCAATGTTATTTTGCTGTAGTGTGTTTGAACACTGTAGTGTGCGTTTGAGGTGACTCCAGCAGCTGTGTGGAAGGCTAGCTGGAAAGGGAGCCCATCACAGCACAGAGTCCTGGGACTCAGATACATCCCATCTTGCAGAAGGCCTCTTTCCAAGCTACGAACAATAGACCAGCAAGAGAAGAGTTACTGCTCTCTGACAGTTCTAGGGGAACAAAGGACTGCAGCAATGTTCATTAACCTACAGCAGCATTTCTATCGAGGACAACATTTGCATCAAAGTCTGCCCCTACCACAAGGAAGTGGCAAGTAGGGGGAGGGAGAGACTGGCTTGCTCAAAAGGTAGTAAAACTGATAAGGGATCAGCATTAAGTCCATAAGAGGAGAAAGCTGTCATTTATTACTTCCTTATGTGACATGCGTCAACATTTTTCCAGAAACAAAGAGACTAAGGAAACAAAGTAAAAGTCAGGATCAATCCCTTGTGTTTCTCCTGGCATGACACCTCTCTAAGAAAACAGATTTTCTGAACTCACGCCCAGCAACTTCAATGACCTTGATACAAATCTTTCAATCTTGGTACCCCGTCACTCGAGTTAGCAAGAATCTTAGCTCTTATCTGCAGAAGTAGCAAGTTTCTAGTCCCATCTCGCTCACTGGAGCTAGAAGGTATTTAAAAAGGTGACTTGGTGAAGTTGAAAAAAAGCTACAACAGAAGAAATAGTGGGCAGATTAAAAACATGTGAGCAAATTACTTTAACTGCATGTTTTGATTGTATTTTTTTAACTGTGGGAAGGAACCTTTCCCTAGGGACTGCTGGAAGGTGACAATAGGTGAGCTGCTGCTGCGGACCATGCTTCTGTTGTGGACACACCGTTCAGCTCTGCATCCAGCCAGAAAGCTGTGTCTGAATAGGTGACAGAGCTCTCACACTTCCATGTTTGCTGCCCCACAGGGATTTGGCCGACATGTGCCTTTGATGCCAATGCAAAGGAAAACCACTCCCAAATTAATCTGTGTAAGTGTCACTCAGCAGCAATGTGAACGCTGCAGTAAAAGGAACCATTCTGGCTTTGCCTGTGACAAGCACAGGCATGACAAAGGGTAGTGCGCTTAGCTGGGACTCACAAAAGACCACAAGTGATATTAACAACAAAGGTACATCTTTTCTCATAGTCATGTCTACTTTTTTTGGTAGCAGAGAGGGATATAGAAAATTGCTGGCGGAAAAGCATTACAGAATTAATATCCCAGTACCGGTGTTTGTTAATATTTTGAACATCTGCACTGGGCACTTAGTGCTTTTCCACCTAGGAGACACAAGAGTCTATTTCTAAACTGATTTTGTTTGGAAAAGGATGGTTAGATTAACCATCCTTATTAGCACTGTTTTACTTTCTGCATGAATAGCCCCTTACAAGACCTCCTGTGATCCACCTTCCTCAACACCAAAAGTGTTCAGAGTTCTACAGGCAAGCAGGGCACTAGGCACAGGCATAGGTAAGCAGTGACTATCTGTGACTTTGGTTTAGTTTACAGAAATAATGCCATTTTACTTATGTTTTCATCCATGCTTATCTAGTGGCAGAGGAATATCCCTGGGTGAGATTTCTTACATGGTATCAGTTTGTGAAATAACAAGCTGAGTCTGCTGATGTTGGAAATGCAGCCTTTTCCGAGTTCTTTTTCAGTTTATTTTTTTCTCCTGCCTTTCTTGCAATAGGAGATTTGCTCTCTGTCTCATGCTTACGTCAGCCCAGAAGACCCTCCCAGACAGTCTGTGGAATCAGAGTGTAAGTTTCTTGGCACGTGTTTCATTTCTTTTAGACTCAGAAGCATCTGAAACGAAACTAAAGTCTGCTTTCTCAGAAAATATATTCTTCTCTCATTCCCAAGGAAACCTTAGCCTTAGACTACTAGGAGATGACTGACACTCTGAGGAAAGCAAAACAAAAATTTTGTAAAGCTGGCTTTTAAGCACATAAATGTTGATGCAAAAGTCATTTCAGTGTGATTTACAAATACCAAGGCAGTGCTGTAAATGTGTTGCCCAGACCAGTAGAAAAACGAATTCTGAGAGACATAAATGACCTAATGCTCCACCACAAGCACTGGAAAATAGAAAAGTCACAGGGAATGATGACACTTGAGATGATAAATAAAAAACATTCACTTAGAAGTAAACGCTCAATGGAAAGACTGGCTAATTCTTTAGAAAGGCAAAGTTTGGGCTCGCTAATTTCACACCATGAAGTGTCACACACCTAACTGAAATTCAGAAACCTCTGGCCTCTATCCTTCCTTCACTCATTGAAGATTTAATAGCAGATTGTGTGAGTTCTTATATTATTATAATGAAATTATAATGAATGCCTGAAACTATACACGAGTGTAATTTACTGCACATATTGGGAAGTGTTTGCATAAAGTGATTTACTGCGGGACCCCACCCATCAGAGTGGATTCACTTTCACCTGTAGTAGGAACAGCACTGTATGAACTCCCACAGTTCTGAGTTAAGAGTTTCGAGACAGTTCCACGGGCAACTGGAAGTTTCTTTGCACTTGAAGTGGAAACGAAAGCCCTCCACAATGGACCTGCTCACTGCCCTGCGTCCTCACTTCCGCTCTCCTGAGTCCTGGTGCAGGTGAGACCCCAGCGCTGTTTGCACCACGTCCCCTGCCCTGACCCGCCCCATCTCACCTGCTGTACACCAGGCACTCCATGTGGTTGATCTCCTTGTCGGAGCGGTAGCGGCTGTAATCCTCCCACAGGTCCTTGATGGCCGTGACCGCCAAGATGAAGAGCACGGGGGCCAAGGCCAGCTCCGGCTGGAAGGCATTGACGGCCGGCACGAAGTTGAGGAGGGCGATGAACACAAAGTAGACATTGGCCAGGCGGTGGAACTGTTCAAAGAGGTTCTTGGGCAGGAAGGACAATGCCGTGTACTTGGTGGTCTTGAGCTGGTTGCAGGCCAGGACAGTCCTCTTGGACTTCTCCGGCTCGGCCTCAGGTAACAGCAGGCTGGAGCGCACCAGCCGCGTCTTACTCTCCTTCTTCTTCCTCCGCCTTCCCTTCCTCTGCCTCTCTTTCCCCTCCGGCAGCACCTGGGGCGCTCCCTCTCCTCCTGCCGTGCCCTGGGACATCGCTGCCGCCCCGGTGTCCTCGCCCGGGCAGCGCGGGCAGCTCCCAGGGGCAGGCACGGCCCTAAGTTATCATCGTCCGCCGCCCGCCACGGCTCCCTTTCCTCTTCCCCTCCGGGGGCGGGCAGGGGGAGGAGGGCTCTCTCGAACCCGCTCCTAACCGCTCTGCCGGGACCTCTCTCGCTTTCTCCTCCTCCTCCTGGCCGGGGAGGGGACGTGGGCAGGCGGGGAGCCGAGCCCTCCTCCCGCGGGCCTCTCCCCGTCCCAGGCGCGGGGGATGCGGGCCCGCCGTCCCGCGGGCAGGGCCGGGGGAGCGGGGAACGGGAGCGGCCCTTCCGCGCACAGCCTGCCCCGAGCCCCGGCCCGGCGCACACACCCAGCGTACAGACCCGGCAGGACACTTTATGGGCGGCTTTTGACTCTGAGCCACGTGTGGGAACGGGGAAAGAGGTTCGAGCGGGGAAAGAGAAAATTCCCACTGAAGCGTCGGCGCTGCGCACTGGCCTTTATCCACGGTGCCCCAGCAGCAGCTGGTGGGAGGTTTTACAGCTGACTCACAGCGAAACACTCCACTTTCTGCCTGAATCCGTGTGCCACGTCTATACCCATCTCCGTGCTTAGCCTGGGAGTTCGAGCACAACATCTCCCGGCTCCTCACGTCTGTCTGATGGTGGCAGCCATGGTGCCTGGGACAACCCCAAAGGTGGGGACCAGAAAAATGAGGTTTCCGATGGAAAGCATTAGGCACTGCCACCCCCGCACCCGCCCTGGCAGCGGTGTGTTGTAACGCACGTTCGCCTCTGTGGATTTTTCTATTTCCTTGTAGGTTTTAACAGCACGGATTGGAAAATGCCAATCTCTTGCTCTGTGGTTTACGCTCTGCACTTTCTGGAGAAAGATACAGTAGTGGGTCATGATGGATAATTTAGATTGAAAAGTTTAGTCTAAAATCACAAGTAAACAAATGTAGTAAAAAATGCAGAGATTTAAAGAACAAATAATAAGAGAATAATTAAATTATTATTACTGGGTGTGACATGAGTCTTTACAGCATCGCTTTACGTTGGGATTTAAGAGCAGACCCTTTGGATACGGGATTCCGCAGGCAGCATGAAAGGCTGCCGCAGGTCACTCCAGGCTGTGTCTAACCTGCAGCATTGATGCATTTTATGGTGGGACCCTTGGTTCCTGATCCTGTGATATCCCAAGATGGGATCATATTGAGTACAAAAGCAAGCCCTTCATACCTGTCAGCATGTTTCTTGTTGTCACAGAAAATAGGCATAGAATACAAACACCTAGTCTTGATACGAGGTCAGGACAGGACTGGGGCATTTTCTGGAAAAGTACCTAGTCCCACAACTCAGATGCTGCCATGGCAAATTCCATGAAGACCAAGAAGTGAAAGCCATTACCCAAGCCTCACAGACTGTATTGTGCTGCTCTGTTTTCATCCTTTCTTCTTCAGTTTGCAGTATGTTTGTAATTGCTCTTTAGAGTGTCCAGTTAATTATGAGCCCTTTTCAGGCTCTGAGGCACTCTGTGAGTTCTAGTTCAGCACATGATGTGATACTGGTACTGTGTGAAGCCACAAACCCTTTACCAATTCTGTGGTCTACCCTTCTGATGCTACTTCAAACTTAGTAGGGATTTCCTGGGTTTCTCAGCTCATGGAATATAGAAACAACAAGTTAGTGCAAGGGAAAATTAGCACTTTTTTTTTTTTTTTTTTTTTTTTTTTGCAAAGTATGCTTCTTTCTTGATAAGGGAAAAGAAAAAAAAGAAGACAAATTTTAAAATCCCTCCAAATTTCAATTTTCTTTGAGTATTTTTTGTTTGGTTTTGTTTGTTTGCTTATACTTGGGTTTAACTTAAAGGGGAAGCTGGAATGAAGAAATATCCCTTTTTTGTGCTTTGGAAATGCTGAAATGGAATGAGGACATTTTATCATTGTGCAATATTCCCATAAACTGAGCTTCACCCATCCAAGGGCTCCTTGCATACAGCAGTGGATACTCCCAAAAGTGAATTGCAGGACTTTCTGCCACTGGCCTGTCAGCCTCTGCAAGCCACTATTTTGTGGGGTTCTGGTTCACCCCAGGCCTCTAGGAGCTGAAGCACTGTTCAGGCTTCATTTTTCCTCTGGACAGCCCTCCAATTTATTTACACAGATTAGAGGAGAAGCCACAATAATACTTGTTCCTTAATCTTGTCAAAGCACATCACCTCTTAGAATAAACTGCTCATATCTTTATCAATGCCAGGTGACTCACAAATGGCTTGAGTATAGCACATCTGAGTGGGAAGACAGTGCACACACCAGTGTTGTGGAGTAGTGAGAGCCTGTGCTGGGAAGAGAAGTAAGCCAGTTGCTCAGTCACTGAGTCCACAACATAAAAATGGTGTGTAAATCATCAAAAAATGGAAATCTAGATCAGGTTGAGCACTGCATATTCAGCAAACTTGCAGTAGCTGAAAGCAAATTAAGGGTTAGATATGTAGTAACATTAAACTTTCAAACAGAGTGCTCAAGGCAAAGTAAGAAAAGACGATTTTCACATTCCCCTTCAGCTACTTGTTTAAGGAAAATACCCGTGCAAGTTTGGAAAGCTTGACCTAGCATGAATTCTGCTTACACCTAGTGGTATTGGCCAAACGTGTGACACCAAATATCCCAAAATTGTCAGTTACAATCCCACAATTATAAGAAATGGTCTATAAGTCAGTGTGCTACACTCTGAAACCTGTTTTACTTGAATAGTTTTGGAGTACTCAGGATCTACACTAACGAGATTTCTTCTGCAATTGAGCAATATAAGAAAAACTTAAAGATATTGAACAGAAGCTGGAAGTTTTTATGTAATGCCCATGAGCTGAGTTTTACAAACAGATAGAGCAGCAGAAAGATAACAAACAGTTGGGTGGGAGCCTCTGAAGAGTTCTGCATTTGTTTGCTAATTTTTTTATTTAAAAGCAGTTTAAAGCCTTTGTATTTGAGTATGTATTGGCAGAGTTAAATGCCACCCTTGGAAAATTTCACTCTAAAAAATGTAGAAAGTGTGCCACACCCCACTGGTAAAGAGCTAAAACACTCTTCTTGTATCATTGACTGTGACTTTCTCTGTTGCTAGTAAACTGCTTTTTAAACTGATACAGGCAAGCTAAAGTATTGCAAGCCAGTGCAATGAGGAAAGGATGTGCACCCCTCTGCTTTCTGTGCAGTCACAGAATATCCAAATAATTACCCAAAATTCTGGATATTTATACTAAAACCTGACAAAATGTAATCCATGATAAATAAAAACAAGAATTAACCTTACTCTAAAAAGCCTTTAAAACCTAGTGTTTGTTAGGCTTTTCTAGCCAAATATTTTGTCAATGTAGACACTCCCAAGAATTTAGTCCTTCCTTTCCATTTGCAAGTAAAACTGTGCACAAAGGGTTTGAGAAAGCATGAATATTTGTATCTAAACTCCTATCTGACCTCTCCCTGCCCACACAGTCTGAGTATGTGAGGTTGGAAATAAGAGGAAAGCAGGCAGCAAATTTTCAGCTTTCAACTGGTAGGAAATACACATGCAAAAGTCTGACTCTAGCTTTTGAGTACAAAAGGACAAGTATGTTGCTTTTGTTGTCAATTGCAGTACACCTACATCTCATTTTTACTGAGTCTCCTGGAAGAAAGGAGGTGAAAGGAAATTGGCTTTAAACCGCTCTGGATGATGCATGGATCATACAAAGTATCACCCTCAAGAAACAGAAGCAAACTGTTTTGAAAAGCTGGAGGAGGCAAGAGCCAAAGGCTAGATTTACTGGATAACCTGAACTAAAATGTGGACTCTTTACTAAACTAAAATGTGGACTCTACTAAACTAAAATGTGGACTCTTTACTGTTTTTCAGGGTCATTGGAGTGAAACACTAACCCCAGGTGATGTCTGCGGATTGCTCTGTGCTCTAATTGCTCCCTGCACCCATTGATGTCTCTTTCCCATCCAGAGTTCTTCCTTTGTTGTCACATGGCTTTTTCTGAGTGTCCTTCATCTCACTGCGTTTTGCTTGGTATCTGCTCTCATTTCTCCTGCCATTAATCTGAATCCAGCCTCTGATGCCCAATATCTCTTGAATTTCAAGCTCTCTCCAGAGCCATTCCCGGTGCCTGACTCTTTTTTTCTAACTGTGCACATTTTCTTCAGATCAAAGACTAAAATTGAAAAAGGAGAGATGTTCTAAGCACCACTTGTGCTGATAATATACCTAGTGAGCTCTTTGATAGCCTGGACTACTAACAGCTGAGCCTTAAGGTATGACACTACCTTCAAGGCTAAAAGGAACTACAGGATTTTCTGGCTCAGGATACTGCATTAACTTGGCCTTTTAAAAGACACACATGCTAGAGCTTGAAATCATTATTGAACTGTTATGTGAACAGGCTGGTTGCTTAGAGATGAGATAACCAGTTTTATTCCCCTTCTCAGGGTCATCAGCCCTGATGACGTTTGAACTATTTTTTATGGCATTGGGTTTTGTCAGTATGCAAGAATTGTAACATCAACCAAAAATGCCTTTAGCCTGATGGTTGTGAAAAACAGTTGGAAATTGGCATCCATCTGAATGCTAAGGATGAAAACACCATAGACATAAGATTGCATATACATTACTGATATAATAACTTCTGATTTGATATGTCATGGGTTTTGAAAGCTTGGAGTTACCATTATTCCATTTTAACAATTAGCTTCTTTCTATCATAAGAAAGTGAAGCAAACTTAATTTTAACACAGTCTAATATACTAGGCTACTTTTGTAATATTTATGTGATCCTAAAATAAAGATTTCTCATGTTGGATATTGCCAGAAACATCTGTCAAATTACTTGTTATGCTCCTTTGGTCCAGAGGACTTATTTTAATATTAACATGCTTAATATTATGGAACCACCCAGAGGCCTTAGTCGGAATCTAGGACTTTGAAAACTATAAAAATAACTGTAAAGACATGGTACCACACATCAGACAAAATCTGTTCTGCCCTTTGCAGATGAGATGTATCCCATCTGGCTTCCTGTAAAGGGGACAGGCATACATGTTTTGAACAAGCAGAAAGAAGGCAAGAGGCTTTCAGTGTGAACAGCCTGCTGAAAATGCCAGAATCTGATGAGGCGAGACAGCAGCCAAAATGGCATTATTCCTCATTTCCTTCTAATCTGCAGGAGATATGTAGGTACACACAGACACACAGATGCACACGTACATACAGAAGCATACCTATCTCTGTGTGTGTGTGTTTTTGTATATTTACACCACAAGCAGTCTCATAGAATCATAGAATGGCTTGGATTGGAAGGGACCTTAAAGATCATCTAGTTCTAATCTCACTGTCATGGGCAGGGATGCCACCCACAAGAAGAGGTTGCTCAGGACCCCATCCAAATTGGTCTTGCCAGGGATGGGACATCCACAGCTTCTCTGGGCAACCTGTCCTGGTACCTCTGAGTAAAAAATTTCTTTCTAACATCTAATCTCTTGGGTTTTTGTTTAAAATCATTACCCCATGTTCTTTCAATATCTGCCCATGTAGAAAGTTACTGTCCTTCTATTTTATAAAGCCCCTTTAAGTATTGGAAGGATCCAATGAGGTCTCCCCATTGCATTCTCTTCTCCAGACTGATCAACCCCAAGTGTCTCATCCTGACTTTTTAGAAGAGGTGCTCCAGCCCTCTGATCATCTTCATGCCCCTCCTCTGGTCCTGTTTGAACAGGTCCATGTCTTTCTTGTGCTGAGGACTCACTCCAGAGCTGGACACAGTCCTCCTGGTGGGGTCTCACAAGAGTGGAGTAGAGGGGAAGAATCACCTCCCTTGACCTTCTGGCAACACCTCCTTTGGTTCAGCCCAGAATGTGGTTGACTTTCTGGGCTGCAGATGCATATTGACAGGTCATGTCCAGTTTTTTCTCCACCAGAACCCCCCTCTGCAGGGCTGCTTTCAATAAGCTCTCCCAGTCTGTACTCATCTCTGGGATTGCTCTGACCCTGATGCAGTGCCTTTCACTTGGCCTTGTTGAATCTCATGAGGTTCTTGAGGGCCCACTTCTCAAGGTTTTCCAGGTCTCTCAGGTTGGCATCCCCTCCTGCAGTCGTATCAACTGTACTGCTCAACTTTGTGTCACCTTGGTGACTCAATCTCACTATTCATGTAATTGATGAAGATATTGAAGAACACTGGTCACAAGACAGCGCCCTGAGGGACACCACTGACCTCTACCTGGACATAGAGCCATTGAGCACAACTCTGTCTACATCCAGAGAAATCCCACTTCTTTGTTTCTCAACAGGCAGAGAGGGGAGATTTGTGTCCCAAGGTGAGCAGAAGCCATGTGAGAAAGAGGTGTGTTCAGTGTTGCAGCACTAAGGGAAGTCAGTCTTGTTCAGGGCCTGAGCAGCCTTGCTGGACCTTTTCAGTGCCATTTCTTACCTTAATAGTAAGACATTATTGATGAATAGCTTCTACCTTTTGGAAGTGAGAGCAGTGCAAGCCTCTCACATTCTGCATCCATTTCACTGAAATGTTTTTCCCATCTACCATGCCCCAAGGGCACCTGCATCTCACATCCTACCAGGTACATGCTGCAGGATCTGCTCCACCGCTCCCAGCTGTTCGGTCTGATGAGGGATTCATGGAGGCTGTCTGGTGTGTGAGGGGCTGGAGGGGGAAGGAGGCTACAGCACTGTGGAATGCATACCTTTGGTTGGTGTCTTGTGTGGGAAGAAGCCTGTTCAGAGAGTAAAGGGTTGCCATGTCCTTTCCTTCACCACCTGAACAGCCATTCACATATTCTGTGACCCTGTTCACATGCAAACTCTGGCAACTGAGTCAACTGGCCTGTTAAACCTCAGGAATGGAAGATTTGGAAGTTGGTAATACTGTATAATAAACTAGATAAAAAACTAGTCAAGGTGTAGGGCAGCTGTAAATTAAAGACAAAGCATTCAGGTGTCTGTAGTTAGCTTGTAGGCATGGTACTAGTGAAAAATACCACTTTGGAAGTGCTTAATAACTAGTAATATTTGAGATATAAGGAATATTCACACAGAGCCATTGGTCAGCATTTAGAGCTTAGAGATCTGGAAGTTTCCTCTAGTAATCTCAAATAACTGAAAAAGTGCTGCCACAGTGGGTGGAGAAAGACTGCAACTTCCAGGACACCAAGAATATTCCAAAATGTGTCAGTAGGTGATGGATCAGTGAAGCCCATGCTCAAAAAGCACTTCATTTTCCACTGACTGTAGAAGTCATAAGTGATTAGTACAGAGGAAGGGTTTTCCTTGGTGGCATCCAAATCTAGGCAAGGTAAACTTGCTCCTTAATATCTAGCCCACGCCAGTCCACAGCAGAACAACCAACACTCCACTGTAAAAGACAAGGTTGAACTGGATGGGGCACTCACAATATGAGTGCAGGAGAAACTTCAGCCATATAAGAATCCTGTGGCCACTCAGCTGTGCCTGTCACACCAGCCAAAAATTATAATACAAGTGGCAAGTTGCCCCCTTAAGCAGTAAGAAATCAGAGACTGCTCTTTACCTCCTTAACCTCCCTACTCGCAGAAATACTTTTTTTTTAATATCCAAGGCATTTACAGGGGGAAATCCACAAGCATTGCTTCAGTCCATCAACTAACATACTTATACACAGGGACACTGAAGAAAAGGAAATGCAGGAAAACCTATGTAATTAACTGCAGGAGTGGAAGACAGATGCTATTTATAGAAACTGCAGTTTGTGAGGGAAATGAAAGTTAATATCCTTACTGCAGCGCTGCCAACTCTTGCTATTTCATGGTGAGTCTCAGAGAATTTGTTGCTGTTCTTAAAGCTGAATATCCTTGCATAATGGGATCTTGCAACAATCTCAGCTTGTTAAGGCAAAAAAATGGTTGGAAAAAACTTGAATGTGGAAACCCCAGAAGCAGAAAATAAAGAGGAAAATATAAAAATTCTTATGTTAATGTTTTTTGGAAACACTGTGATTCTTAAAGCAATTCTATGACTTTGTAAAATCCTGGTAATTTTTAATACCAAGAACTTGGAAGTGATTCTATTTGTACAGGAGCTGCTGTGGGATTTCCTGTATGTGTGGCGTCAAAACATATTTCACATCTCTCTAAAAGGAAAATACTGTCTCAGGATATTGTTCCTGAATGCCAAATTGTGTGTCTCTTCAAATTAAGAGATATTTAATGACTCATCATGCTTATATTTTGCTATATCTAGATTTCTTTAAAAACTTTGCCCAAAAAGGCTAATTAAAGATGCTTGAATGAGTTTTTACAACAATTTGTCTGAGGAGACCTAGTTATGCCTTCACTGGAGAATTATAAAAGGGAAGCTGGGGCTCTTTTGGTTGTTAGGATTGCTTGAAGAGAAAGTTGTGCAAGCCAATGTTTTCTTGCTGGCTAGTCACTAGTCAGATTTGCCTCTGGATTTTGTGACTCTGTACGGTAAAACAAGACTTCCATTCAGTTCAGATGTCGGGTATGCAGGGAAAAGAAGTGGCTGCAGGCTCTTACTCCTTCTGGGAAGGCGAGCCTGGGAAGGCTGCTTTCAGTCTGCTGCAGGTCTAGGGCAGCACTGATTGATTGTCTCTTGCCTAGAGCTGACTCAGAATGGCTAGGCTTAGTACAAAATGGTGTAAATGGAATGTAAGCAATGAGATTTGAAAACAAAACAAACAAAAAAACCTCAACAGCAGGAGAGTGAAAGGGTGACTTTCCCGCCTTTGGGGAACTCATCTGTAAGTAGAACTGATTGGAAAAAAATCTGGTTCATTGAGCCTGACTGCTTTGTTAGAAATCTAGTAGCCTGGAGAGCTTTTGCTAAAATCAAGGCAGCATTTTCAGTGGTACCTGCTGACTTTGTCAGGAGTCTTGTGATACTGCTTCGAGGGGGTTTGCCCAGTCTGCTTTTCCACTTGCCCTGACAGCAAGGGATGCCCTAATGTATGGGGTCTTTTACTCTGCAGCACTCATCTTGGTAGCTGGGGCCATTCTAGATGCTCTGGAAGCTTGCAGACTTCTTTCTGTGTCTGCTAGTATCACCAGAGAAACTGGCAAATGCAGTATTTTAGTAATTTGCATCCTAAAAAATATTTCAAGTAAAGCAGTGCTTTGGGACTAGTTCAGACTATCTATAAAATAATATAGTCCAGAGTAGAAAATTACTTGTAGTAGAGTGATACAAGTTTCTGACTAGTCCTGTTTCTAATATTTGTGTCCAAATTAATGGCTGAATGTCAAGTTGTTTGCTACATACTTTAAAAACGCTGTGATCTATGTCAAATTTACTGTCTCTGTTTATATTATATGCCACTGACCATAAGAATAACTCATACTTTTGGCCTTTTAAAACTAATGAACTTCAGTGGAGACTTACTTTTAACAACTGTCTAACCAAGTGTTTCTGCAATGCTGGAGTAGATCTGATCTGACTTCTACTGAAGTGGGTAGAGAGACCAATTCCAATTGACAAATTCCTTGTAATCTCTAAACAGATTAAAAACCTATAAAGATTCAGAGAGACTCATTATTTGGTTTTTGGTGGTTTGTTTGGGTCTTTTTCCTGGTGTAATCCTCTGTGTGGAGTGACTGTTCTGTAGACCTCTCTATGATGTAGTCAAGGCTGTATGACAGTAGAGTGTACATAAGCATCAGTTATATCAGGGAATGTGTATCACAGAAACAGCTGAAAGATGACTTCTAATTCAGCATTCACTAATGCAGTAAATATTAAGACTGTATAGGACTTGTATATAAGATAGGGTATTAAAATGAGAGGGGACGCTTTTTATAATCAACTAGCTTTTGCTGTGTTTGGAAAAACACAGAGGATTAGTGCTGGCTCTTTTCTGATCTGGAAGTAACGCTCAGTGGTAAAAGAACCTGATATTCCTTCCACCATGTTGTCCAAAAGCTGAAAGTTCCGACCAGTTCCCCACAACAGTACTTCCTTGCTGCTGTGCTGGTTTATTGACTTGGGAAATTGCTGCTTCTGCTTTGTCAGCTGTGTCAGTGATTCGTGTTTCTTTCTTTTCTCTACATACTCTCCCCTGCTGGGCTTAATTTAAACAAGTTTTTATTGTCTGTGTTTTTATATTATCAGGAAACACTACTAATCCCTACCTGAATGAGAGTGACCATAAATAGGCTATATATATAATATACAGCACCCACTGTATGTGCACAATATAAACACACATACGTGCACCCATTGCATGCATACACTGTGTGGACACACACTGGACCGATCTCTGCAAAGTGTACAGGGTGGCTTTTGATGTAGTACAGACATGTAGTAATCTGCTGTGTAGTGATGATAATGTAAGCTGAGAGATTTCTGTAGGACATTGCTTTCTTCTAGTAATTCAGTTACATTCATTAAGCAAAAGTTTTATTTCATACTGCACCTCAAGCTCCTGTATGCCTTGCTTGCAAGAAAAGCAGTGGACTTGAGATAACTAATGTTTTAAATAAATAAGATGTGGGAAACCAGAAGGAATGCCAGTGAAAGGGTGGTGTATCAACAGTATTTAGGAGAAATCTGAAGAGCAGCCAGCATAATAAATTTAAAGGGTGGAGGATAACTGCAATGGCAACACAATGTTTTGATCAAAATAAAGCAATTTTTATGTGTAATGAAAAACCAGGCCATGATTTTTTAAGACCCATGCATTCAACAGCCACAGGGTGCCTTTCAACTTTACAGGCTATGATGTCTTCATATTAAGAAAGGATACAGTTTATAATTCTCTTTCAACAAAACACCAGATAGCTAACACAGCAATGAAAACCAGACTTTATTAAAAAAACCCAAACCCTAGTGAGTAGTGTTTATTCTGTTTATTCTTGATTTGTTGATTTTTTTGTCCACTATTACTCCCTCTCTGCTTGGTTACAACATGAAAATCTCTCTGCTCTTCTGCTTTCTGACCCTCCTTTCCTGCTCCTCTAACTCTCTTTTGCCTAACACAGACCTTTGCCAGCAGCATGACAAACTATTGCAAGGTATGTGCATCAATCAGAGGAGTGCTGAAGTGTGATCTGCAGCCAGCATAGCTGTGCCAGCAGAACGCCCTAGTATGGATTAAGACATATCAGCAAAAGCTGATACCATCCTCTTTTACAGGATGATTTTTTTTCTCAGAAGATCTGCAACAAGCTCTGTCAGCAGAAGTGAAGTTTTCTCCATCTAATGTGCAACTGGAGTATGAACACTGTGCCCAAATGTAGCCTATCAACACCAACCTACCTCATGCAGCACTTGGCATAAATTTGGCTTTCTGCAGTTCAGAGGTTAATAAGAATACCTCCTAAATTCATACCATGGCCTTGGCTCTCTGCCCTCTTGCTCACTCACTCTCCTCTATCATTGGCCTCTATCATTCCTCTCAAACTTATCCAAGTTTTTGAATTTCACGTCACCACCATTCATTCTGTGTACTCTGATCTTTATTGTCGCATTCTCGACCCACTTTTTGGTACCTCCTGCCTGCACTTGGAAAATTATTTTCCTACTTCCTAGATATGAGCATTTTTGTATCAGATTGCTAATGTGAGGCTTATAAAAGTGAATCTTTTTGTTCCCTAAGCTCCCATAATGTACAGAAGAAAAATAGCACATTTGGGTCTTTTTTTATTTGTCATCTAGTATTTGGAATGTTGGAACTTATTTTCTTGCAACCGGTTCTAAATTCCTGCTTTAGTATTGATATGAAAACTGATATTCTCAAATAATAACACAATCTGAGTATTTGAGGATTTAAGGATTATTATTGTTCATCACCTGTCATTTACAGAACAAACTGGTTCAAATCCTACAGCACTTACTTGTTCTCTGCCTAAAACCAGTGAAAACCACCCAATCCCTCTTCAGCTTCCAAAGCTTTGTCAGTGGGGGACGGGAAGAGAGTGGCAAGACAAAGCACCCGGACTCAAGCTGCAGTTCCACTGCCGGTGCCTGTTTATACTGAAAAGATCAACAGTTTAGACAATGCCACTGGAGCTCCAGCTTCAGTGCTAAGAAGCCATTCACCACAGGGGAGCTGATTTGGGATGGAGAAGATGTCTCACTCCTCTGTCAGAGGGGCAGAGGAGCTTCCAGTTCTGCCGTGCATGCAGAGTGAGCCTCAGGGGTTACACTTGTGCTGCTATACTGAGGATTTAACATCTGAGTGAGGATCTAAGATCCCAGAAAGCAAAGAGTGCTTCATAAAGGGGGGTTCATCTATTGTCATGACACAGTGGTCACTGACTGCCAGGCCTGAAATCCTACCTTTTAGCAGGTGTACATGAAGCTTTGAGGTTTTTCTGGGAAACTGGGAACTTACATGAAACTATGTTATGAAAATATCAAGTGACTCAATTTAACTGATGCAATCCTTGGTGCAGAACTGTGTCTTCCTTGACTCCTCCATGCTTAAAAACAAAGCAGAAATAAATCATGGACATATAATCAGTTGGAATGTTTAATTTTTAGCTCAGTTTTTGGTCCCAAATATTGTTTCAGTTGGTGGCACCTATCAGTCTTTCAGGCAATGTATGGCCAATGGTTTGGAGCATAATGTGTACCAGATTTTTGGGAGGGGATTATGAAAGAAACTGTTTAGCTCTTCAAAAGTGAATACTACTGTCATAATAGCCTGCAGAGATTGGACTGAATTATTTTATTGATTATTATACAAGTACCCTCTGAGGCTGAATTTTTGTCCTTTCACACTTCTGTTTAACCCATAAGGTTTATGTCTTTCATTTATATTCTCTTCTTCACCTAATTTTCTTTGTCTGCACAGTGAACAAAGAAACTAATTTTTCTTACCTGCAGATAACTTTTACCCTAATTCTCACATCCATGTAACACTCAGCAGAATTAGGTAGTGCACTAACTCCTGGCAGATACCTGCCTCTCAAAGAATAAAGAAAGCTCAGGAAGCACTTGCTGATCTTTTGTTGGACAAACCAGTCCTTGAATCTCTTTGCAGATAGAACATTCTTTACAGTTCATTGACCATCATACAAAAAAGCCACTGCTGTATTTAATTTTCACATCCTCAACAAATTGTGGCACAGCTGGGAACTCATCTCTCTGCTTCAGATGTTTCTCTCCACTTTTTTCCCACTATATAAAATGCTCTCTCTTTTTATTTTTTTTCTATAGCAGTGGTTTTATTCACCTTACAGAAAACTTTAGGTGGGATTTGTTGGTTGCTCTGCAAATTAGAGTCCAAAAGACCTCAGGAGATGATAAAAATAAAGCTTTGAGCTGGTATTTAATTAGCATTTATCAACAAATTTTAAAGCAAATATTAGTATGGGCTTACTAATAAAGGGAAGTGTTTGTGTAGTGTCACTCCCACTCATTTTAACCTTGAGGTATTTTAGGAATTGATGACCTGGAAAAGTGAGCAAGCGGTAAGAACTGTACAGACTGTGGGCAGTAGGAAAAACTGTTGTCTAAATTCAGTGTTGTGACAACTTTGTGATAGAGACATCAGGCCCTGGGTGTCCTTGGAGTGTAGGTGGGTGAATGAGTCACTGCTGTCCTGACATACCATAAGTAGGTGGCTGTTCTCCCTTGTCAGAGTATGGTCCTTCAATTCTTATTCAGCGAGAGACATCACCATTTAAAAAATTTTATTTTGGCTCACACTTGAATAACTGGTGTCATTTTTCATTCTGAGCAAGGAGCTTCTTAAAAACAATCTACTTTAGACCTGTTTACGGCCATTTACCAGTCCATAGTCTTGAACCATTTTGTCTGCTTTAAAACAGTGCAAGGTGTCTGAATGCAGATGATACGTTTGGAAGCAAAATTGCAGCCGAAAACTACCTTGGACAAATGCTGTGCTGTAACTGTCTTTTATCACTGGTCATGCTTCCTATGAGAGAAGCCATGCATAGGAAAAGATGCAGGAAAAATGAGTAAGTAGCACTATAGTTAATGTGCTTATCTTATTCCAGATATCATTTCCTCAGAAGACTAGAAAAAATGTGCAGATGGAAGAAACCTGGCATTGCTGCTATCTAAATGGGAGTTTAACACTGGGTTCCCTGAAATGGTTTTAATTTATTAATTAAAATCTATCAGAATTATTAGCACATTATATTGAAAGAAACATCAGAGTTTGTAGTTGCCTCCAGTGAACTGCTATAGAACCTGTAGTCCTTTTGCTGAGGAGCAAATGACTAAATGATTTCCAGGGGTCCTTTCCAATCCCAAACATTCTGTGATTCTGTGAAATACTGCCTACTAACAAACATATGGCTGAGGGGGGCTGTTGCAAGGCTGTTCCAGAAAGGTTCATTAACTGAAGGTCTTCTGTCAGCTTTATTAAAAATGCAATACTCATCCACACTAACAGATATTTCTGCTACAAACCCAAATTCTTAATTTTGTGACAAAGGCTGGACAAACCTACTGAAAATTTAGGGCAAAGTCCTATATTAGCATCCAAACCAGCTAGTCACAGTATGACAGATTGAAGGACCTGTAGTCAAGCTGAAAGATACTTGTTCAAAACTGTCATTCGTCTTTCTGAGAGTCCTCCCTCCTGACTCTGCTGTTAGGAAAGTGGGTGCAGACCCCAAAAGCAGCACCCATTCTGCAGCCCTAGCAAGTTTCAGATTCTGTAACTGATTATCTGGATTTGGGGTACTTTTTCTTCCTCTTCTTCAGGAAGGAAGTACTCATATTGTGCTTACTTTATCCTCCCTATTGTGTTCAATAGAGAACTTTCCTTGGATATGCCCAGTTGCAGACCCATTTCTGTATTTCAGACAGCACAGCCTGGGCTAGGAGCTGCTTGGCCTTGTTTCAAAGTGGAAGGGCCTTTCCTTGTTCCCTAGATATGGATCTCTGCTGCATCCTGGCATCCTGGTCCTCAAGGCCTGCAGGCGTGACTACTACCTCTGAACACATTCAGCCTTCCCCGAGCAGTCTTTTTTCTCTTCTATTTCTTCCTTCCAGCTCCCTTGTTTTACTTACTATGTACCATAGTCACTTCACTCACCCTCATCAATTCAACCCTAGCCATGGGCACTTTGCTTCTCACTGAAGGCTGCAAGCATCTGGCCCCCCTTTCTTTCTCACAGTTTCTGTTTTTCTTGCACTCAAGAGAGTTCACTTTGTTCCTCATTTTCAGAAGAAAAAGCCCCTGAAAATTTGGACCTACACATATATTCTTCCTAATGCTGCTAGCTCAGCTTACAGCCTTAAAAGCCATAGTTAAATGGTTCTGTCTTTGAAAGATATGGGCAAATTTGAGTTTGGTACAAGAAGTCAAAACAGCATTAATGCTAATAGATTTATACCATGGAAAAATTAGTCTAAATTGTCTGTTTCCCATTTAAAATAACCATCCAGAATAGATGTGCACTCTGTCCAGCTACACAGCTCGTTCATCCTCATTGCCTGTGTCTCATGTGGCAGAATGTTCTTTTTAAAGATTTCAGTAATAAAAAAATGTTTCCATTTCTAGTAATACTGCATTGTTTGCAAGCTTGGACAATTCAGCATACTTTTGGTAGGCTTCTAAGTTCCTGCATTCTGCATGCTTATTTTAGTACAAAAAGACTGCTTATGCATATTTCCTAAGTTATAGTTGAATTTGCTGCTAGATATAAACCCTATAAATACACAATTATTTTGAAAATGAGTAATGTAGAGGATAGTATGTATAGTGAATATTTAAAGTTTTACTCTAGTTTTTTGTAAAAAGTAAGACTGACCGTAAATGGCATTTGGAATAGAATTAGCAAATGACATTATATTTAGAATTGAAAGTACAGTTTTCTTATCTTTCTAGGATCCAATGTGGCAAATCTGATAGTAAAACTGCCTCATTTTCTGGTACTTATTTTTAAACATTTCCTTCACTTAAAAAAAAATGCATGTGATTTTTAAAAATCAGTTTAGTGACTGGTTGAGTTACATGCATGCAGAATTGAAAGAAAAAAAATCTTTGTTCAATTTGTTGGCTGCCCCAGATTTGAGATCAAGCTTTGCAAGCAACCTGCCTGTCTCAAGGACAGCAAGATATTGCATGGCCCTCACCAAAAAAAAAGGGGAGTATTCTGGGTTGTGGTTGAATATTTCTGGTCAAGGAAGCCTCCAAGAAGTCTGATTTTAACCTGTGCTTGCTCTCTAGGTGAAATGGGTACTCTGCCTTTCATGTTCTGAATCTAATCCTACCCACACACCATAGTGGACAAGGTTTTATAGAACAATTGTAGAACAATTTATAAGAGGTTTTCTCCTTGTTTCCATTATGGATATCTCTGAGGATGGATGTTCTTGCTCTGTCACTAGTGACTGGGTCTACCAGGTCTGGGTAACCTTCCTGTCTCACCAGTTCTTGACTTCATCTGTTTCCTTATCAGCTCCTTAGTTGTTACCTGCATGGGGACCACCTCTCACAGTGGATGAGTGTGACAGCATATTGCACAAAGGGTCCTTAAACTTCTTCAGTACCACCAGTTTGTATTTCAGTACCACCAGCCTGAGAGTTGAAGACAAAAGCACTGCTGGAGCCCGTGGGCACTCATGTTTGTACATGGCACTCATCTGTGACATTTGTGCTGCTTCTTCCTTCCTTCCCCAGCCTCTTGTCCCTGTTCCTTTGCTGTATGTCACCTGCCCAAAACCGAGATGGCTGAGCAGTGCATGTGAGCTTCAGCAGAAGCCTGGTCATGTAACTCAGCCCCCCACACAGGAGCTGCCTTTATCTTGATATATCAGGGAAGATCCTGGTGCTTTCTTCTGCTAACCAGCCTCAGCAGAGAGGTGGTGACAAGCAGCGGGGACAAGATGGGGTGGGAACACCTCAGGGAGCTACATCTGTCTGCTACCTAAGCTCTGTGAAATAGCTTTCATCAGTGTTTGTAATGCATCTACTCTGGAGGCAGCATATGGAGCAGCAGAACTTCAGAGCTTCACGCAGCTACAACAGCAAATCTGCTTTTGGTTCATGAAAACCAGTGGTTTGTCACCTGTAAACATAAGAAGAAAAGTGACAGAAGAGAACAGGGCCAGCTAAGAACCCAGGAGAAATTCAGGGAGAATCACAACTGACACAATTGCCCAGAGAAACCACTACAGATACTTAAGGCAAAATGGTTCTGCTTTTTCTCCTATTTTACACCTCTTGGGTGCACATGGACCATTGTGTAGGTGGTAGTTGTAGTACTGGTAGTTCTACAAATAGTACATTACTGATAGTAATGGACATGGTGATTCACTGAAAAGCAGTGAGAGAACAGAGAAACATACAGCAGCACTGTCCAAAGATAGGAAAAAAAAAACATTCAGAAAGCTACATTTAAAGAGAAATGCTGCCAAGAGATGTGTATGAACCTAATCCATTGACAAGAGTGGACAAAGCTAACTATTCCTCCAATATATCACTCAGGATCTGCTTTGATAATACAGGAATCAAGTCTAATTCAATTTGCAAAAATGTAAAGTGGCATTTAAGGGGCACTCATATACGTTTAGATGATTGTAACCCAGATTCCTCTGTAATTCCTTTCAATGTCATTAATTTGATATTATGAATTGTTATTTACCAACTGTACTTCCATATAAAGGAGAATAAACCTCAGAAAAGTAAGCACGCTAAGTGCTTTTAGGAATTTGGTTTTTTCTGTGCAGTAGTACTTAGGAATGCTGATGTCTCTTCATATCATGCTTTCAGCCTTGTAACATCATAAATGTTATTACACAGAAATACCACAAACTGACAAATAATAAAAACATCACACCCAAGAATACCCAGAAAAATTACCAAGATTTATTTTATCTACTTATCACTATAGTTCAACGAGTGTCAGAATCAGAAATAGTGAAGTCAAGAGAATTTAGGTCTCAATGTATCACAAGTGAAACATTATACTGGTGTACTGTAACAGTAAGTGTAACAGTATACTATTATAGCAGTGTACTGGTATAACAGTGTACTGGTATCCCAGCTTGGCCTCTTACAGTCCTTTTTAATTATTTTGTGTAAGTTGATGCATGTGTGATCATCCAAGTTGCTGCAAGATCAAGCAGACCACAAAACCCAGCCCAACCTTTTCTTCAGCCAGTCCACTTGATACACGGAACAAGGGTGCCATTTTTACATTCCCAAGCTGCAGAACTAACCTCATTTCAAGATTTTTAAATCTTTCTCTGTATTTTGCTTTCTGTATTTTATTTTCCTGGAGGCAACATAGCATTAACCCTCCCAGACTGACTGCATCTCTTTCAGCTGGATTAATCTTAAATCTGACTATTGTTAATGAACTTGAACTTAGAGAGTGATGTAGTCACAAAATGAGCTCAGGCAGCAGCAAACTCACCCTCATGTACAGCAAACAAGTCAAATGAACAGCAAAAATATGCTGAGGGCATACCTGGTTATAAACACTGATGTATTAAAATTATAGAAATGCTCCTTGGAAATTCTAGGACAATTTCTCCTCTTGGATCCAGTGGTGTGTACTATCACTGGAAGAGATTGTGTTAAAATGCATTTGTAGAACAAAACAGTGGTCCTCAGGAAATGACACCCACACAGGATGCATTGCCAGGAATTTTTACTTTGGACTAATTCTACCTTTGTTCCATGGTCTGGATGCCCATAAGAGGCCATAGTGCTGTGACAGGAAAAGCATAGTTGGAGGAAATAACCAGGAGATCAGCACCAAAACACACTTTGAATCTGAACTGCCAGTGTAGGTGCACTCCTGAGGCCTAGGAAGCCAGTAGCTGCCCAGAAATTAAGTCTTTGCATGGGAAGCTCAGCTGTGGCACTGGAGTTTCCCAGGAATTAAGAGCAGGACAGATTGGTTGGTTTGAAGTAAAAATGTAAATAACAGGCATGAAAAGCTGCCAAAGAATGTGCAAGGGAATAGAAGACAGTAACAAAACAAGTCTTAGGTAAGGTACTCAGAAATAATGAAAAATATAAGGGGGAAAGCTAAAGGCAAAAAAAACCAAACTTTCCTTAACATTTAATTATGTTAATTGTCTTCAGAAAGGCATGCTCATTTAGAAAAATCCTGTAAAAAAATCAAAACCATTAAATGGGAAAGGCTCCACCTACCCATAAAAAACATAGCACTTTTTCTTTACGTAGGTTATCTGAGTGCAGAACTTGTGAGCATAAATTCTGTTGAACATTTTTTTGTCTGGTTTGTCTCAATAAGTGGTAAGCACTGGGGAAAGAAATGAGCCTTATCTGGCTTGCTACCTGCCTAACCATTATCAGCTGGCATCAGGTAAAGAAATGAGCCTGAAAGAGTGAAGGATAGGTGCTGGCATTCAGTGAGGTCAAAGAAGTCACATGGATGGATGAAAGGAGTGAGAAATTTTCTTAATGCTTGTTTTCTAAATGAGCAGCTCTAGCAGCAGGAGGAGCAGCAACGCATGCTTCACCAGAGGACTTGTGTCTCATGGCTGGATTCTCGGGTGTCTAATAAAATAGAAGGAGTGATCTGAGGTTTTTTCTCTCAGGTGGGCTATTCATAATATTTATCAGGTGCAATTTTCTGTGATTGATTGGTTGAGCTAACACTAGAGACCTCTCCTTAATTAGTGTGTTTTTAAGAATCTTTCCCCTTACTTGTTAGGCTACTCCCATAAAAACTGGTTGGGTCTTAGTATTACTGTGGTTTTTCATATCAATTTTGATTGAAATTATGAAATTATTTGAGAATTAGTGTGTTGGGGGGCAGTGTAGTGGAGGTAAGGATACGCAGGACCAAACAGTTTAATACAACAAGATTGCAGAATTATCTTTTTCTTTAGAAACAAGGCTGAAAAAAATAGATAGTAACAAGCTCTGAAAGAACATGTTTTCTATATTCTTGAATTTTTTTATTTTAATTCACTTACTAGAGGTTGAATGAAAAATTAAGAGTACCACCCAAAAAATGTGCAGCTGCTACATGTCATTATATGAGTGTTGTGCATTAAGTTTTTTTCAGAGTTTGATAAAGGAGGTGAGTTTAACTGCCTCCCTCTTTGCATTCCTCATAGAAATCTGAAAGTGCATCTTTAAGTTATATGTTTTGAACAGGAGGAGGAGGCCGCTGCCATGACACTGGGGACTAAAGAAGAAAATACCTGCTTGACTGAGCTGCCCTTTTCATCCAGAGTAGTGTGAGACAAACTCACTGAATCAATTCCCGAGCTCCAGATGCCTTGTACAGTTGGAGATGGCTTCCTGCCAATGAGTTTCCAAAGCAAATAAGGAAGAGCAAATTTGCGTAGCATGAAGTGCAGCCACACAGGGAGGCAGTGAACAGGGTGGTTCCCTTCAGCATGGAAGGGAATGTTAAGTGCTTTAATGCGATGTTGTTTTAGAACAGAACAGAGCCTGAGAGAAAAAAATATATTTTTCAACTCTGATCTTAAGCTCTCTGAGCTTAACCAAGTTAGTCAATGACATTTTGGCTGGAGGTGATGTAATACAGTGTCTGTGGCTTACTATATGGATATCTTCATGTCTTAGTGGTTTCTGATATCATAAAATCAGAGAATCATAGAGCAGTTTAGGTTGAAAGGGACGTTAAAGATCATCTGTTGCAATGCCCCTGCCATGGGCAGGGACACCTTCCACTGGGTCAGGCTGCTTAGAACCCATCCAACCTGGCCTTGAACATTTCCAGGAGAGGGACATTCAGAACTTCTCTGGGCAACCTGTTCCGGTGCCTCACCACCTTCACAGTAAATAATGTTTTCCTCATATCTGATCTAAACCTACTCTCAGTTTAAAAACATTCCCCTTACTCTCTTACTATGCACTCTTTTAAATAGGGTCTCATCAATAACCAACCTAGCACTGAAGTAGATTGGAAGTAAACTCTAGGTCAGACTAGCTGGGGCCAAACGGACCCAAATGCCTTTGGCAATATACCTTGATTGACAAGATCTGCAGATCCATACAATTGGCCATATCAGCTAATAAGATAACTTCTAATCTCCAGCTAAGTGTACAGAGATTCCATGTAGGCAAACCCTGGATATACACATTGGGGTAAGATGCTTTCCATGTCTAGTATAGTGAAGGAATAATAGTGTTGAAAATAAACATGACCTAAGAGAAGATTTTTTTTTTTTTTTTTGTTCTGCCTGCTTGCCAGCACTCCTGTGCTTATCAGGAGTGGTCTTTTCTGAATGCTGAAAACAGTTCCTGCCTTGTCACCTTCTTTGGTGATACCTTTGGGTTCAATGATCTTAAACGTCTTTTCCAATGTAACAATTCTATGATTCTACGCTGAGAGAGCTGACTGACCTCTTCATCTGTTTGCCACAGAAGCACCTGACTCCAAAGTTCACAGTTTAGAAACCGCAGTTCTTGTTTTTTGTGAATTTACTGCTGAAGTGTCTGTTTAAAAAAAAAAAAAAAGAAAGAAAAAAGAATATATCAGCTCTATGGAAGTCCATCTGGGAATTTTATAACGGTATTACATCTTCACAGGAATAACTGTGAAGGATTGCAGATTGAAAACAATGGCTTCAGTTTGTTACAGCTGAGGTCTGGGTAGCAGGAGACTTAGTATAGGATAATAATTTGATATCTGAGACTGTGATTCATTCAGAGACCATAGTTCCCTTCTGTACCCTCCTCCGCCTGGTTATCCATTGAGCTAAGAAAAATAAACCACAGTAACTTAATGAGAAACAAATGTTGTTGCTGAGTTGGTCTGCAGTGGGAAGCCAAACTGTAGAAATTACTTCGTTACTGTTTCAGTCGCTTTGTTTTTTAAAGGTAGCTAAATAATTCTGAGTTGTCTATGAGTCATGAATTTTGGGAACCTCATCATAGACTGACCTGTGTCCTACATGCAGGCTTGGTCAAGAAAAAAATGAAATTGAAGGCAAGAACAGTCTCTGGGATCACTGAGAGTTTATCAGTGGCAAACACGAACATCTTTGAACAAGTAGTGGAAATGATGTTTGTTACAAACTGGGTACATGAGGCTCTCCAGTAATTGTTTATTGTTATTGCATGGGAGAAGGGGAATCCATAGAATTGCTAAAGCAGCGTGGTCTGCCTCCCTGTGTTGGATAGGTGGGCTCCCTACAGAAGTGTGCTGGAATCTTGGGCGTTGAAATAACTACTACATGAAATAAGGTGTGTCAAAATTGCGCAATAAGGTGCAACTTCTCTGGGATTTTTGCACCTCACTTGAATCCTTAAAAGTATTCAAGTGTGAGTTGCTGGGTGGAAGAGCAAATGCCATTTCAGAGGCACCTGCAGGGGGATAAGTGAGCTGCCCAGCATGACTCTAAAGAAAAGGATCTGAATGGTTTGCATTGTGTTGGGGCCCAGCTTTCAGTTCATGTTCTTCTTATTGTCTTAGATAGTAAGAAACAGCAAAGCACTCCAAATTATGGTTTTAATTTTTTCTCTTTTGTTTTGGCAAGACTTGCCATACGGATTCTAATCATATAAGTGGTAAAACCAATGCCGACTATTTTCTGAAGCATACGCATATATATAACACATGCATTACCATAATTTATATGTTTAAGTCTTTAGTGCACTTTGAGAAAACAATTATTTTGGAAGCAAAAGGCTTTGCCATTTTGCCATTTGCCATTCTGCCCACGTGGGCACTGGTTTTTTACTGTATTAAAAATCAAAACTAACACACCATTACCTTTAAGCTACAGATTTCTCACATATTTTTATTCCTGCTCTTCTCCTAATGCTGCATAGTACGTAAAGTTTTAACTTGTGCATATTGGTGCCACTTGATGCCAAAGTGTCAGTAGGTTTTTTTCTACAGCTCTGTTTACTTAGTGATTGCTTTTTCATGGTGCAACATTTTAGAGTTGGTTCGGTTAAAATTCAGGGTGAACCCATTTTAGAAAGGGTGTATGTATATATGTATATGTATTTATATATAAAATATAAAATATTATTTGTATGTGTGTGTGCATTCATTCACAACCATATTTAAGACAGTTTTGTTACCAAGAGTGGAAAAACCCTTTAACCACTGCAAGTATGGATTCAGTGTATTTCTTGCAACACAATGATATGAAGCTGCAGGGACCTGTTACAGTAAAAAAACCCAGCGACATTCCATTTAAGGAGCCTAGTATGTTAAAGTGTATTTCAGAATAATTTGTTACTTAAGCAGCCCTGATGGTTCAATGTGAATTGGGATTTTAATAGCAGCTCCCAGCTGAAATGAATGGTGTTTGCTTGACTGAGCATCTTTGTCAACTTTGAAAATTTTAAACCTGATTGTATCCCTCATGGCCTTTTGGGTTCTCTGAGGAACAAACCCAACTGTCCTTGCAAGGCATCCCTGCTCAGGGGAAGGCAGACAGGTGATGGCACCTGGTGATCAAAGATGCCAAAGTCATCAGGGAGCTCTACAGGTACCACTCTGGGAGCTCATTCACAGATACAGCCTGGAGCAGATTGCAAGCCAGAGCCATCTGTGTAATCTCAGGGATGTAAGCAAAGCTGAAGCCAACTAAATGAGAACATCAAGCTTTTCTAATACATCACAGCCTTAACCACAATATGGAAGTTTGTACAAGTCTGTCTTTGCCAGATTGTCAACCTCAAATGACAGCTGTCCAAGCAAAGACTTGCAGCACTGTCTGACATGCTGCAAAGAATCCCATACTTCTTCATCCACCTTCATTAGCCAACAAAGGGGCAGAATTCCAAAAACCTGATTTATTAAAAAATGTGAAATAAAATCCCAGCAGATCCAGAACCTCAATGTCTGAGTACAGAGTAGCAGCAGGTAGAATGAGGGGGGAGGATGAAAAAAATGGAACTGATGCTCCCCAGCTCCATGGTCAGCTACTGCAGGTAGCAGTCCTCACTTGGGGACTTATCATTCAGGCTGCACTGGACTGAAGCCTTCCCAACAGTTCTTGTTCAGTGCTGCAGTGGCATTGCCTCTGGGAGGAAATGGTTCTGTATGAGCTATCTCAGAGCAGCACTGAGACCCTCGTGTACTGTCTGTGTACTGCCTTAGGTAAGGCACACAAAGCCTAAACTAAGCAGTCTTTCCCAAAACTGGTAAGACACTTTCTAGAGGGATCACCAGGGTGATCTCTCTCCCAGAACAGAGCTAGCACATTAACATCTTGGTTTTGGATAAGGCTGTTCACAAGTATGTAAGAAAGAGTTTTGCTAAAAATGATGAATATCTGTGTTTCTGACAGAAGTTACTGAGCAGAGAGAAGCTTGACCTATGTGTTGTACACTGGCTGATAAAGCCATGGACAAAACCCAGACACCTCCCTTCAAGACCCAAACCTGTGCTTCACCCTCTGAAAACCCCATTGTCTCAAGTGAAGTTATGGTCCACTCTGGGCAGTGGGGAACTGCTTATCCTGGAAAATACATGCATTTTTCAGTGTTCTGTGCTCCTAAAAAAATAGCATGTGGTCTCCACAGTTTTGTAGTGTAAGTTCTGTAGCTGATACTACAGGTATTTTTACTCCATTACCCTCTGTTTCTCCAGCCTTTCTTTGGATTCTGAGTGGTGAAGTTGCTGAAAGAAGAAACATTACAAAATTCAGAAATGTATAAAAAAATCAGTTCAAGCCTTTAATGTGAGCATCTGGGGTAGGCAGAAATCGGAAGGCATGCCTGACAGCAAGTGTACACACTGCATAGTGCCACACAGGGAAGAGCAGCCAAGATTACCCCAAGTGATGTCTCTCTGACATAGCTCCGTGTAAAAACCTTTCTCATTTCACACTGGTTGTGTGGTGCCTGAGAATCTCTGTGCCAAACTTCACCATGCAACATTAAGTGTGCACGGAGCTACCAGCAGTCCCTGGCATGCCCACAGCACCATCCACATCCATGCTTACCTGCAGCTAAGTATCATCAATTCATCTTAGCCAGCTGTGTCTGGCTCTGGGAGCACAGGCCTAAGTCCAGGCACTGCTTACACTCAGCTCTGTGGTGGGCACAAAGGCAGCCCTTGGAACATGTCTAGTGTTTCTCATTCACACTGCAATCCACTGGGAAAAAGCATCTCTGCTGGTGCAGGAAAGTAGGATGCAACACCCTGAGTCTCAATAATTCCTTTGGAGATGAAGTGCCAGTGATTTCATAGACAGTGCAGGAAGGCTATAGTTTGCCCAGTCACCTGGGGTTATTTCTGCACTCCACTTTCAAGTCATTGTTGTCTCCAGAGCTCTGGAGGGGTCCCCTAATCTTGAGCAGAATTTAGTTGTAAGGCACCAAATCCTTTCTTCCTGTTTATGAGCAGCGACCTCTTATGAATAAATAGCTTCTTCACAGAAGAGTTTCAGTGGAGAAGATGCTTTACATTCTTACTTTGATCAGTGCATGGCCCATCAGGATGACTGATTAAAAGCCTCAATGTTTCCTCAGGTTACTCTCTGAGAAAACTTGGTGCTGAGAAAGTCAGACCATATTTCTTCTTTGTTTACAGTGATGGCACTGACTTTTCACAGAGGAGCAGTTAATTTGAGGAGAACTTTGCTTTTATGGGACAATAGGTCAGGATGTCATACAACACTCTTCCTCTGCAGCCCCACGACAACAACTGGATAGGAGGAGATATCTCTGCCTAACAGTCTTCCAGCTCCCAAATGGTTAGATGGTGAAGTGTGATTTCTTTTCTCTTTTGAGAGATTTGAAGACAAATTTCAGGCTTTTCCGTCTTCCCATACTGAATGCAAATATCTGGACACAAGTGGTGTCCTTCTGAAGAAGGAGCTGCAGAAGCAGTCAGGCACCATGGTTAGGATGGATCAGAGTGACTTTGAAAGTCCTGTACCCTGAGCTGATCTCTGTGTGCCCTACCGGCAATTACCAGAACACTGAGACAAGGGTTTGCCACTCCACTGCGGAAGTGCCCGAGACGCTTGCTGGCATGGTCAAAGTGCTGCAGCTGAAATGCTGGCAGCAGCCACAGCCTTCCCTCCCAGTGCTCAGCCTTGTCTCTTTCTCTTTACACCTGGTTTGGGCTGATAGCATTTCTCAAGGACAAGGAAGACCCCTGGGTCTGCCAGTCCACTCCTCAGGCTGTTGGGGTCTAACAGGGGCAGCTTGGAGGAGCCTTACGAGCAGTTGCCCAGCTGGCAGAGGGAGCTTGTTCTTTGCTAAGGGAATGTTTTGGGCTGAGCTGCAGCTGGACTGCCCTCCAGCACACGGACAGGCAATGTAGTGTTGACAAAATGCTGCCAAGTCCATGTCCCAGTGACCAGGTGGAGATGACCACCTCTGACAGGTGACCTCCACCTGATTCACAGGGGACTGGGGACATGAAGAGACCACAGCAGTATGGCTGTGTGCCCTGGAAGTGGGGTACAGACAATGTGACTTTTGCAATCTGCATGAGTACAAAGGGCAGTGCTGCTGCATGCTGTTTTAATGTCCACTCTTCCTGCTCATTGAGAAGGATGGTTGGACTTGTCCCACAGCCTCATACATCAGGGACAGTCGAAGGGAATCTCACCCAGCATGACAACAGACATGACCCCAGCTTTGTATCCACACTCAAACCCTGGACCTCCTAAAACAAGACTTCTTCTAAATCAGTGGTGAGAGATAAACACACTTGGAGTGGAGAATCTTTCCACCAGCCTTAGATGCTGATTGCAGAGGATTCCTTCTCCAGCTATGCCTTGCCTCTCCTTGTTGGCTGCAGGCAGATGCCAGCTGACTGTTTTAGAGAAGGCAGAAACTTCTGAAAGGATAAATTTAGATGAAGCCAATTCCCTCCTGAGAGCATAAGCTTGCAATGCTGTTGTCTGGTCCTTATGTTTCAGTAATGTTCTATTCCTCTCTCTCAAGGCTAAAGAGCACATACTCCTACTCTTTTTCAGTGATTGCTCAAAAACTTTCCTCACTCTGGGCGACTGCTTGAAAAAAAATCATCCAGCTGATGGCAAGAAGAGGAAGTGCAAGGCTGACTGGAAGGAGAGGGAAGGAGCTGAAACTTCGAAGAGTGGCAGAGGAAAATAGAACAAGAGTCATTGTCCACAGAATTATTTATTTATTCTAAGTCACTATACAAACAGAAGACAGCTGTTGGCTTTAATTGTGGAGACTGTGATTGGTAGCAATCTCCATCTGTAACCTGTGAAGAGATTATTTTACAACTTTTTACAGTCTTGTTAAGGATTTTTAAACTTTATTCCAGGGAAAATGGTAGGCTTTAGTCACAAACACTTTCTACATCTTAAACTGAACAGAATCAGTGCAAATATCCTACTAAGAAAAAATTGGAGTCAAAATTGGAGTGGAAATGAAATAAGTAGTAAGTATAAGGTAGACTTTATCTATGTCTAAAGACTGCATTTAGTTCATTTCAGTAAATAACAGATTGGATAAAATTATTTACAGGTCCCTGAACAGTTTCAGTAGAAATGAAACAAAACCCCAATAAAATAATCACACGGTAGAATGATTTAGTGTGAGCTGCTTATTGTCAAGTATTTTAGTTAGGATTTTAGGGCCTGAGTTTTTGCAATTCTCAACTCCATTACAGATTCTGCTTTTAATATTTTTTTAAAAGCAACAAAGGACTTGTTCTGCCCTACCAGGCACCTGATAAGGACTATTTATATACAGCCACTGATGTTTTATTTGAAAGAACATGTGAAAAGTCTCTGTGTATTGAAATAAAAGTTGAAGAGGAACTAAAAGGTGCCTGCATAAGGGAGGGCTCAGTCAAGCAGAGGATTGCTTTTTGGAGAGGCCAGATCTAGGAGCATTGCTCAGAGATACTCTTGTTCTTTTTTGCACTGGGCTGGTGCAGCCTTGTTGCTTAACTGATGCCTTTAGCTCTCTGGACAGACCTCAGCCTGCCTGTGCCCTGTGCTGTGCCATGGTGCACCTTAGAGCATGGAAACAGTCTGAGACCTTCACTTATCACAAGCGGGGAGCAGAGAGTGCTCAGGAGTGAATGTGGTGGCCGAGCAGTTTCTCACATGGATGTAGCAGCAGATCTTTTAAGTAGTATCCCCAACCCTCCCTGCCTCTCACTGTTGCACCCCTGCAGGAGTGAGGAATTGCCCCACCGCTTTCCCCACTTCACTGATTTTTTTGAGATTTCCACATAAAGCCTTTCCTTATAAAACCTCTTTGCCTAAATTAGGAGCAGTGCTGCAATAAAAAGGCAAGAAATGAAGAATCTTACAGAGAAACTGGGACCCAATGCAGAGCACAGCAGACAAGCAAATTTTCTGCCAAATGTTTTCTTGGTACTGGCCAAGCTCTTGCAAACCCTGACAAAATAAGTATATGCCAGCCAGTTTATGGTTTGGTTTGTGAGCAGGAGTAGGGCTCTGATTCTGCACATGTTCATGTATGTGAGCAACTCCTTGCATCTATGGAAGGCTGCCGAAAACGCCTGCAATTGTAAATTGCCTTTAATGTGTAGGAACTGTACCTTTTTATGGCCAGATTGCCTTTGTTATCTGCTGGGAAAATCTTCCTGCATTCGTTTCTCCCTGTTGTTTCAGGAAAGGCTGCATAACTGTTCAGGCAATCTCTGCTGGCTTTCCGGCAGCTCTCCTTCCCTCTGCTTTCATGTGCTAATGTGCTATGGGGGATCCTGACAGGGGCCGAGGAGTAAAGTTGCTCTTCATCACATTTCACATCTGTATTAAAATGAGCCTGCAGATCCTCACAGGTTCCAGCCTTTTGTAGCAGAAGGAGTGTGGAGAGCTCTCCCCTCTCTCTGGACAAGCATCTGTATGCTTCTTTCCTCACCAAGCACCCTCCAGACCAAAGCCTGCCTCTCACCATCACTGAGCCTCTCTATCGCTGCCATCCTCAGCTGTCCTTGCAGCACAGACCCACTTGCCTTGCCCAGAGGTCTGTGGACATACAAATGTAGCCTGGCTACAGACAGGGCAGATACTCACAGCATGGCAATGGTGATGGGAATGAGGAGAGAGGTATTCAGTGCATTTTTGGCAAGAATTTATTGGTAAGACTGGTGTCACCCACATGCAAAAGAGAAAGTCTGCAACCAGGGCAGAGCTGGGCTCCATTATGGTTTTACATGAGCAAACACAGACATTTCAAGTACCTTGCAAGTCTCATGGTGATAGAAAATGCTTTTGAGCTGTGATTTGGCACTCCATAGAGTCTGACAACCCATAAACCTCAGGTGCCTGTTGCCTGTAAAGTGTGCCTGTGATGAGTGGGCATAAGGGGCACTACTCAGACCCCCACTTCTGACTTTGGGGCTGGAATGGCTCCTGCCTGGCTGTGTGCATCCACCTAAGTGTGAGTTGGGTGGGACTCAGCCCAGCCTGGGGATGGGGATTGCAGAGACACCTTGCCTTCCTGGAGGGGCACCAGTATGGATGGGAAGGGTGTTGTTTCTGCTCTCTCCTCTTTCACATCTCTTGCTTTTTACCTTGCAAATGGATTTTTTGTTTTTACTATTCAAAATGACTCTTGTGTTCACCTTCTATTGCAGGCAACTGGAAGCCAGGCATTTTGGTGCCATGGGTAGAACTGGGCTGTCCTGTGGTGCTAACCAGGCTATTCAAGTCTGTATGTAAGTCAATTTTTATAGCTGGGTCCACCCCATATGTTCAGATTCACTCTGGGTGGTTGGATTAAATTAGTGGATGATTTAATAGGTGTGCTAAATCCTTATGATAACAAGTAATGTGCGGCTTTATGTTGTAATAATTCTATGGGAAGGTTAAAGGTACTAAAATCAGTTATTTCCACACCACTGCAATAAAATTCCTGTTCTCCATGAGTCTTACAGGGCAGAATAGTCAGGATTTTTTTCCTAGGTTTATCTCTGGGTTTGTATGTTTCAGCAATTTAATTACAAGGGGTAGATTTACCACAAAACCTGTTGGATGGGTGATAGTGTGACCGGAGCATCTGGGGATAAACAAGGAAGCACAGAGTCCTGGGACTGGGAGAAGCAATGTACCACCTGTAGTGAAAGATAAAATATCTGGAAATGGATCTTCATTTTTCTCTGAGGTGAAAGAAAATAAATCACCCCTATTTTGAAACACCTTTCTAGGTGTCATGAGGATGACAGAGAGAAATTCTTATATAGTCTCCTTTTCGTTCTCTGACAGTAGGTTCATTTAGGGGTTGCCCCTCTGATATCTGTCTATTCTAACAATCAGGCACTTACAGGCTAAGTAGTGAAAATTTTTACATTTCAGACTTCTAATGCACCCAGAAATTTACTAGAAAATTATTCTTTTTGATGACCTATCTCAGGTGGAAGTGGAGAAAACCTGAAATTAATTCTTAATCTCTAATTTTATGTCTTTGCTTAGCCCAGATGAACCATCCATCTCTAACCAGATTATATAAAATCTTAGGTCTCCTGGGACAATCTCCTCAAGTCCACACAACCTGTCAGTTTTCATGCACAGAAGAAATACTTTAAACTGAATATTTCACTGATATTTGTGAGATATATACCTCTACACATTGAACTCTGTGAGTATGTAGGTGATGTGGCATATTGATTCATAAATGCTAAAGTAACTATTCTCCATTTATCTCTTACCCTGGATAATCGTCATTGGCTCCTCTCTTGCATAGAATTAGTGAAGCTCAAGTTTTTTCTGTACCGTTTTCATGCCTGTAACTGTGGAAGCTTACTTTTATTTATATGCTTGTTTCTTACATTCATAGGAGAGCATAGTGAGACTGTGTGAAATTAACTACATGTCTACTTGTTCAAAACCCTTAATCTGAAGAGAACCAGGTACTCCTGGATTTGCACTAAGTCATATCCTAATATTTTGCAAGCAATGTCTTTAAGGCAACACTACCTTCATGGCTGGGATACAAGCAACTTGATCTGTTTGATCTAGAAATTGAGGATGTTTTGTTCAAGGATGTGTTGTGTGCAAATCACTTTCCTTTTTTTGCAGAGATGATAGTTATTCTCTCATTGTCCATTGATACACTAACAACATAGAACTGAAACAATATGGATTGGTGCTTTCTCTAAACATACAGAGGAGCCATTAGCAGCTATGTGGGTGTTTTATAACCTATACTCTCATATTTACTTTCAGCATTAGGCGTGGTCACTGCTCGGAAATCTGCATGTCTTTATGCTCTACTATGACATAATGCCAAAGCAACAACATTTCCAGGAATTTAGGAGAACAACTAAATCCTAGGAATAGGCTTACTTACTTCATGCATGCTTGCCTTGCTTAGAGAATTATATGAATTATCTGCCTCATGCAGTAAGAACCAAATCATTCTGCAACTGTCTGCTTCAGTGGGAGCTTTGGTTGGGGAAAGACTTCTGAGTTTTTCTGGTCAGAAGGAAGTTGCTTCTTTAATAGGATCAGGTAAGCATGCAGTTCTGTGTGCAGCAATTAAATATCCCTCTCACTGTGCAAGAGGCAAACCTCCACTTTAGATTACTTCTCTTTTAGATGTTTTTCCATTTGCCATTAGAGTAATTTAACCTTATCCCTTCCTGAGAATCCTGATTTGCTTTATGCCAGGGGCGCGGATATGTGTGTGCTTGCTGAATATGTGTCATATGCTATCCTGCCACAGAACATTAGTGAGAAATGCTTTTACATAGACTGCAGGGCCCATTTTACTATCAAAAAGGTAAAACGTGTGTATGTAGGAGGAGAGAAAAGATATATGAATTACAAAAAAATTGTATCTCTGAAATGTGGCTTTACAGCTGTCAGAGTACATGTAATGTTTGCAGCCTATTATTGCCTTATATGAAGTTGTTCCGTAGCCTAAGGAAGAACAGATTTGAGCTGCAGAAAAGGCACCCACGTGTGTATTCATGCCCTTCCTACACCAGCACTGCATTTCAGAGAGCAGGGAAATACAGTTCAGGGGATGGGTAGAAAAGGATGGCTTCCCAGCAAGTTGTGGGAACAAGGTGAATGGTGCCAGTCAAATTAACCAAGTCCAAACTACCTTAGACTCAGAAAAATCATGTCCAGATTTATCACTCCGTATTTTGAAAGCCTTCTAAAGGAGAAGATCCATTAGTCCATTGGTCCTGTTGTAGATGTTGATGATCACAATCTGGTTTTTCCTTGTTAGAGATTCATATGAGGGTGAGCTTGGAGAGAAGACTATGTATCAATTTCAAAACAAATGATTTTTTTTTTCCAGCAGCTCTACTGCCTAAATAAGGCTGTCTTTATCAAATGTCTTGAAAGATTTTGGGATAGTCTCATCAGCTGTTCACCTATTGACATCCTTACATATAAGGTTCTGGTGAACTTATATATCCCATTTTGTATTCTAAGTTACTATATATGAATTTTGAAGTTTAGATTTCAGATTCACAGTTCCCGTTGGGAATGTTTGTTAAGAACTAAAGGTCATTTTATCAGTGACCTGAACTGGAAAATAATCTTTCTGTTTTGGAAAAATCTGGTTCCACTGGTTTTCCCATTTTGAGGCAGAATGATCTTGTTACAGTTGGAAATGATAGTAAGACATAAAAAGTCCCTCAAACCAGCAGACATTTGCACAGGAAAAAGAAGAAGCTCTCTAGAAGCCCAAGTACTGTACTTCAGTAAGTGCTAACCTCACATTGCATGTGCAGACAGTTCTTGATCACTTGAGGATCCAGGAATAAATTGCTAGAGAAAATTGTTGACAATTTGAGCCAATGAATACATTTAGGATCATGATCCCTTCAGTGGAACTACTTGGGAAATTAATTTTTCCAAATGCGTAATTTTCTCAGCTTCACTGAAGAAGCAACATAAAAATTGGATTGTCATCTAGTCCCAGAAGAGAAGAGAAACAGAGGCTACATGAAACCACAATCACTGGTGTCAAAAAGACCTAGAAAAGTTTCACCCTAGTCTCTCAGTAAGTTTCTGGTAAAAGAAAACGTGAAACAGATGATAGGCAATGACAGTATTAGCCTTAAAATACATTTTTTTCCAAGCACTTAGAGTGCATTTTTTTTGCAGTGGATCTAACCCAAACTCCATCCTATCTGCAGGCAAAAGCTTCTCCCTTGAATTAAATTATGCTCCAACCTTCAGCATGCATGTCTGTCAGGGAGAGACACTCAACTTCCAGTCTTGCAGCTAACCCAGCTGCCTTGCAATTTGGTATCTGACAACTTGAGCTCGACTTCGCAGTGTGTATGTTCCCCTCTGTCCTAGGTTGTCCCACTTGGACATAATGAAACCATACTGTGAAGTGGAAGTTTTCCATTTGTGGTCAAGGTATCTCTGTGAACCTGCAAACTGCCCCTTAGAGGATCTATCAAAGCAGATTAAGCCAGCCTACTGTCGGTACACTTGCATTCAACTTACAAGACTCATAAACCTCCAAGCTGAATTTTTTTCTCTGTGGTGACCAGTGACAGGACATGAGGGAATATCCTGAAGTTGTGTCAGGGGAGGTTTAGGCTGGATATTAGAAAAAGGCTCTTCATCCAGAGGGTGGTTGGGCACTGGAACAGCTCCGCGAGAAAATGGTCACAGCACCAGGCTGACAGAGTTCAAGAAGTTTGGACAATACTCCCAGGCATGGTGTGACTCTTGGAAATGTGAAGGGCCAGGAGTTGGACTTGATGATCGTTGTGACTCCCTTCCAATTTAGCTTATTCTGCAATTCTGTGATTCATGTAAGTGCCCACAAATCAAACTTGAAAGCTTTCATTATAAGGAAATTGCCATATTTATGCCCTTGTGTTCCCTCAGCCATTTTTAGTAGCCTCCTTGGCCACTCCACTGCTCTTTATTTTCTCTATCCTAAAATAGCATGAACTCAAACTCAAACTGCAGTGTGCACATTACACATCAGGATCACAGCAAGAGGCAGAAGTGGACACAAAAATGTTTGTTAGTGCAGAAATAAGTGACACATCTACATGGAGGCAGAGAATCCTGGCAGATCAAATAAATCTTTTCCCCTAACAGTCTTGAAATCTGTCAAAATAGGATGCATACAATGAGGGTAAAATCAAACCCTTTATTTCTTCCTGTTGTGGCTGCCTGTGTTTCTCCAGTTCAAAGTTAGCCTCCAAACTACAGAAAGTTGCTTTTGGTTCTCCAGGGGTGTAATTGGTAGTGCTCTCTGCATTCCCTTAAAATAACTAGTTGAAAACCATGTATCTGGGGCCTTCTAATGAAGTCTCTAGGCATTATATTGGAGCTTAAAATGCTTTTATTACAAAAAAAATTCCTTTCAAATTGATTACTACAATTGTTCTTTTTCCTTGCAGAGTGTAGGTTTGCTTGTTTGGGTTTTTTTTTTGTTTGTTTTGTTGTTGTTGTTTGGTTGGTTGGTTGTTTTGGTTTGTTTGTTTCTTTTCTGTCTTTTTCCTTTTTTATTTTTTTCCTGGGAGAGAATATTTCCATTTGCTGATGATAATTGCCAGACATTACTGGAGAGCTGAAATATCTGCTTTCACTGACTTCTGGACTGGGGATTCCTCCTGTTTTATTGTATGTCTACATACATATTGCATATCCTTCAATGTGAGGATGTGGTTTGATGATGTGTTAAAGCTCAAACACATCTAGTACTTGGTGAAAAATGCCTTGAACCTCTAATATGAAATGTCAGGTGTTTATAAACTCCTGCCTGTTTCAAATGTGTTCAAAGCAGTTTGATGGATTAACTTCTGCCCGTAGACTTTATACTTGGTCAGTACTGCCTGTCCAAATCCAACCATCCACAGTTATTGCAACAATTTTTGCTGTTCTTTCTAACTCCTGCTCATTGCCAGCAAGGATCATGCCCTCCAGTTGCTGCAAGATTTGGGCCCTGTGATTCCACTTTTTTTTTTCTCTTTGCCTCCACTGGGCTTTCATTAACTTTCTTTTGCAGCTTATGTCTGCAATGCACCTTTCCTTGGTTACTTTTCTTTGAATGAGACCTCCTGTCTTGTATTAGAATTCTGCACCCCTGAAAGACTGGATTTTCCAAAACCACCTCCTGCAGAAGCCAATGCAATAACCATCCCACACTGTGTATACAACATTCTTGTCTTCCTGACCCAGCCTTACCCAATGGAGTCCTGACTAGGTAGAGGCAGAGGTTTTAGTTCTGCTGGGCATCAGGCTAGGAAGGCTGTTTTGCAACCAGATGTTACTTTCTAAACCTTAGTTTCAGATACTTCAGCAAAAGCAGTGAGGCAAAGGCACAGAGGCAAGGCCAGCTGTCCTTAGAGGACCTACAAGAGGACTGGGGTCAGTCTGGAATCAGGGCAGGGAAAGCTTGCCTGTACTGCAGCATGCCTGACTTCAGCCTGGAAAGTGAGGAGCAGCTGCTTCCTGAGTTCAGGAATAGACCCAGTTGCCTTGATCCCCACAAAAGGGGAAATCCAAAGATAAGGGACAGAATCCTGAGGGAGAGAAGGAAAATAATTGGGAATCTCCTTAGTTCCCAGGTGTCCATAGAGAGGTGACAGAGCCACCAGCCAAGGTAATAGGCTTATTCCCCATATTTTCTCCTCCATCTTTTGAATATTTTGTATCAGGAACAGCATAGCACTGATACCTCTTCAGCTTCTCGTGCCTACACAGCTTCTGACCTCTGACCAGAGCCAGGAACTCACAACAATGTTTTTCGGACCCCAAACACATACATCTGTACCTCTTTACCTGTCTGAAGGGTTCTCCCAGGCCCATTACAGCAGCTGATCCACAACATGTCCTGGGAAAGTCTGCCTGGCTCTCTAGAGTCAGGTTTCTGTGAAAACCAGATACTTCCTGGTCCCAGGGATGTTCCTTTGGCTGGTGTTGTGATACATAGTAGTCACAAAAACACTTGAATGCGTGTGTGTACACACATATGTGTACATACAGTGCAGAGTAATGATGATGGTTTGACTGGAAAAGGGCTTTGATGAAGCAAAACCACCCTGTGCCTCTACTTAACCCTTCCAGATCCTCACCAATCATTCATTCAGCATCAGCTTACGTAGCACAACTCACACCTTTGCACTGCAACTCAGCACAGAGTTGCATTGGTCCCTGTACTGGCCCTGGGATGGAATGATTTCACTGTGAAGGTCTCCTCCTGCCCAGCTGTCCAGACACCTGAGCCAGTCTGGAGACCAGTTCTGTTGGGAACATGACTGCCCCAAAACATTGGCAGCTCTCTGGTGTGTGTCATCCCTGCCTTTCGCCCTGGTGAATCAGTGGCACAGTGCAGTGAGACTTTTTACAGAAGGACAGCTGCTCACAGAGCTGGCCCAGGCAGCTGAGAGATGCTGGCAGCAATTGTCCTAAAATGGTGGAGGGTGGCTGCTTTCATTTTCTTGCTTGAGAAGAATAGAAACCTGTGGTTGAAACCAGGCTGCAGGGCCCAGGTGTGCCTCTCATCCTGGAGGGTGGCTGCTCTGGGGGTTACTGGGTCACCCAGCACCGAGCTTACTGTGGGAGACAGGAACTCCCTGGTTGTCCATGGGGAGCATGTTCTGGGTGAATGCTATTCACGGTTTTGAGAAGAGATTTCTGTTCTTGCTGCTGTATGCCATACTTATGAAGTGGGATTAGCACTGGGAGATGCTTCAGGTGGTGGAGGCATAGCAGTGTGCACAAGAAACTTAGACTGTCTCTTCAGCACACAGCATCTCTTGGGCTTTTAATCACCCGCCCCAGCATTATATTCTAGGCCAAGTCAGTGAGCAGCACTAAGTCTGCCACAGCACCTCTCTTGGAGTTGTGGAGGTAAGATGATTCGAATCTAATTCTTCTAGATATAGTCCAAAACGACAACAGGATATTTTTATTTATGGAAATCTAATATTACACACAAAAAAAGAAGAAGTAGAAAAGTAGAAGAAAGATGGACAGAAAAAAATAGTTCAGATATTCAGAGAGTAATCCAGGTTGTGGAGACAAAGATGATATTTTTAATATTTTGCTCTTATACCCTGTCCTTTCCACACATTCTTATCCTGGCTATAACTTGTAGTTGTCTCAAAATCTCTTGGGATGTAGTCACATTATTATTTTGTTGTAATATACCCCTGGGATATGGAATGAATATGCAATAATTTGCTTAGTTTGTGGGAAGGTTTCTTTAAACAGTTCTTTGGAAATTGAGGTATATTCCACATAACTGCAGCTATAAAGTACTTTTAAACATGCAATGTTGCATTGGTATTGGTCATGCTGTTTTTTAAATCTCTTTTCTTGCCTTCAGCCTTTAGAGAGGGAAACCTGGGGACTAGCTATCCTTATTTCCATTCCTAAAAATATCTGGAGTAAAGTGTCTTTGGATCTTCTGTGGTTGATTCAATGATAAATCAGTTTTTCTGAGTTTTATTTGTTTTCCTCCTCCAGGATCAAGCCCTTTGTTACTGCCTTTGCCCTTTTTCTGCTCCTTGCACCCTTCATGGTTATAGGTGTGCATGTTTTATTCATAGCCTGGGGTTATCTTTCTGCCAGTACCATTCCTCCTCGCTTTTGTTTTTTTTCCTCCTGCCCTCAAGTCAGTGTACAATATCAAGTGCATCTGTTGTTTATTGATTTATGCAGTGCTCCGAGACTGCTCTCAAGAAGCCTTTTACGAGCAGAGAAGACTTCATTTATAACTGAAATACTGGGACCTCTCAGCTGGAACGAAACAGCCGGATAACAGCGCCAGTAACACAACTCAGCAGCTCTCTGAGAGAAACTGAAGAATACCATATCTAATTGAAGCAACAAGGGATAGTCAACTACTGCAGCAAGAATGTATTTGCTTATGCTGGAGACTGGCCAAGACACTAGGGTTAACATTTTTTCCTCTAACAAAACACATGCTGGGACCTTTAAATGTCTACTGCTAATTGTAATTACCCCAAATAACACTATCTAAACTACCTTTTACTATCACATCACAGTATCAACTTCATTATTATTATTAATGCATCCTTCAGAATGTTTTTTTTACAGTGTGCCACACAACAAAGTAATTCACAGAATGCTAATAAAGCTGTACCCAAACTTCAAATCAATGGCTTGAGCATGAAAAAAGTCCAAAATAAATATAACTCCTACTTTCAGATGAGTTTTATTTGTAGCAAAATCTAAAAATGTCAGAAAATATAACTTGAGTAGAAAAATAGTGCAAATGGGTAGGTGGATTTGGCTAGTGAATTGAATTTAGCTCTACTGTCCTGAGTCTGTAAAGAAAGAAAACAGATTGAAATTTCTCCTCTGCTGTGTTGTACAGTGGCTGGAAAGATTCCTATAAACTTTGAGGGATAAGGAAGCATAACTTGTGTCCATCACACTTTTGTCCATCAATTCCATCCTACTGACATTTGAATGAATATAACTGTGTTGGTGTCAGGAGTACTCCCTGTCAAAGAAAACTTTGCAGTTTAACACTTGACCTTCACAAATGCATTTAAAATTAAATTATCAAAATGGTTGTAGTTACATTAAATACTAGTCAGGTTCAGCTGAGGAAAATTTGGCTCATAATGACTAGGCTTGAATGACAATCACTAATGGTACTCAGCAGATGCCTTTTAATGTGTTTTCTTTTTCTACTTCTCCATTAACTATCCTTTAATAATGTATTGCACATCTTTATGTTTAAGTAAAAAAATACAGCTCTTTATGTCTAAAACCTCTATCAGTTATTTTAAGTAACAGTCTATGCAGGAGATAGGTGGCCAGAAGCGTGAGAAATGCAGAGATATATGTTCAAGCCTGCACCATCACTGTATTCAAATCCCACAACTTCCACCTGATGGTTCAGTGGCCAATATCTTTGGTAGTGGGCTCCAGAGCTGTTGAAGTTGGACTTCTGTCAGATCCAAGGATGGAAGGGCAAGTCCCACCATCCTGTTGTGTTATAGAGCCCTCACTGCCCTTTGCAGGATGCAATTCCGGCTTTTAAAGTTTTTTTTAAGCTTTTTTTTTTTTTAATGTCTGGGAAGGGAGAACCCCTAAGTAACACCATTCTGGACAGAGACAGTGCTTCAGAGCCTGCCAGTGGATCTCATGACCATTGGCCCAGAGCAGAGGGACAACAATAGATCTCCATATTAGTGACACTACTCTGGGTATGATCTTCTTAACTTGGATTTAATGTCTAGGCTGGTTTGGAGCTTCTTAGAAAAACATGTTGAAGACGGAGCATGCACATTGGCTGTAATGGGACCACTCCCATGCCTGCTGTTTAGTGACTGTAACTACTTGTAAGAATGAAGCTGTAAGTTTTAATTGTACAAGGCTATCAGTTTGTGCTAAACCAGCGGGCAGGAGGGAGGTCTGGGTGAGGGCAGCCCTTCCAGTACCTCACTGGAGCATCTTTAACAAGTCGTTTTCCACCCAGCCCCATCCATGGAAGTGTAACAGAGGTTCACACTCTCACACTTGGAAGCAATGCTTAGAGAGAGTTACCAGCTTATTCTGCTGAAGACACTGCCACAGGGAACACAGTGATCTAATAGCAGTATTTTTAAATAATTAGATTATCTCTCCCTGTCATTTTGCCTCTCTCATGTCTTTAACTGATCATGTCTACAACAGTACTAGAAATACTGAAAGGAAACTATCCTGAGATCTGGGGAAAATTTAGCCCCCATCCTCTTGCTCTGTTGATCTCAAAATACCAGAAATCAGTATGTGCCAACAGCATCTTCCCTCTAAACATATTTAATCCTGTAATATTGTCATAGGTTCTCACAGTCTTATTAAGTTACGGGTTTGTGTCAGTTATGTGTGTGGTTTTCTAAAATATTTCTTTCATTTCTGCAGAGCTGAGAAAACTCTGTGATGAATAATAGTCCTGTATTTGCAGAAGTTATACTACTAGTAGTTAGAAGGATGGATGTTCCAGTCTGCTGAAGATTTTAAAAACTGATTTTCTTCTGAAGAAGAATAAACTTGAATGTTTTAAGGCTTCACAAAGAAGGACTTAAAAAAAATGCTTTAGATAAATACAGAGTTCAACAGTGCAGTGTTTTATACCAGTGCTTACTTATTTTCTCTATTGAAATATATAATAAAAGATGACTATAATTGGAGAGGAAATTCATTTGTGCAGTTAATGAGGCATTTTTATTTATGAATACAATAAACAAATAGAATAAAATGTTGCATAGTCTGAGAATGTATGGCCCCATCAAAGTTTCTGTATCCAAGTTCTCTTGGGGAAGATGTTTAAGCCAATAGAGCTGAACTTGACTTAGAATTCTCTGAGGTGCCACAAACATGCAAACCCTATATTTCAGGCTGGGTTTCAGGCCATGCAGAGAGCTGGTGCCTCTTCCAGCAATGGCACACAGGCTGCAGAGGCAGGCAGGCTGGTGGGGACAGGGGGGCAGCAGCAGTGCCTGGCTGAGAGGGACATTGGGAGGGTGCTCGTGGTGTCCCTGGAGGTTGTTGTCATGCCTATAGCAAAATACCCAAATTCTGAAGTGCTATGGCCATGTGAAAGACAGAGAGGTCATGTGGCTGACATTTCAAAATGCATGTGATGGATGCTGGAAAAGGGAGAGGTTTTGAAGGAATACAGGTGTTTGGCCACCAATTTGTCCTGCTGCCTGCAAATAAAGTACTTTTGTAAGGAACTGCAAAATTTGGTGCTCTGCATGATGTGGAGCTCCCCAGGGAACAGCTGAAGTTCCTCTGATGCTGACTCACACTGCCCTGGCTGATGGAGCTTCTTCCTCGACTGACATGATAGTAATTTAATATTGTTTTTCAGCTGGATTTGTTGGGTTTTAGGAACTTGCACAAAAAATGTCTTTAAAAACGTGCAAAGCTGCTTCTACTGTGCCACTTGGGATTAGATTCCTTTAATGGCTGCTAACTGAGAAGAACAGATTAGGAAACCTCATCTGGGTGCATGAAGTCCCTGGGGGGAAGATTGTGAGTTTAGTAAACATTAGCCATTTCATGCTAAATTAATCCTGAGAGATTAATTCCTAACTGTTCAGGATACGTTTTATGTTATCAAAATAACTATCTAGGAAATATCAGAAATAATTTTCCACACAATACAGCATTAGAAGGTGATGGGCAATCCTGAAACACCTAGTGCAACTAGAAAAAGGAATAAGAAACAAAATTAAGACAACCTATACAGTGTAAATCACACAACACCAAGAGTACAATATCTGTGCGTATAAATTAAGATATTTAATTACCGACTGAGTGGATTACACTCAACTACAAAAATGATGAATACTCATGGAAATAAATCCTGGATTAGTTCTGGGCTACAAAAATAAGGGGATGAAAATTTGTCATCTGAGGTGACTTTTAGTTATTCTAAATTTATCATTAACCTGACACCTTTCACCAACAGAAAATGTAAACTTTCAGAGGAATCTCTTTTTAAAAAAGCTGTTTACAGCATTAATATATTTTTTGTCTCAAGGCAGGGTGTGGAGGGAATTTCATCATTATGGAGTGCTGGAAGTGCTGGACAGAGGGTACATATTCAAGAAGCGTGCAGAACTAGGAACACCATCACAGATGCCTTTCCTCCCAGGGGGATGTTGCTTCAAGCTGAGGAATCCCAATAACCAAGTTAATATAAGCCGACCATTCCAAAACCACAAGATTTGCAGGAATTTCACCTTCCCTGCCCCATTTTAATGTTTCAAATTTTGCAGGCAGGATCATTACATATGCAGCTAATTTCTGGCTTGAAGGTATTTTGGGTAGGGGGAGAAATGATTTGTCAGTATAAAAAGATGTGTGTCTTACTATGACCTATCTTCCCAGCAAAGACTCACATAGAGGTAATTTCTTGACTGTAAAGGAAAATAGATTTTGAACAGATAGATTTATTACTGCATATCTGTGAGGGGGACAAGGCACTGTAGGTCTGTTTGATGTGTAGTGGAACTCAGCCCCAAGGGCTGGGGAAGGAGCTCTGCTCCACCAACTCCCTGCAATGAATTCTCATCTGTACCTCTGTCTCATGAATAAGTTGATGCTTTAAGGAAACCCATATGTCTGTGTCATCAGTTTCTTATCCACGTAGGAATCTTATTTTAAATTCTGCTACTGTTGTGTTTACATAGCAATAATATGGATCATATTTGTATTTTTATAACTGAGGGTAAGGTAGAGCATGCCAATTAGCTCATGTTATGTTTGGGTTTGTTTGGAATATGAAAACATCTCTTTGGCAAAAATTCTGCTAAAATTTGTAGCAAAATTCTGATGCTCTCAGTGAAACATAGGTGCCAATTAGAGTGGGTCTTGCTCTCTTCAGACGGCTAGAAAGGGCAGATACAAACATTCAGATCTCCAAGTCCATTTAGTTTCAGCTATGTCACGAATTACTTCTGTTTTTCAGCAGTTTTGTTCTACAGCAGCTTTACTCTAGCCTGGTGTCTGGCTTCAATAAGGGACAGCAGTTTTTGCCTTAATTGCTACATTGCTAATTGCTAAAATGGTTACATAGCTTTAATTAGAACTGCATATGTAGGAATTTTTCTTCTTTTTCATAGATCTAGCAGAAAGCTTGCTCACTTACACATTAGAGACACTGACAGTGTCTCTTTCATCAAATCATAGATTTAAGATCAGAAGGCACCAGTAAAATAGACTGGCTTTTTGTGTAAGAAAGTCAAAGAAACCTAGATATTCTTTTCTTATGAGCCTCCAAGCATCTGTTGCATTCACAAGATATTGAAAAAAGATTAAAAATCACACATGATGAAGAATCCACCAGAGCACTTGTTAATTTGCTCCATAGTTAATTCTCCTAATCCTTAAAAATGTCCTTATTTATAGCTTGAATTTATTTAGATCCTGGATATCAGCATGTCTTTAACTCCTGGAGTATGGGGTAGTAAGCTGCAGGAAATCTTTTTTCTATATGGGTTCTTGTAGATCACTTTCACACCTTTTGATCCCTTAAATAACACTAATAAATACAGCTCTTTGAGCATCTCACTAAGTTTTATAGGCAACAAATCCCTTTTGTGGCCCTCTTCTGAGCCTTTTCCCATTTTTCACCATCATCCTCTCAATGCATCTATCAAGCCTAGACACACTGGCTACATCTAGAATAGTAAATTAAACAGAGAACTGTTTGAGTGCTTGAACTTGACTGCCCCTGGTGTTAATTTGTTAGCACAGGCCCTTGTGTGGTTTTTCCCTGGATCAATGAGACAGATCCACTCATCCCAGAGAATGTCTGAGTGCAGTTTGGGCTTAGCACAAGCCAGCAGTCATTCCCAGTCAGCAGCTCACCTGCAGTCACAGTGATTTAGAAATTAGCATAGTTTACAGTCACAGATATGGACCATTTCATGCCAGCCTTCCTCAGTGCTAGCAGGTAGCACAGGGTGCTTGCAATTCTCTGCAGAGGGGCAGGCACTAGGCTGGGGTGCCTTATAATGCTGCATTTGGAGAGGGGAGCACTACCTTCCTGTTCCTTATTCTTATCTATTGTTCATGCCTTCAGATCTACACTCTTGCCACTCGATTGTCCTTGGAGTTTGTAGTGATATTGTTATCTACTGCATTCCCAAACATTGCCATTGTCCAAGGATCCCTGGAATTTTCTTCTCCTTTTCCTTTTAATTTTTTTTACAATAGGTAGCTAGCAGGGATAAAACTTATATTACTAAAAGCATGTTCTTAAATTTAACTGTGTGTGTTATTTATCTGAGCACCCTTTATGAGTGCAGGTGAGCTTTCACACACAAGCATTCTGCTCTCATCATGATGTATCAGCTTCACCATTTTTACTATAAATAATTTTACAATTCCTTCCAGAAAGTAGTGCTAATGAAAAGATAATGGATAGTGTTGTGCCAAGAATGTCTGGGAGCTAGGAATTCTAAAAGTTCAGTAGGGGAATGTTCTGCCCTTTGCCATTAATGTTTGGGATGTATCAGATACCTTACTGGTAACCCAATCCTTTGTCTACACTGATTTCACATAGCCTCACTGTTTTAAACTGGGGTGCTGCACACTTCTTCCCCAAAGACCTCAAAAAAAGTCTTTTTGGTCAATGTAGGAGTGGGAAGGAGACAACAAAAGCCTTTCCCAGAGGGCAGTAAGTAAGGGTGGTAGGTAGAATCCAGTCAGCTCTGGATTTCAGACCTCTGGAGACTTACTTATCTCTGGGAGAAAAGTATGTGTACTGAAAGTCCTCCTACATTTGTAATAAGGCATTTTTAATGATAATGCAAACATATTTGGCTCCCTCCCAGCTGCAGAAAGATTGAATTCCTAAACTGAAGTAGAAAACTCTTTTCTCTGGCAATTTCAAGATCTAGGCTACATTTTCATCATTCATCATCATGTGGAAAGTGCTTATGTGTCAGCTTCACATTGTCACATAACTTGTTAGCCAATGCATATATCACATAATCTCCTGATAATTTTCAAACAAAGACTTAGAATATTCTGAGGTTCCTAAAAGTCACCTCAATGACGAATTAACTCAGCACTGCGTTTCTGCATCTCTGATAATGGCAGACCACAAAATGATCTGTGGCACCAACATCAAAAGGGATATGTCTTGGGACAAAGTTGGCAGCCTAAATTCAACTGTATTTACTTCACATTTGGACTACTATAAGCTTTGATCACCTTACAGGTGGCAATTTTCTAAGATGCTCTTATTTGATTGATCACAAACTTATTACCATACTATAAGATATTAGTGCAACGTCTCAGTCCATATCTAATCTGGATTGTTGCCTACTTCAGAGGATAGTCATGTCTTAATCAAGATTTTGGTAAGGTTTAAAAAAAAATACATTTTTCTATAGAATTAAAGCTATTGCTGTACTACTCAGTTGTTTCTCAGATATTGAGTCATTGTCACTTGTAATACATATGGGGAGAAGGGCAGGGGAACAAAGAGTTGAAAAGAGGATGGTTAAGTGACAGTCATGCAGCATCTCCAGTGTAGGAGTTCAAAGCTCCTTAAATTCCCTTTTCTGATTGTAAAAAGCCCCATTCCTCCAGGATGGGAAGACATCACACCTTGTTCAGGGAGAAGGGATGTTCTGCTGAGCTGCAGTAAATACAGGGACATTGTAGGAAATATCAAGGAGACCTCCAAAGTGGAAAGACTGTGATGCCAGACTGAGAGTTCATGAGCTCTGCTGGGTTTGAAGTCTTGTCAGAGATACCAATTATGTCTTTCTGCTTAGAAAATTATTTCTTCCTGAGGTCCCAAAAAGAAAGAATGAAACCATGTCTGCAAATAAGATTACACAGGTCAGAAAGCACTTCAAAATTTGACACTCCTTCGTTGAAACTTATCTCCAAGTTTCCTTATCTCACCATGCAGAACTTTTAGACTTTTCTGTCCTTTTCTATTTTCACTTCTTCCCCCCACTCTCCCCTGCCTCCACTCCTTTTCCAGCTAGGCAGGTTTTGATACAAAAGGTTGCTGGGATTTTTTTTTTTTTTTATTTCTTCTCCCTTTCCTGCTCTCTCCTCTTCCCTTCACCCTGAAAGGCCACAGAAACGCACTGCCGAAGAGGCAGTGTGGTTTAAACGTGCAGAGCCCGAGTGAAAGAGGCTGGAAAGTTATGCTCTGAAATTTGTGAGAATACTTTGCACTTCATGTAAATGATAGGTGTTTTGCATAGCTGCATTGCTTAGTTGTGTCTCAAGGACAGAAAAAGGAACCCAGTTCTTTAAGGGATAATTTTTTGGCTGCTGGAGTGGTCCTGAAGAAGAAAATGAAGGTCAGGTGTTAAAGTTACTTTTGGGTGACGAGGGAGTCCGGCAGGCTGGAAAATTTACAGAAGGAATTGGCATTGAGTGGGTGTGCTGAGCTTTTACGAATCTGGAAGTTTTATCTAAACTAATTGACCACAGCATCATAGGATAGTTTGGGTTGGAACAGACCTCCAAGATCACCCTGCCATGGGCAGGGAAAGCTTCCACCAGACCATGCTGCTCTTCTGCTGCAGTGGCCGTATGTGTGCGTGGTGTCCTGGTACTGCTATCGAGTGGAGTGACTCAGAATTTGGTATGGGTGTCTTCCAACATCTAGGGAGACACCCAAAACCCTGTCTTCTAAAGCATGGCCATATTTTCACTGCCTGCAAAGGGGCAGCCCTCTCCCGCTGAATCAGAGGAAGCTGTGCTCACGCCACGTCGGCAGCTGGTGGCTTTTTCTTGGTGTTACTGGGGGGGTTTGTTCCCATTCCGAGGAGAGGGGATTGCCAGGGCGCAGGATGTGTGAGGGCTCCGGGGTGACCCGTCCCCCCGGGATGCTCGGTTCGGTTCGGTTCGGTTCGGTTCGGCTCGGCTCGGCTCGGCTCTACCCAGCCCCGAGCGCTGCAGCTCCGCGGGGCCAGCTCCGCTCCCGCCCCGGCGCGTCCCGCGGGAGGGATGGGATGGGTTGGGATGGGATGTGCGCTGGGAGGGGAGGGGGAGCCTTTCCACAATTAAACAGCACCACCTGCAGGCCCCGCGGCCGCCCGTGCTTCTCCGCCGGCTCTCCCGATGGTGCTGCGGCTGGATGTGCCGGCGTGGACACTCCTGCTTGGGGCGAGCACCAGCAGCGCCTTCTCGGCCCGCTTTGCCCGCTAGCTCAGGGAGAACAGGAGCAACGCCGTGCTGAGCAGAGTGAAGGATGTCGGACCTGCCCCTTCCAGGGTAGCTACTATCAGGAAAGATGTGAGAGCTGGGGTTTTTCATCCTGGAGAAAAGAAGTCTTGGGGGAGATCTTATTGCAGCCTTTCAGTATGTAAAGAAGGCTTAAAAAGGAGGGAGAGGGATGTTTTACATGGGCAAAGAGTGACAGGGTAAGAGAGAAAGATTTTAAAGTAAAAGAGGAGACATTTAAATCAGATGTTAGGAAGAAATTCCTTACTATGAGGATGTCGAGGCACTAGCACAGGTTGCTCAGAGAAGTTGTGGATGGCCCTTCCCTGGAAGTGTTCAAGGAAAAGTTGGATGGGGCTTTGACCAACCTGATCTAGTGGAAGGTGTCCCTGCCCATGTCAGGAGAGGTGGAACTAGATGGTGTTTAAGGTCCCTTCCAACCCAAACCATTCTATGTGTCTAGTGGGAAATAGAATTCACCCTGACTGAGAATGCTCTTGCTCTTAGATGCACTTTCCTATTAAAAGAGAAAAAAACCCCAAAACCCCCACCTATACCCCTGCTCCTGGACTTCTCAGGTGAGAGACAGAGCCAGCAAAATAGAGAGAAGGTGAATGAGACACAAACTGATATTTTAACATTGATAACTTTCCCTTTAAATCATAACCCTTTTTTTTTTGTCTATAGTTTTCAGCCCCCTGCTGCTGGCACATTAAAATGTCTTCTTAATCCCTGACTACTCTTAAATCATTAGCACTGGCTGTGAACACTCTTCTGCTGATACTTATTTTTCTAATAATATCTCTGCTGTTATATGAATTGTGCTAAAAGAATCATGACTGATTTTATTTCTTTCCTTCCTTTTTAGTGCTGAGGGTCTTGGATTTCAATGCATTCTTGAAAATAAATACAACCTGGGGAATTTTTTCTGCTGTCCAGCTGCACCTTTCCAACAAGCTTGCAGAATGAAGGCAAGTTTACTGCATCTTCCAGGAAGTATCAATGGTCCTTCAAAAAATAAACTCCACAAACCCAACAAATCCAGACATTTTAAAGAAGTTGAGTCCTTTGGAATGGATGAAATGAGCCTCTGTGGAAGAAGACAATAACTTATTACTCAAGGTGGAAGGTGATTTGCATTTGGCCACCACTGTGATATTGTACCTTGGCTTGTCCCAGAGCCTGCCCTCCTGCCTGCTCCAGGCACCCAGAATTCCCACAGGAACCCAGGATTACAACATTGCTGCTGCCTGCAGGGAAGGTAGCTCTGATGTTCTGTGCCCATCTCTGCACTGTAATTACCCCTGTGATCACAACAGTCTGGATCTTTGCTACAAGGACTGTAACAATGCCTCCTTCAAGGGATATATAACTAGAGTGATGTATAGTGGCTGTTTTGTTGCCAGGAGAGACAGCTGAACATTAGCTGCTGTCTTGGGAGTGCCCTGTGGCTTCAGGCACTCCCAGGATTTCCCAGCTCAGCTATATGCAACCCTTTTGTTCAGATCAATATCTAAGCCACAAGATCATCCTTCTGTGGTATGCTGGGAGTTGTATGCTCTGAGGATGCATTACCATCCAAGCTCTGATTTCGTACAGTCAGGGATGGCAGAAGTATTATGTATGTAATGAAAATATCTGAGAGCAAGCTCTGTCTCTGATGACCTTCTTGCATGAAAACTAAATTAAGGATTTGTAGCAAAAACTGAAAAATAGTTTAGCACAATGTCAGCATCTCAGTTTGGCTGAAGAGTAAAGGAAGTATTAAAGCTTCTGGGCTCTGGTGTAACCTTATGTGTGACAGAGGTTGCAGCTATGGCCACCAAGGATCAAGAAAAAGGAACTGCAAGAGAAACAGGGATACCATGCTGGTGTTAGAGAAGCTGTCATTGTGGTAAGGGAGGGCCTTAAAAGGGCAGAGTAGATTCTTCTGGTCTGATGATGTGCCTTCACTGTACAAAAAGGTGGAGAAAGGACCAAAACCCCTAATCACTCCTACAATGAGTTCTGGCAGGAGTTGTATGAGAGATATCTGAGAGAGCAGGAGTTAGATTTGATAATTTGTCTTTTCTGTTTGTGTCCAGTCGCTGCACTGGCCAATGTGTAATGCAGCCAAGGCTTTTCAGAAAGACTTGGACTAAATGCTGCATAGCTAAATTGCTGGTGTCCAGGCGTAAATGCACTGATCCTGCTTGCCATGGGAAGTTTGTCACAAGTGTATGAATGCCAAAAGGCAGCAAAGCTTGCCCACAACACAGTGGCTCTGTCCTCCTCCAGGGATTGCTGTTTGCTCCAGAGCCTGGTGGAAGCACAGTGCTGTTTCTAAGAGCCCTGTGGGGCAGCCCTCACCCTCAGCTGCCTGCAATTTGTGATCATGAGTGTGATGGCAGGTGTAGATCAGCATGCTGTGTACAGTCACCTGGCAGCAAGTCTCCTCCACAGGTTTTTACGACTTAAATGTACTAGGCAAGAGGGAATGACCTGGATTTTACTCTGCTGGATGTGGTGCAATTACACTGGGGATTCAAATGTTTAGTTACTACCCAGCAGCTCCTGCAGAAATTGCAGTTCCCTGGGCAGCTGCCTACCCTTATTGACAGGCAGGCATTCCTCCAGCCTCATATCCCCCACCTCACCAAGCCTTTGTTGTTTGAAACCTGGATGGATTCATTGGAAACTATTCTTCTGGACCCCATGACCAGCCTGGGGGGGTGGGGGGGTGTCACTGCAGCAATCTCTGAGCCAGAAAGGCTATTTCCCTGGGAAAACAGCTGCAGCTCCTGCTGATGCTGCAGCTCAGGCCAAGTGTGGCATCACCTGCTGGTATCCTGTCCCTTGCATTTGTGCTGCTAATAGGAAGACATAGTGGGAGCATGGTGACCTGTTTCCTCCTTCTCCTTCCTGGGACTCCTGCATTCACCATGCTGGGCTAAAAACCTGTAACTCATTTCCCAGGGCAGTGCAAGCCTGTGAGATCTGCACTGGGAATTATGAGATGTGTTCTCACTGCATAGTCTGGGTACACAAACAAGCTATTTCTGTTTCCTGATTCTTTTGTCAGAAATGAAGATTTGCCTTCTGCTCACAGCATTGCTTGAACTCTGCAGCAGATTCTTTTACCCCATAATGAATTATGTTTTTTTCCTCAAAGGAGTGAGACATCCAAGATTTGCACTTCTTGGGCTTCTGCTCATGCACCAGGGTAGGCAGACACAAGCAAACTCAAGTCCAGAATGTGACAGAAATGGTAAAGCTCCCAGGAGGCTTTATTGGCATGCATGTAGTTTCACTTTAACCTGGCTTTCCCTGTTCTGGAGCAGAGCTGGCTCAGGCCCAAACAGTTTGCAGACCACACAGACAGTCTCAGTCTGTCTGCAAGGTCTGTGGCTATATATAGCCACAGAATAGAAACCTTTGTCAATGGGAGTCACCACCCTCACTGCAATGAAAATGTTTCTTATGAAAAGGTCTCACACTGGAAAGAAACCTCACTAGTGAATCTACTCAACACTTCTAATCCAAGTCAGCAAAGTATGTCTTGGTTATCAAAAATTTGCATAGCACTCACTCTGTTCATCGGTTGGGATCCTCCATGGCATGTCCTATGTAGCTGAATAGGCTTACTCATCAAAAAGGAATGTTTTGTTGCTTGAGACTTCATTAAATGCTGTTGGAAAAGATTGTTGCCTGTTTTGAAGTTAAAAAAAATCATGAACAGCATGTGTAGAAATGGAAACAGTTCTGGGTTGCAGGAGGGTTAAACCAAGTTGAGATAATAGTGCAATATGCTGTTGCTGAAAACCAGCAAACTTTACTTTTAATTTTAGTTTGTCGAATGATTAGAAGTGTAATGGGGCAGAGATTTTTGTAAAATGGACCTCAATTTATGCTGAATATTCAAAAGGCAGAGCTGTAAAATTTAAGCACCTCCAAAATGTGTTGTTGGCTTCTGCTTTCAGAAATGCCTAATCACAAATTCTTTTTCTTTTCTAGTTTATGGGTTGTGATGGTGCTTTAGACCTTGCCAAATATAATATTGCAGGAGTGTAAAATTATATGTTCTATGACTTGAAAGATCAGGAAGTCTGAAAATATTGGCATTTATTTCCTGTTGCACCTGAAGGAATACAAGCCTCTGCATTCATGAGGCTGGAAAAAGAACAACGAAGAACTCAAACCCCTAAACCAAATAGAAGTTTTGGAAAGAAAAAAAAAAAAACTAAGAGGAGGCATAATTTCAATGACATGCTTGTTTTTCCTACTCTTCAGAATTTCATATTAACTATAAGTTGCTAACTGTGACAGAAAAAAGAGGATTAGGATACCTGAAACAGGGTCAATTTGTTTTATGTCAGTCTCCCCTCCCTTATCTGCTGCCCAGCTGTGGAAAGGTCTAAAGCTGATTTTATCTTTAGGTCTGCACACTCAATGGACTTTTTTGAGTTCCTGGCTCAAGGTTCCCAGTGGCCCCAGTGCCCAACTTTTTCTGGATGTCACTCCCTGGGAACGAGGTACCGAGAAGTTAGAAATAACAGCTCTTGCTTAGTTGGTGCAGAAGTCTTTGCTGAGTCTGGCCTTCACATCTTGTTCTGGTCTGCAAAAATCAGAACAAATATAATGGTAATAAACCAAATTATACATACAGAGGAATTTAGCAGATGTGCAGACAGGTACTGGAAAATTCAGCATGTGAGCTGAACAGTCTGTGAATAAATGTTGTCCACATCCTTCACTATTTGGCATATTTAGATGGTGCCAGAATACCAGGTAGTCTTTTTTTTTTTTTTTTTTTTTTTTTTTTTTAACAGAATGAGGACAGATAGACCTCTATATCTGCTGGGGATTAGCTAAAGTTCATCATGTTGTTAAATGCACAGCCAGAAAGTTCAGTTGGATTTTAATGACAGGGTAATATAAAAACCATATGGAAAAAGGAAAGGGACTGAGTTACAGCCAAAATCCAAAGGAGGCAGACAGCAACAGCAAAAGGCAGAATACCTTGGGAAACTACAGGTATAAGGTATCAAAGTTATGAAGGTCCATAGTGATAAATCTATTGTTGTAAGGCATGTATGTATTGGAGAGGGAGCACATAAATTGGACTCCTGCCACCTGTTTCTTTGTGAGTCATGAAAGGAGTGCAGTAATTAAAGTCTAGATTCACAGAGTATTTAATTTTGTAACTACTATTTGGTCAAAGGTGATTTTATTGGGTTTAAGTCTTTTTGCACATGGCTGAAATCCATCTACTTCTGAGGACACAGCCACAGGCCAGGCTGTGTAATCCACATCCAACGGGCAAGCATAACAGCTGGACACCATGTATAAGTGAGAAGAAAGAAGTGACACTTTTTTGTATCTCTGAGTCTGAAACCCCACTGAAAACATGCAGTTTTAAGCAGTCTATGAGAGAAAATTCAGGTGACACTGTCTGAGGTGCAGTTTGCAAAGAGGTCACGGAGCCATCAATCCCCTTTTGATAGCTTTGCTTATCCTGGTGCCCCCGTTGCTGTACACTGTCCTCTCAGCCTGCAGGGCCAAGACTGATGGATCAGAAGGAGAGGTGCATTTTGGCTGTCATTATGAACACTATGGTGTCTCTGGCATGATGAAGGACATGTTTTCCTTGCCTGCAAGGACTCAGCAAAATGGAAGTATTGAACTTGAATGGTTCTTGTATGAGGAGGCTTAAGGTATGAGCACAACATGGAGAGATACACCATTTTGGGGAAGGAAGCTAGAACTAATGGACAATGGCTGCTGGGTGTTTCTAGCTGCTCCCTAAAGAAACTTTGGAGATGAAGATGAAGGACAGCAAGTGGGTAAAAATACCAAAATCGGAGAGACACCATCTGGAAACTGGCAAAATAGCAACTGCTTCTGAAAGGTGACTCCAAATTAGGCAAGACTGACTGCTTTAAAAAAAAAAATAGACAAGGCTATCCGGATGGACAGTTTGAATTTAGGATAGACAGTTTGAATCCCACCTAGGGAAAGTTTCTAGTGACACAATTAGCAGCCTCACAGGAAGAGTAAGACTGGATGAAAGGGCTGCAGTGACTTTTTTGCAAGTCCTGTAAATACTAAATGCCAAGAAGGATCATACAGGATTTTGAAGACAATTTTTTAGCAGAAGAAATGTTAGATTCAGGAGGTGTGAGACTTCTCTGGAAGAGAAGGTGGAGTGGACTGGAGAAACTCCATCCAGAGGGGAAATAACCTTCTGTTAGCAGGAATAGAGGGAAGGGCTTTAAAGAGGAAGAAGATACATTCTCAAAAGACAAAGGAGAAGAGGATAATAGAACACCAGAGCTAGTGTTACATACAGAAGTAGAAGAATGTTCTTGTAAAGAATCTGTTTAGGGCCTCAACTGTCCTCCTTCCAGAGTGCTTGAGGGGATGCAGAATCTGATAAGCAGATCACAGAACCAAGCCTTTTAGGTCCAAGCAATGGTTCTGGTATCTCCTAGATTGGTACTGATAAAAAGCTTTTTCACCCAGGAAGTATAATTTAGAAATCATTCCTATAAATAGCTTTTAACACACTTTAATTGGTTTACTTGCTCCCTGTATGCAGCAAAGAATGCAGGGTCTTGAGAGAGGTGGATGCACATTTCAGGCCAAGGCTAATACACTCCCTGGTCAGACCTCTAGCATGGTGTTAGGGTAATCTTGAGAGCATGGAATTCTGCAGCATGGACCTTAGACAGGAGACCTCAGTCTCCTGGAAATTTTTTTTTCAGAAATTTTTCTGCAAATCTACATTTCTCAAACAAAGTTTTCTTTTCTACCAACATTTTTTTAAGGTGTAGACATCTGCCTTACTCAAGAGAGGCTGCAAAATATCTCACAAAGAGCTGAATGATAATAATTCACATGAGGTTGAAATAAGTCTCAGCCAGATCTCCAGCTCCCCTTAATTTCTCAGGGGGACCCTCCTGCATTGCTGCACCTGCTGCTTGTGGATGGTCTTTGGAAAAGAAACTCTTATCCACTCAATGTGAGGCATTTCCTGTCCCATGTTGTGATCCACGGACAATCCTGATATCCTCCCAAGATATCAAATATGCTGGAGATGTTGTTTGAAGCCCAGATCAGTCTTATTTGCCCCATCAGATGAAGTAAATTTATGTGATAGTCTTTCAGGGTTAGCCCTGTTTCATAATGAGGAACTCTGTGGAATGACAGATCCCAGGGCAGGTGTACCAAGCTGGGTCTGTTCTGGCAATGCTGCTGTTGTCAAGAAGAGGAAAAAACGGGAAAATATTTGGGCAGTGTGGGCATGCTGCTCTGAGGCTGTTTCTGCAGCACTCTCGGTACATTTAGCACAATTTGAAAAGCAGAGCACCAAAGGAATGTGAAACAAAGCTCCCTGCACACCAAAGTCATGAATAGTTAATGCAGCTGGATGGCAATGGTATTTCTGATTCATGGAGGAGTTTGATATTTGCTTTCTTTCCCATTTGTAATCAAAACTAAACATCTTGCAATCCTCCCTACAGTGTTGCAAGGAGTTTGGGTTCTGGATGGATTGCATGGCAAGCTGTTCGGGAAACACTGACCCTGATGATCCTGCTGCCAGGAGCTTCAAGACTTCATGTTCTGAGGACAGTCAGCTTTCTTTTTGCCTGGCTACCTGCACATTAAAAAGCCCTCACAAGAATAGCCCATCTAGCTCAATATTCTGACTTGTATTGAGGTCCACAGCAGATGCCTAAGACAATAAGAACAAGGGAAATGTATCCTCAGTACTGTGCTGGTGTGCAATGATCTAAGAATTAGGAAATCTTTGAGCCAGAAGTGGCATTTTTTCTCCAAGTAGTGCTCAGTGAGTATATCCTGAGGCATTTAGCATCTGTGGCACCATGTGACATGACTTTCTGTAGCTGGTGTGACCAACCATTGCCTCTGCTCATCTTGAACTTGATGCTGCCAGAAATGCAGGAATAGCAGCCGTGGTGATGGGAGAGGAGAAGATCTTTTGGTATCTGACATGCATGCTGCCTAGGGTGCCTCAGAGCCAGGGGTATGTCTTCTCCTATTGACATACTTCAGGACATCTATGGTTTGTTTCTGAACAGGAAAAGAGTGCTTTCATTTCAATCTACAAGCCACTGTTTGGAGAAAATTCAGAACATGTATTGCTTCTACTGCTTTTAAAGTCTTATGGTTCAAGCAAGAAAAGTAAAACCATACTAAGGTGAAAGAGAAGAACAGAATTAAAAAGGAGAGTAAATAAAGGAAAAGAAAAAGGGAAGAGAAGGGAAAGGAAGAGGAAAAAAACCCAACCTACGTCAATCTAAATCAATGAAACAACATTTAACATTAATATCCCGTTTGCAGTATACATAGAGCATTGAAGAGTTGTCTGAATCTTTCAGTTGATTTTCTATTTTTTTTCCAAGCATGTCACTAGTCAATTCCTATGCCACTAAAAGCTACACCAAATATTTATTTTCCCTAAATGTGAACTTGTGCCTTTAAGTTAATGCACAGAGAAGACGCCACAGGGAACACTGGGTGAGGTGGGTAAATCCTGGCTCCACTGCAAGTATGGGGAATAGTCCAGGCTATGGTAGTGCAGGGCAAGGAGGCCAAGAGATCATTTCTGCCCTGAACAGGAGTGTTTTTCTCTTGAGGCATTCCAAAATCATGATCTGCCTCTTCCAAAATAATGGGAGTGGTTCAATAAGGCTTTAAAAATTATTTTTAGTAATTTTTTTTCTCATGAGCAAATGCTTTCTGGACTTTGGGGGTTGCTTGCTTCGCAATTTTGAGCTTTAATCTACAGTTCCAAAACCTAGAAGATGACATCCTGCCAAAACAGCACCCAAGAGCCTCCACTTCCCTCTGGCAGATAAGACCTTAAGATAAGCAGAGACTATGAGAATGTCCATGATAAATCTGAATTTCATCTCTGCTGCTGGCTCTGTGTGTGCTGTGGGAGCAGATACACTTTCCCTTGGGCACATGGTCCGTGAGGGATGTTGGTTGTCCTCTGGTTCACTGAACCCAATGTCCTGCAGGACAGGACTGTGCCATAGGCAGAGGGAAGGGGAGGCTCCAATGCACACAGGGATCAGACATATGGATGTCTTTTTCATGCAACATGTAGAATCTGGCTTTTGGGCAGAGGGCATTCATGACTTCAGAACAATTACACTTCACCAGCAGATCTCCACAAACAAGATGCTGCAGCAATTTCTAATCCCCATTGTGCTCTTTTGAGAAATATCAGGAAGCAATTTTAACCACATGGAAAATGAATATCTTACTGCAAAGTCCCATTACAAATCAGTAATCTACATCAGAGACTGCGAGGACGTGCCAAAGCCTTTCTCAAGAACACAAACAGAAAATTAGAACCAATGCTCTACCAGGTTTTATCTTACTTCTTTCCAACTGGTCCCTTTTCCCACAATGACTGGGTGCAGAAAAATAAAGAGTTTGATTGCAGGAAAAGCTCAGTGGAATGGGGAGAGAGGTTATTGAACTGCTTGTTAGTTGTTCTTTTTTTTTTCTGAAGTGGATGTAAAAGTTAATCTGCAGCAAAAGGTCTCACAGCAGGAGCATATTTGTGAAAATCACTTGTATCATTTAATTACTGAAATTCTTGTTGCAGCATAATTTTTTTTTCTGCTCTAAGTGAAGGATGGAAAACAGTTCCTACATTTACCACACTCATACAGATTTGGGAATGGGCTAGGTTTTGTTGTCTAAAATGAAAACTAAAATCAGTTCACTGCTGCAAAATAGAACAAATGCAATTAAATAAAAGGGCAGAAATGCAGGAACATGTATTCCAGATAGTGAAATTGTGAGCTTCCTGACAACTATTACAAGGAAATACACACCAAAAAAATGATTCATTACTTCTGAGCTGACAGGGAAATCTTGGTTAAAAGACAATTTCCTATTTAAGCGAGGCAAGGAATAAATTGATTCCATTGACTAAAATACACTTTCTTTAACAGAAAAGAAAAATTGTGTCAGATGTTATCTCTAAGTACACTGCACACAATGCCCATGCAGCCAGAGCAATAACCACAGCTGAAAAGGAGGCATCACTTTTGCAATGAGTTATTTTTCTGGGTGCTGATTGCTGTTGTTTTGAAGAGGCTAGATGGTTGCAACACGCTGATTTAGGAGAGTTTATTAATGTACCGCCCTCTTCTTTTCCTCTTGTTGGATTGTCCCCCATCATCATTCTCTTTGAAATGAATGATACTCAAATGAATGTACCCTCTGTGTGCTGTAGTAGACATCTGTAATCTGAGTACACAGACAAGGGGAATATCCTGGTGAGCTGAAAAGCCCTGCCATGTTATCCTTTTGGATGAATGTTTCATTAGTGTTGGCTTAGGATACACATATGAAAGCGTAACTCATTACTACTTGAGAAGCTGGGGAAAACATATTTTCAAGGACAGTTTTAAAGCTCCAAAATATGGGGATTTGCTTTTGCTTCATCTTGCTTTTGGACATGAAAACTGGTGATGTAAGTGCTTTTGTGTGAAAAAGAAAAATAAAAAAAAAGGAAAATAAGGCTTAGCTACAATAGCTCTGCCACGTAGGCTGACAGAGAGATGGAAACCAGGGAGGTCCCAGTAGGCAAAGTGCCCAGCTGGGGAACTCTGGTTCCTCATCATGACAAGATTGGCAGGACACAAAGGGACAAGCAAATCATCTGCTCAGGTCTCAGCTCTGTGCCTTTCTGCTTGGCAAGAAATATGCCAGCAGAGTCCTTGCTGAACTTAGACCTCAGCCATCTTTATGAAATGCTTTGGGTGTTTAGGAGCCTGAGTTATTCCCTGCTCACAGGTGGGAGTCTAGATTTTCTTCAGCTACGTGAGACCAGCCGTGAGCTGCTCTTCATATGGAGCAGGAATAAGGCAGCTGGAGAGGCACATACTAGAGATACATTAATGACATCACATAAAATAAATCAGAGGTGGAAAAGGTGGTTTGCTGTATGTATTAGAAAAATTACTGGCAGTGTATCCGAGATTTAAAAATAAATAATCTGAAATAAAGCAATTAATATATGATTTAATAGCGGTCTCTCACCTAAGAAACTATAAATATTGAAAGGGGAATGGCAACAGGAGGTGGTGGAGCTAGCACAAGTTCAACAATCTGTGGTGCTGTGGAAGGGCAAATGTTCTTCAGAAAAACTCTCAGGTAATACCTGCGGGCTCCGTGAAAGACAATAGGATTTAGAAAATGTCAATGAGATTAAAAGGAAATGTTCAGCCACTTTCCTAAAGAGAAGAGGGTGCTCAAGGTTAAGGATACACTTACAAGGTTTTGCTCATCTGAGGTTTTAAATCTCTCCCCTGTGTTGTTCCCTCTCAAAAGCCTATAAATGTTAGAGATTAGGAGAGTGTTCACCGGCTCCTTTAGATGGATTAACTCAGGCTAAACTCCTTCATGGTGACACCGGGATCTCTAGAGACCCCTGAATGCTTACAATGTAGCAAACTAGCAGTGATTATACTTTTTTTTTTTTTTTTTATGTTATCCCCTTTTGATTTAGCAAATAAAAGCCTTGCCTCTTCTCCCCATCTCTTTCCTGACAGGGTGATTCTCAAATGACTGGCCTTTTAAAAGAGAGGCTGTTAATTATCAGAGGCCATTTGACCTCCTGTTGGGTTCTTATTTCAGCTTTGTGTCTGTATGTTGTCTATAAATTCAGTACTTTAATAAACCAATTAAAATAAACAATTGGTTATTGTAGTGAAATCTCCATTAGTATTATTTCTCTGATAATCTCAGAGCAGAGATGCTTTAGGTGGAGAACCATCCTGCTTCCATGAAAATCAGTGGCAAACCCACAGAGAGTTGCTAGTCTGGTTTATGGAAACAGGATCTTACTTCTTTTAGGAGCAAGCACAGCACTGTTATCAGGATGCCTTCTGCAGACAGGAAAGCCTGTTTCAAATGTCAGATCTCAACCAAGAACATAGGTGAACTTCTCTTTTTTCTCTGTTGGCAGAAGGAGTAAATGAGGAAATATTTGTCCCAACTCCTTGTGTTATGCGTCTTCCTGGTTTTACTGCTTGGATTGTAAGTGGACAAAACCAGCTTGCTACATCTCACTCATCTGTTGAGGAGAGGCTGTGGAAAATTCCTGTTTCCTATAGGAGAAACTGCCCAAATAAGAGAGGAGCTCCAGAGGCACATATGCACCACTGCACTGCAAATCCTGCCTTTTTTGGAAACCTGCATTAATTTATGTTCCCTCCTCTTCTTCTGCTGTGTGTGGTGCTTCTGCTGAAAGAAAGTCCTTTCAGGGAGCAGCAGCACAGCGACCAGTGTTAGCTGATATGTTGAGTTGAAGTAAACTGAATGAGCAAAGGTGAGAAGAGTTAACATCACACACTCTCCATCTCAAAAAGCTGTGCTCTGTGTGGTGGTTTGGAAATGTGTTTTTCATATGTCTAATTAAAAGAGATGTTCTATTAATTTCTGGTTTTGGGTGGAGAGGCTTGCATTAGCCCAAGATTACCAGGGGAAATCACAGCTATAGGAGTTTAGGAAGGTATGCACCATACTTATGAGAAATACAGATTAAGGGAATAATCAACCTCTTGGTTCTCCTCGCATTATGATTCATATTTTTTATTTCTTGTTGGTACACAATTTTTAGCTTGGAAATAGTTTTTTGTGGGAGTATATGTCTATATTTTTAGGAAAAGTAGCCACTGTTGCTGAGTTAATAACCCACCAGTTTTCCTCACTTTAATAATAGCATTGAGGAAAGAAACAACTCTGAAACCAGCACACTGTAGCAACTTACAAATTTACTTAAAGGCTTATTTTTGTTTAAAAAAGCAAATAAGTTATAAAGGGGCATGACAGAGCTCCTTTTTTCAAAAATCTTATTTTTCCACAAAAGCTGATCAGCCTCTTCATCTCTGTAAACAAAAAAAAGAGGTCTCTTGGAAGCCTTTTCAGGCTTTTGAAATTCATTAGGCAGTTACCTAACAGCAGTACTGACATGCTATGAGCCAGCACTGAGGCACATAATTTGAAAGGCATGAATGGAGAAAAAAATAAATGAAGGGTAAATTACATTAAAAATTATCAAGCAAAGTTCTAGGGAGGAGGTAGCAGATTCCCACTGGGTGGAGCTCCAAGGTACAGCCCTTATGGGTTCCTCCCTGTGGCAGGTTTACAGGCTGCAGGGAAGGGAGATGGTGACAAACCACCTGACTGGACTCTGTTGGGGTGATCACTTGAGTCTCCTGTGCTCAAGGGCAGAGCCCATGGGATGGGCCATTCTCCTGGCATGTAGCCTGTGGCTGTGGCCATGAATTGGATGCTGCATGACCTGCAGTGGCATGTGCTCCTGGTGTCCTCCTCCCCAAAGCCCTTGGGCAGGCACAGACTGAGGACACATCAACCTGTGGGATTATGTCAGGTGATGTGGTGGGGAGGGGTCTGTATTTAAGGCTTCCAAAGGCAGAAAATGTATGCCACAGTCACACCATCACAATCAGAGCTTTCAGCTCGTCATTTGGCCTCCTCCAAAATCCAAAGGGCGAGCAGCACACACCCCTGGAAGGAGTCACAGGTCTGGAGAAAGGTGCCAAGAACAGGACAGATGAAACCCGCTCTCAAAACACCTGCGTTGCTGAGAGCATCTGATGTGGCTGTCTGGGATTTAGATCTTTAGGAACAAACACCTGGAACAAAGTTTGCCCCGGAGCTGATTTAATTGGGTATTTTTCCATCTTGTTCTAAAGGTGTGAGAGCAAGTTTGAAGCTGGCAAACACAACCCCTCTGCAGGGTGGCAGGGGGTAGGGAAAGTGAGGTAGCAAACATTCTGGGAGTTGGGTACCTCAGAATACTCATGATGAACTGAGCAATGCAAAAACTGGTGTGAAATTCACCGGGTGCTACTTGGTAAGGAAAATTGAAAAGTTCTGCATCTCCATAGGCAGAATCAACTCACTGAAAACAGAAGAGCAGAGAAGTTGTGGATCCCATCCCTGGAGTTGCTCAAGATCAGGCTGGCTGGGTCTTCCAGAATATTGTTTAGTGGAAGGTGTCCCCACACTTGGCAAGGGGGTTGGAAGAACAAGATAATCTTTAAGGTCTCTTCCAAGCCAAAGCCCATTCTATGGTTCTGTGAAAAAGCACAACTGGCTACAGGAAAGAAAATGAGATAGGGTTAAACACCATCAGAGGAGATAGATTTTTTTCCCCCCAAGTATTATAACAGTCAAGCTAAATAGGATGCTTTTTTAGGGAGACATTGTAATCAAAGGATGCTTTAAAACTCAAATTAAATAAAAATCTGTCAGGAGTAGTATGGGATCTCAGCATGAGATTAGGACAATGTTAGCATTAACATATTAGATGTGAGCAACTAGGTCATCAACTTCCATAGCTTTTTTGTATAGTCTGCAGAAAGATAGAGGTTAGCCAGGGCATTTACTTTGCACTTATAGCTCTCTATTTACTATCTAATGCACTGAGACTGTCCTCCTTTCTCAGTCTGTTGTATTGTATTTAAATTTAGGCATCAAAGTACCCCCAACAATAGCATAAAACCAAGAGAAATTTTCATATAGTGTCTTACACTCCTGGCTTGGTACTGCTTCTGCCCTGGATGGCTGCATCAGGAAATCCTGCAGCATTAGCCTATTTCTTTAATCTGGTGTAATAAGCAGAAGAAACATTAAAGAGTGATGTGCAGGAAAGGGAATGAAAGTCAAATTCCCACAGCTGGAGAGGGCTCTGGTGCTGGGAAGCAAAGTGCACATGAAGCCAGGCTGATGTTCTGCATCCCTTGAAAAAGGGAATCCAAGATAATCTCTGAATTTGTAGAAAAATCAGATTAACTGAAGCCATCAGAAAGTATTTCCAGTGCAGCTGGTCTGCTGCCTCAGAGAACCCAGTCACCTGTAAATCTTGATGCTTAATTGCTTTCTCACATATGAAATTAAATTCAGTTTATCTTAATTTTCTACAAAAGGGAGAAATTATGATCTGCTTCTAGACAACTCTTACCTGTATTTAGACATCAAAGCATTTTCTACCAAGGAGATCTCCCTCAGCTCCACCAGCCTTAGGCCACCAGTGAATGGAGCCTCATGAACACAAACCTGATGGTAGAAATCAGCAGTTTGCCTTGATGGGGCTCGTTCCTTGCTCAGTAGGAAGAAAATACAGCAGTGTAAATCAGGTTCTCCAAACCTCTTCCCTGATAAAATCCTGATGAGGTCAAAGAATGATTTCTGGTTCAAAGACTACATTTTTTTTTCATGAACCTTTCTCATGAGCAAGTCAGGACACAGTCAAGAGACGCCACAGTGAGAATGCATTTTAAATATAATGAGGATGGACTGTGGACAGAGCTTCAGGTGTGCTCAGCTCAGCTCACCCCGTGCATGGCTGTCTCTCCTCTACGTCAGCAGTTTCTCTCCAGTGTGTGCACTGGCTGCTAACGTCAATGATCTCCACCCTGGCCCTCTTAGTACTCACCATAGGAACCAGTATTTCATTAAAGATTTCCTTTCTGGATAGTCTTTCTGCAGTTGCTTTTTCTATTGATCCAGTCAAAGAGATGAGATCAAAAATGAGTAAAAGAACACACAGTGCTTCAGTTTTTAAGACATTTTATTTTTGTAACTTCAAAAATTAATTTTATGAATCATCTGCTGAATTTGATGTGAGAGCTCTTTCTCCTTTCTTTGACCTGAAAATTCGATTTGAAATGAGAAGGGAGGGGAAAATATACTAATTTTTCTTTGTACATGTTATAAAATTCTTTGGAAAAAGTGTCTGCCATAGGGGACTGTGTGTCATGGCAGTGTGAAGTATGTGCAGCAGCATGGTTTACATTGGTGATTTGGGGTGTTTCACCTTTGGCCAGAGATGATCCCAACTTGGCACCTGCCCCACCCAAAGCAGTTCACTGTGACTGTGGGGTGTCATGGGCACTGTGGGGAGCCACAGCACCCTGTACTCAGGCTGGCAGCTCCCACCCTCCACACCTCCACCTGAACATGGCAGAGCTGCTTGTCTCCTGGCTGGGCCAAGAGGGACTTAATTCATGCCCCAGAGCCAGCCCTCTTGCTGTGACATTATTTCTGTTGCAAAACACTTCTTACAGCCTGTAAGGTTGATGTATTACCAAGGACCACTTGACAAGGCTCAGATTTGACCAATGTTTCCTTAAAAACATGGCACGACGTCCCCGACAAATGACCACAGGCTGGATAAACAAGAAAGATGTGACCAGGTGGTTCCTAACCTCAGAAGTGCTATAGATTATGTCAGCATTGATATTCACCATAGTGTATATACTATTCCCTGTTTTTTTTTTAGGCTGGGGGCAAAGGCAAGGGAGAGTGACAAATGAGGGCATCTATTCCTTCAGGAGAGATCTGAAAGGGTGGGGTTTTCCTGCAGTTCGTTATTTCTGAATGATGAGAAAATGTGTAGTAATCTTATGCTTGTTATGAGAACTTAATTTCTTTTCCCATTTTAATTTCTACTATTTTCTGCTATTTAATTCTGCTTCTTCTGGTCAGGTCAGTCTAACAATGTGTAATGCAACAGTAGCTCACTAATTTGCAGTAATGATTAGAAACTCTTTGAAAAATAATTAAATTTGCAAACTAACATGTAGCTAAGCAAATGGAAATGTGCAATCAGTCAAAAGGTGTGTTCAGCTCATTTATGTTGTCGTTCCTGATTTGCTGTTTATGACAATGGCATGTTTTTGAGCTCCTGTACTAAGGCAATTCCTCATGTTATGCTCACTAGCCCATGTGCTGTAGCTAGGAGAAATGATGCTATTAATAGGAGACTGCAGTACCTTCCATTAAATCTTAGATGAGAGGTGGAGAGGCTGCCAACTTCTGTTGCAGATTATAAAGTGTGCAGTCTAGCAAGTGCATATTAGCTAGATGCAAGTGCAAGTATATTGCCATCTATGCCAGGTACATTAAAATGTCCAGACATCTACTTCTTGCCATTTCTGCTGCCACAAGGTAGAAATAAACATGAGTCATTTGGTGAAACCATAACAATGGTAAGGACTTCTATCCACTTTCATCATGATCTGTGGTAAAAATTGTTCTTAAAGAAACATAATTGCAGATTTCCATCGTTGAGCACAGTGGCATCTTAAATATGCTTCACCTACCATTATAAATGGAGGTGGAGCATGACCAAAATGGACTGTCTGTACAGAGGGAATCTCTTCCCATGCAGAGGGATGGGTAGCACTGACAGGTGCCTGAGTGGTGACTCAGGTGTATGTTATCTATATATTTTTTAAACTTGACTAAAATATTCGCTCTATCATTCAAAATACAGTCACAGTATTGGTTTATGGGTTAATCCCCTAGCAGGGTTGAAATTATTTGTTGTTTTTAAATTTATCCCTTAGCAACCTGGCATGTTCTACTCTTGAAATAATGAAGCTGACCTCCCATGGCAACATGCCCAAAAAAGTTTGCTTGTGTTTAAAGAAAATGCAAATAAATTAATGCTAGCATTCTTATAGGGTTGGAAGATGGAAACAGACTGCCAAACAGTGGAGCATACAGAAATTTAGGGCCATACTTCACAGCCATCATTCTCTCTTATACTCAGTGTCACTTTCCTACTGTCACACTACTCATCTCTGTGTGCCATCTCCTGCCATGCAAAGCTCTCACAGAAGTTACAAGGACTGGGCAACCTGATCTGGTTTTGAACTTCTTTCTTTTTTGAGTAGGGGTTAGATTAGATGACCTCCAGAAGCCCATTTTAACCTAAATTATTCTATGACCTCGTGATTAATGACCTCCCCTCTTCCTGGAAGCAGTAATTCTATAATCACACATGCAGACATCCAAGCTGTTGTACTCAGCACTGGAGCTGGATTTTGCAGTGCACCTGTTGACTACATTTATTTTTCACTGAGATCTTGCAGAGTTGAAATATTCACAGCAGTGCAGCTCTCCAGAGTCCCTCCATTAGGAAGCAGATAGGTCTCACTAATGAGAAAACATCAATGTTGGGAAATTTCTAGCTGTTAACATGATAAAACCTGGCATGACCACTCCTCCCTCAGGACCAGCCAAGAGAGGATCTCTCTGCTGCTGGCACTGCTGGGAGTTTCAGTCATAGCTGTAGGAAGAGTCTCACCTTAGTTCTTGGTGAAAGGGTGTGCTGAAGAGCTCACTTGGAGGAACTTCCCAACCCCTCTTCACTCTTGTACACAGCCTAGGATTCAAATCAAGTCAACAGAGAGGTAAAAACTTTTTTTTTTTATTGACTTTTCTTCATTGAACTGCTGATGGCAGCATGGTTTTAACACATTAACAAAACCTGTGAGACTTTGGGCTTGATCACTTGGCAGAGGAAGCTTTAAACTTTTATACCTATGTGAAAGAATAAAAAAAAGTTGGGTACTCACAGCTCTGCAATTTTAAATAAGGTTAGTATTTTGCTAGCTATTTATGCCTAATCCTTGCATATGAAAAAGGTTAATGGGATCATTGCAAGATCAAATGTTTATATGGCAGTGGATTAACCTTTATTTCTAACTCAGTTTTTAAAAAATGTAAACTCTGTTCAGTATGGATACCTGCTAGCTACACTATGGCAGTATGGGCAGCAGTTCAAGCCTTCATTAACTGAGTGTTAAATTACAGTGATAATCATGTAATTTTTAAGCATTTCAATCCTTCTATATTGCCCACTACTACACAAGTACAAATGGCATATTCAAACTTCAAAAAACTTGAATGAGAAACAAAACTTCCTTTTAAACTCACTCTGAGAAGCTGGCCTTGATATATTTTTATTCTGCTTTGTGGTAAGAATTTTGTAATTCCCTGGGGAGGGAGAGATTTACTGTTTAAAAATACGATTTAAATGTGGCATCTTTCTTTCTTAGACCGATCTTTTTCTTCAAATTGTCTCCAAAGTGTATGCTACAAGGACAACTTGTAATTGATGGGGATTTTTCTGCCTTTTTTGTGTTTCTGAAGGATCTTCTGAAGGAGTCTTGCATGACCCTGAAAGACAAAGTGAAGGCTTTGTGCTTTATTACCTCTAAAATGTAGCTTTAGATTGGGATCAGCCACAAAGAGAAACATCATCTGACATGTGAAGAGCACTCAGCATGGATGGGAAGCCTCTGGTGCTGCATTGGCCTTTGCAGGGTCAGACAAACAGAGAACTCGGATGCAGCCAGCTCTCATCTAAGCTTTGCTAAACTCCAGTGACTGTGCTCACATCCTGCAGTCACTGGGATCCAAGAAGCCTGTGTGTTCTGATTAAAGCTTGAAGCTCATCTTAGCTATGCCAGGTTTGTGAGATTACAGTATTGTCAGTCCTTGTACATATGCAAAATCATTATGGATTATTCTTTCACAGCAAGTGTCCCAAAGTCAGTGGTTTTCTATATGTTTGTCTTATTCTGGAATGTCAGCCCATTGCTTTTCTTTACATTTTCATCATCGTGTCCACTTGCTGGGGAGGAGAAGAGGGCAGGCTCACATGAGAAATATTTAAATAATGACCTTTCCAAGGGCTTTTTTCCACAGTCCCTCCACTCAGGTTCCATTTTGTGCAGCCATGCTCAAAGTATCACCCCAAAGGATCAACTGGAGACCTGTTGCTGAAAATGAGGTGGAACTAGACAGGAGGAATCTGTTTGAAAGGAGTATCTGGTGAGGCTAAATTGAAATGTACAAGTCACAATCCAACCTACAAACGACTTTGCAATTAATTGCTAAATAATGTTATGCTGGGATGAGGGGGGATTTATTGGTTAGTGTCTGTTTACAGACTCTGGATTATCAGTGTTATGATTCTAACTATTTCATATTGCAGTAAAAGTATTTTTTCTTCCTTTACACGTGGACCATGAAGGAGAATACAAGAACAAAACCAAATACCAGAACAGAGATTTGTTCAGTTCTGAAAAAATTACATGAGGAAGAACACAATGGAGTAACAGTATTGAAAAAAGATGCTCATGAACATCAGGAACACCATGTGTATTAACTTTATCAATCTCTTTGGCAAAAGAATAGAAAAATAAGTACAACACACACTATTTTAAAGTTTTTATGCATCTTCCGTCAGGTACTATATTCTACCACTTCCAAACTTATCCAAGAAGTCTTATTTGAACTACATTTCTTAATTTCCATGTGCTAGGACGTATCTTTAGCAGATGAAAACTGACACAGCATGAAGCACCTAGGGAGCATACTCAGGAGGGTAAAGTGAAGAAACTACATGTGTATTTATATAGTTCATTATTTTCAGCTCTGCATCTGATGTTTTTGGCTGTAGACTAGTGACAACCTTGAAAAGGTTGAATTTTCACAGCAGAAGGTTGAGGTTTTTTCATGCTGTTTAGGGGTAACACATGCCTCATTAGCCCATAATAACCTAAGAAATGTTGCAAATGCTCTAAAGAACATATTTTCAGCCCTTTGAGCAGAAGCTGGTAAGAAAAGTCTTATTTCTTAGCTCCTAAAATTGTTTGTTTCCACTGTTTTAATCCCTGCAAAAGTACTGTCCTCTATATGGCCTTCATCATTATACAAGTTCCATCACACAAAAAAAAGAGCTGGTTAAGGATGCAATTGTATAATTCTGTGGCTTGAACTAGCCTTGAACATAACTTAGGCCTAAGGTATGGATTGTGTCCAAGGTGCTGCTACTCATTCCACATAGGACACCATGCCCTTTGAGAAGCTCTGAGGTCCCTGGGGTGGCTGAGGAGATGCACTGGTTGTGTGTCCAGCTCCCTGCTGAGTAAGGCTGTCCCCCCAAATGAGTTTCACCCCTAGCAGGGGACAGGTCATTGCCTGCTGTGCTCTCAGCCAACACCTGGGGATGGGTAAGGTCACAGCATCGTGGGGTGAAATAAGAGACTGCTCCAGGCCTCAGCAGGTGTCTGAGGGGACATTGCTGTGGGAACATCCAGCAGTGGGGAACCACCCAGAAACCTAAAGGAGTAAGTAACATGACCTTGCTACAGGTTGTGTGCACTTAAAATAAGAAGCCTGCACTGGACTTGGAGAGTCCTTCAATAAATATTCTTCCATGCACCACTCTTACTCAGACGTGGCTCAGGCAGCTACTCTTAATCCATCCTTCATGTTGCCCAGATCCATAATTAGTTTTAGACCTTTGTATTTGTATCATTTGATAAAGATAAAATTTTGAATCATCATCATATAAGAGGGAGACCAATCCATATAATTGAGTTGCTTTTAAGAATTCAAGAGTAATCAGAGAGATAACAAATCTGGCTCTTCCCTATAATCTACTGAGAAAGGGTTAAGGACCTTCATTTAATATAGGTCTAGACTGGGAAGGCTACACAGAAAAAAAATCTTGAATGGTTTCCAAAGGATAGCCATGGACACTTGAGCACAGAACAAAGTCTTGGACAGCAAGATATTTCTTCACCTTGGTTTAAACACTTATGTCAAATATCACTTCAGATTTCATTAACTGTTGTAGATATTAAATTACTGTGTAGATAAGGAGATCTGCAGTGGGAAAGCAATCTATTTTAGCTGACTTTCTGATGTTGGTACACTGATTATAGAATTTTTTCTTTCTTAACATGACCCCAAAAGAAAGCTGGAAAAAAGCAGAAGATACCAATACTGAAAGAAGAAGTATTCCTAGCATATCCTTCTTCTTCTTTCCCCTTACCTACAAGACCGTCTCACTAATTATGATGGTATCCAGAACAGAGATATACTTGATTTTTCTATCTGTCCAAGACAGGTGAAATCTGGTTTAGTCTGTCCTCTTTTGTAATTCTTGTCAACCTTTGATTTGGAAGAAGTAGTTTGCAATGGTTGCCAGCATCCTGCAAGAGAGATAAGAGGATTTATACCTATTAAGATACCGGCTGAGAATTTCTTCAGATATTTCCCTGCTCTTTTTATTATCTACATCTTGAGCTTGGCCTTTTTGCAGGAAAATTGCTGAAGAAGATCTTTCTCTAGCATTTTTCCCAGAAAGGTATTTTATTTATTTATTTATTTGTTTGTTTGTTTATTTATTTATTTAGATTTTTTTTTTATTTTTGCAAAAGTATGTGTTGCTTCCCCATGATCTGCTGCAAACATTTTTAATGGACTTGGGGCCAGATATAGAAGGCATAAGTATTTAAGAGGATGTAAATCCCCAGAGTCTTTGTAAGTAAGAATGGCCACTTCAGATATGCTGAAACTTGTTGGATATCTCTCTCTTTTACTTCAAAGCCAAAGCCCCCCAGGTCTGAGTATTTTGGGTTTGAATGTGCTCCTGTAGCTGGAGTTCATGTGTTCTCTCCTGCCTGAAGCCTGCAGGGGCCAGGCACTGGGCAGAGCAGAAGTTCTCATTGGGACCTTGCATGGTACCGTGCATGTACACACAGAACTTTGCAGAAAGGCAGAGTAAGAGCAGTCACTGCTTGCCTTGCATGTAAGATATTACCATTTCCCATTACATCCCTTGCCCATTCCCAGCCTACAGGAGTTGAATTCCTGACACAGTGCCCCAGCCAGGGTGGCTGTAAGGTTTGGTAACCATGACCACTTCTAGTTTCTAGGTAGACCCTTACAGAGATGCTCATGCCTGCAGACAGTTCTGGTACATAAGAGACTTTAATGTGGGATTTTCTTAGAATTACCATGTTTAGCCCACAGGAGTGAGACCTTTGTGCATAAATTTTTTGGGTAACTGAAAATAGCTTGTGTTTGTGCATCTGGTGTAAAGAGGGGCCATATAAAATGAAAAGACATTCTGGATTCATATGTACTGATTTCCTTCACTCTCTTAAAAATGTGCTGGTGCACGTTCCTGCCAAAGTATTCATCAGTATAAAAGTATTATAATGGAGGTTACACACATTTTCATATGGTGATGTGTATGATCCTTTTATCATGGTATTTTACTGGGAAAACTAAAAAAAGCAAGAAGGCTGATGAAGTAAGCTGAATCTATTCTTAGACAGAAAGATCTGTTGAATAAGTTTCTTTATTTCACTGTTGTATACCTGTATATATATATATATATATATACACTGTATACCAAGAGTATAGTACAGATACTGACTGAAATAGTGATACCAGTAACTCATGGTGAGTGCTTGTGATTATGGAAGGATCAAGGCTGCCTGGTAGTATGCAGGTTTGGGAACTTCATTAGAAGGATAAAACATAACTATTTCCAGGGAAATGTGGAATAAAGGAAAAATTTCTTCCCTAATAAGAGACAATTCAACATTTACATGGTTTAAACAACAGTAGGTGATTTGTGGGATTGTGGGATCGGTTAAAATGTGCTAGGGGAAGGTGACCTGGTTCGCATCCCTGCTCAAACCAGGGTAGGCTATGGCATCAGACAAGACTGCTCCTGGATTTGTCCAGTTGGATCTTGAAAACTTCCAAGGAGAGGTACTTTACAACCACTCTGTACAACCTGCCCCATTTTCAGACTGTCCTCACAGGGAAAATGCTTTTCCTTAAACAATGAAATTCCGTGTATGGACATTTGTGTCTCATTCTCCAATCCTGTACCACTATGAGGAATCCAGTTCTGTCTCCCTGATGACCCCTTGCAGGCACTGCAGAGCTGTTAGGTGCCCCTAAAGTGATCTCTTCTCCAGGCTGAAGCAGCCCAGCTCCTCCTGCCTCTGCTCATACGCCAAGGACTCCAGCCCCTACTGCCTTGGAACCTTCTAAAAGCTCCCTCCAGTTTTCCCATGTGTTTCCTGCACTGCAGGGCTCAAAACTCGATGCCCTACCTAGGAGTGATGATTGTCACAGGGAGAGGGACAATCCTTTTTCCTTGGTCTGTGTGCCATGCCCCTGTTCACATACCCAGGAGCTGGTGGCTGCTTTTCCTGCTGGGCACATCATGTGCTCATGTTCAGCTTGCTGCCTCCCACCTCCCAGATCTGCCCCCCAGTTTCATCTTTCTCTGGAGAAAAGCTTAGATGATGCCCTTATATTAGGCTCCTAACTTGCAGATGTTTATCATTTCCACTGTGTTGGGTGGAATACAAACTGTCATCCTAACATGCATTCCTCATAAAAGGTTAATTTAGTACCCTTGACTTTACTGGGATGAGTCATGAGTCACGAGTTACTCATGTGCATAAATGTTTTCAAGATCACGCCTGGAGCATGTACCTGGGTTTGGAGGTCTTTTGATTGACAAATTCATTCTGTTCTCTTTTCTTTAAATATTCATTTGTTAACTTAAAAATCCACTTATTCATACATTACTCATTAAAATATGAATAAAGTTAGTTATAAAAGGTCTAACCTATAAAAAACCCACCTGCTTTTTTCTCAATTCTTTTGCAAGCTCTTAGGAAAAGTGTTATTCCCATTATATTTGAGGGATGCTAATGATTAACAAGGTTCATTATTAGCAGTGTATGCTGATATATCAGCACTTTGAAGATGAAAAGTCTTGGCTTTTCATCAAAATGATTAAACTGTTATCTCTGTCCACTTCAAAATCCTTTAAATAAAAGATCATTTATTAGTAATGAAGGATTAAGCTGCCTAGAAATGATGCAAGGACATCTTAATTTTCATTGCTTAATAAAGCAAATGTGAATTCTCAGTTTTCTATCTTTCAATTTGTTGGGTTTTTTTTCCCTTGAATTTCTCTCAAGGTCTCTCTATAATTAATTTCAGCTGGTAGCTAATTCACCTTAATTATTGCACCTTCACAAGTGCATCCTCTGACCAAACACTGCAAAAACTTAATATGCTGGGTGATCTTCGTGAAAAACATTCCAAGTTTGATGATTTCTTGATTCATTGAAGCAAAATTTGCTTACAGAACGATTCCAGGTTTGAGATGAAGTTATCCAGGGAATTTTTGCATTAGTAGGGAAAAGTGATGGTACCTAGTTTATTTTTTGCCAGGTAGCTGCCTTTGACTGGAGATATATTTTACCTCTGAGAATGAAGTCCAAAGACAGGATGAGCCTCATTCTTGTTTGATAGCAAAAACAAAGAAGATAATTTTCTTCCTCTTCTCTCTTCCTCTTCTCCAAGAGTTTAATTTTTAATCTTGACTATGAGTCTGAGACACAGATACCTCAGTGGACAGGTATGTTTCTTCTGCTCTGCATGAGCTAAAGACAGTGGGATGGGGCACCCATGGCTATGGAAGCACCAGAAAACAGCCTTTGCCTTCCTGTAGAAAAGTAAAGCCTTGGAGTTTATGACTTGAGGACAGTAACAGTGCTATGTATTATTTGAGGCTCCCTCCTTCCCCTTGGACTCCCTCCTTCTGCTTGTTGCTGTGGAAGGAAAGCTGAAACATATGTGGAATTTCATATGGACTTTGCTGCTATTTGAGGTCTTCCTGTTGGAATTAAAAGCACGGTCATGAAAATTTCATGATGCACTTCCAAGAAAAATGCTCCGTGTTTAGTAAAATAATTAAAAGCCTGCATGGTCTCTGCAGTAAGTGGCTATGGAGGGATGAATGGGAGTGCTGTAGAAGAAGTGTACTCGCTTTAATCTGCATTACATTAGCCAAGTGGGATCCATGCGGGAGAACTGCTAAAAATCTATCATTCAGTAGGGCTGCACCATTTCCAGACTCTTGGGGTGTGCTCCATGACAATTTTGCATTTCAGACACACTGTGGTTGGGTCAGACCAGAGTAAATCTAAGCCATATTCCTCCCCAGGGGGCTTATATAATTCTAAATAAATAAAAACTTCCTACAAGAGAGTATAATACATCAGAAAACCACCCCTCTGTCAGCCTTCAAGGTATTCCTGTCAGCCTCTGTGCTATTTTAAGCTCCTATATAGGTGGCAAATTCTCATCTTGGCACTGAACCTCAGTGACACAAATGCTGCATTTCAGCAGCAAATGATGTTGAAAGGGAGGGCAAAGGAGCTGTGGCACTCACTCATCTGTATAAAGAAAGGGTATATTTTCAGTTATTTTTTTATTCCATCCATCCCTACAGCCCTCTCTACTCCTTCAAATGCATACAGGCAATTCTGAGTAGCAAATTGTATGTGGTGGCCACTAAGATGACACTGATGGCTTCTAGGAGACTCAAGTCAGCAACAGGTGCCACCATGAGCAGCCACTTAAAAGTGTCTAAAAATGTGTGGAAATGGCAGAGGTTTGTCATTCAACCCAAAGGCTCCTAGTAGCTCTGGCATTATAGTGCTGAGGCTACCTAGATTATACCTTGCCAAACTGCAGTATTCAGCTGCCTGTTTTCTAACTTTCCATATTGCAGTATTCAAATTAATGGCACACAGTATGTTCCAGAGCTTGTGCACTGAACTGCTTGTACCTGCAGTTGTTCACCACAAAAGCTTCTTCCCCACTAGAGCTGCTTCCAAACATCCTACAGCTGCTACTGTGACAGCAAATAGAACAGTGAATTTCTTGTGCACAAACCTTATAACATGGATCTCTAGAAGAGAAATACAGAAGGAGCCAAATTCCCAACACAACTGGTTGGAAAAACAATGGCTTCTGGAAGCTGCTGTAAGAGGCATTCAATTTATTTAACTTGCAGAAACTCTACACCTTTCTGCAGGCTGAAAAATGTTCAGTCCTTTTTATAAGCATGCCCTGCTTGGTCTACAAACTGGGCACAAACCTGAACCTTGTGTTTGATCCAGCAATTTCGCTTAAGCAAGCTAATGATTTAATTTTGATTGCATGTATGAGAAGTCCCATTGAAGTCATCTCTATAAAGTAAAGCAAATCCTGAAGTGCAGCAATGAAAAACAGCATCAGAACCAGGCCCAGGAAGGTGATATTTCAGATGCCAGGTCTGAAACCATTGGGGAAGGTTTTGATGTGTGTTTTCTTGTGGGGTGGCATCTTCCTATTTATTATTTTGGGTGACAGGGCATGTTCTCCTCTGCACTTTCCTCAGTACTTGGCAAGGTTTACATTTCCTCAGGGTCTTTTTCCTAGCCATGTTCTCCTGTCACAATCTACAATTTTTGTTTTGAGCTTAGTAGCAAAATGCACAGTAATTGGACTGCAGCAGCATATGATGAAGATTTTAGGTCTGCTTCACCTCTCTGTCACCAAGACCTCTGCATGACCCTGCTTCCACAATCTCTGCCTTCCCTGCTTCTACTGGCTCTTGTGGGCTGTTAATCACATATTGTTTTCCTGACTCTAATTAGGGGGAGACTAAAATGGGCTATTTATTCCAGTAGTTTCTGGAAACTGTGGGTATAATATGTCCTGAACAATAACAGAAATATTTCTCTGAAAGCAAGGTCCATAGGCAGATTTGGGGAGGGGACTTTCTTTACAGATTTTATAGCAAAGTCTATGATATTTATTGCAAGGATATTTTTCTGCAGTTTGACTGAAAGGGGAAGACATTTTCCTGAAAGAACATTTGTGTAATATACGGAGCACTTATTTATTATTAGGTATGGAGAATTTTGAATTCAGCAACTATTTTCCCTGCTGCCCCTGGCTAAGTTCCCACTACTGGCATAAGTTACAATAGCAAAATGCCACCTCTCTTAGCTATAGAAGGGAGTTACTTGCTTACTTGCTTGGGAAGAATTCAACAGCTTTGGATGGCAAGTTCTTTATATTTTCTTTCAGTAGTGCCATTTTTATTGGCTTTGCTGTTCTCCAAATAAATGAAGCTGTAAGTCTTGTTTCTAAACTCAAGAGTACACATGCATTTTTCAAAACTTAGGTCTTAAGCAGGAATGTCACGATTTTTGTAGAACATCCTCAATTCATCTTGGCAGTCTTGTACCTGTGACCCAGGGTAGCTGGTTTTCTGCCTCCCCATAGGCATCTCAAGGCCAGGCTGTGTGTCTTTATTGTACCTGGGGTATTCACGTGGCATTACTCTGACCTGCAGAGCAGTGCAGGCATTAGCCATGCTCACCCAGAAAGTGAACAACTGGAAAGAGAAGGATTTTAGATGTAACTAGGTATATAACTGTATGTATATGATACTAGAGAACTGATAAACATCCAAAGATTTTACAAATATCAGTTAATTTTCTGGAGCATGAACAAGTATCTTTCTTCACCCAGTTTGAACAATTTCTTTTAACTTTCAACCTTTACTGCACATAGTAGAGCTCCTTCCCTTACAGTGAATTTACAAAATTTGGTCTTTCTGAAGAAACTGTTACTGTAGCCTGTTCTTTGAGGAAACAAAAATTTTAAAGTCAATGATTTGAAAGCCCACAAACATTCACTGGATTTGTGTCTTACTTCTAGCCATTCTCCTTATCTCACTGCTTGTTTCTCCTGACAACCCTCTTGTACTCCTGCAGTGAAGACTTTTTAATGTAGATCAAAATACAGTATTCATAAATTACTCCAGAACAGCTCCTTTTCAGTGTGTGTTTTCTGTCTAATGCAGCCAAAAGCTTTAAGATATACTCAAGACTGTGTCATTCATGGCAGGAGCCTGGCTTAGTATTCAGCCAGTGCACTCTAGTCAAAGGGTATTTATTCAGTCAGTGTTCTTAATCAGTCCAAAGTCTGAAATAGATTAACAGATCTAAACTCATTAAAGACACCAGTACTAACCTTAAGGATATTTATGAATTCTTCAGATCATCTTCTTAACTCTAGATTAAATATTTGTTATTTTCAAGTGCTTTCTAAAATTATCTTCATCGTACATATTTGGGTTACTTTTGGTATGACCCTCATTTTCTTTTTGCCATCAAAGATAATCATGCAGAGAAAGAAATATGTTCACTAATCATAGCTTGTTATTCCTTTTTATTGCTAATCAAACTTTTTTACCTTTTTGAGAAGTATCCCAGTGTGGAGTCAATGAGGGATTTATATCATGTTGTCCCCATTTCAGTGTGTGGGAAAAGAATAAAGTGAACAGTGGGCAGACACCATATGCTGATTGATTTTACATAAATAATTTGGTGAATGTTTGTGGAAATGGAGTTGATCAGCAAAAATCAGCCTAATCTCCAGGTCCTATCACTGCAAAATAGGGCTACATTTACTGGGAAAAATTATTCCCAAAATTTCTCATTACCTAAATTCTGTTTCTCGCACTCTCGACTTAAAATAGATTTACATTGCAAGATATCTAAAATCAAATTGCCTCTGGTTCTTTACAAAAAATACAAAAGGCCATGTAACTTTTACGTCAAATTAATCACCTTTCAGCTGTCCTGCCCCATTTCGAGCATGTCAAAATGCTCATAACTGAGGGGTTTCAGTGGCAAAGCATTTTATAATTGCTAATGAATCCAAAATAAAAAGGGCATGGAGGATGATCATTCTTCCTTGCTCTGACCCTTCAGATTTTAATATTTCTCTTAATTCCTTATCAGAAAACCAATAAACACACAGTGTTTTCAAATCATGACTGGTCTTTTTTTGGAGCATGTAAGTCAGAACCGTAAATTTAACACAGTGTTTTCTTTTCTGTCTTTCTGTACCTCAGAATCTTCCCATTGAATACTTTTCAAGTTTGTATCTTTCTACAAAAGTTTTGGTTTACCTGACACAAGCACTTTTTAAGAAATGTCCTAAGTGTTTACCTTTGTAAAAAGGTTTGTAGGTGAGACAGACACGAAATTGTATCTATGTTAAGATATGAAAATGAAAATTCCAAAGTCTTTGGGTTTTCTTTTTCTGGGTTTTCTTTCTACAACTTACCTTGGGATACACTTTAATAGTACTTTTAAAATACAATAATTTTTTACAGGACATGTTACAGGAAGCTAAGAGTATTTTCCTTTTTTCTTGGTGTCCATTTTTAATATGCACAACAAATTACAATCTTCTCTTTCTCTCTCTCTCCCAGAAAAAATCTCCCTGCTTCAGAAATCCATTTATACTTGGACAGGAAGAGTAGTTTAAAGCATAGGAGAGAATTAGTTTGGTGATCTGAAACATTTAGAGTAAAAAGGTATTTCCAGAACATACATGTGTTTTTAAAAAGTTTCTTTAGGCATTATGGAGTGGAATAAATATTTTTCTTTGTTTTCCTTCAAAATATATATCATATTAATGCTGCCATTCTTTACAGACACAAACAAAAATGCATTATGTGCAAGTAAAATAAGTGTATGATTAGTCAAAAAGTTCACTGGTCTGAACATTTAAAATATCTATGTGCATGTTAACTTGACAACTGATTGGGGTATAACCCTGGCCCACAACTCCCTCAGTTCCAAACACTGTATAGCCATAGCTTCATCTCATTGACTCAAACTACATTATTACATGAATGCATTACTACCACTCAAGTGAATTATTGATCCACATAATTTCTGACCTTTGTTACTCATTCTTAAACTAGGCCGTTGAAGTGCTGTGATAACAGAATATTATTGTTCTAGACTGATCTGTGGTTGCTCTTATAAATTACTGATCTGATTTTCTGAAGTTGTTTTTTTTCCCCCCTTTTTTGGAGAATTCCATTTTCAACCTTATTCTGTTTCAAATTATTGGGTTTATGTAATTTTGTCATCATAGCAACATTGTAGGTGATTAGAGAGATGTAGTGTTTCTAAAGGACCAAGAAAAAAACACTTAAAAAAGAACCACTTTCCCTTTGATCAGCAACCCATAAAAACCTGCTGGCTTCTTTTAGACTTTATAGCTCTTTTAATTAACTTAGTACTGGCTTTGCTATTATACAGAACTAAACCACTGTAAGAATGCTAAGGCGATAATAAACATCTCATTTAAATCCACTAAAGAGAGAAAAAAGTAATTTACAGGAAGATCTCTGTCCTTAGTTTACCCTTTTGTGTCAAACATTTGGAGAACATCTGGGAACTGACACAGTTTTTCTTAGGACATAAAGGAGTCCCTCTGGAGAAAGCAGGCTCACTTAGTGAGTGAGATGAGAAACATCCATTCTTTGCTGCCTAAAATACGTCTAAGAAGCTGAGATCAGTATCAGCTTGCAAAATTTTCTTCATTTCTATTTCCTTCTTATAGTGAATGCAACCCCCAGTTTTAGAATTATACCAACCTTCTAATTTTTTATTAATTTCTTATATTTTTCAGCTGAAACCTCAATGCACTGATGACTTTTAATCCATGGATTTCCAAAAAGGAGGAAAATTTGACTCAACTAATTTCCTTCGGACTGAAAAAATGGTATTATATCTATGGTATGGAAGAAAAAGAGATCTCATTATTTTAACAAGTTTCATGGTTACCTTTAGACAAAGAAGGGAGGGAGGAGTTTAGAGAGGGCTTAGGAAAGAGCATTGGAAATGATCCAGAAATTTAGAAGGCTTCCTTCCCACAGCAAGGGATTTAAAAACTTCAATTTATTTATTTTTTTAAATAGTACTTTGAGAGATTATTTGATCACGTGTGGCAACTATCTCCATGAATAAACAGTTGCAGGTGCTGTAGAGATTGTTCATCCACTGATGATCAGCAAGAGACTGAAACTAATCATATTCCAATGGCAAAAAATGGGAATTTCTGGCCATGATTGTACCAGAACTCAAATGGAGGAGATAGAATCCGGGTTGCTTAATCCCCATAAATCCTGAATAGATACATTTATCAAAATTATTCTCTGTCAGATTTTGCAGACATAATGCAGGCAAGTGGACTATTTGATAAGCCCTTCATGTCCTGACAATGCCTCCTACCACAGAACTGGCCTGAACTAAATTTTTCATCTCAGATGATAATATTTAAATTTAAATATCAAAATGTGCATTCTGAATGAATTTGATAAGCAATAATCTTTAAAGTGCATTAGATGCTTTTTCCTTTAATAACTTAACTTTGATTTTTCAGTGGCTAATTTAAGCTTAATATTCTATCTTTATACCCAGGTTTGCAATGAGGAAGTCGTACAGGGTGCACCCAGGCCTAGCTGCAGGTCTGCACATTCAGCAGTGTCCATCCCAAATCCTGACTTCTGTTCATCCCAATCTGGGACCATTTCATTTCACACCACTTCACTTTGTCTGGCTAGTCTTGTCCTAGGAGCTTGGGAACACTCTGAATGTTCTAGCTAGGCACAGTCATTGTATTTAGAGAGTGGGAAATTGCTCTGCAAGTGCACAAGAACACTTACATGGTATCTGCTGTGAGAAGCTGAGAACTTGCTGAAAAGGATGTGTTTTCCTATGGGGGAAAACGATCCTTTGGGGATTGATCCTGCTGGTTGCTGACTAGAGAGACATCTCCTTGGCAGGCACAAGGCAGTGCCCCTTTGAGGAAGCAGCACGAGGGATAAGAAGGCACCTTGGGATGTGATATTTACTGCACAGCTCCTTGAAAGCCTGAACCTGTTCAAGATTTTCTGTAAACCCTGTGAAACCTCTTAATTATGAATTGTGCTAATCCACTCAGGAACAACAATCCTGTATGATTTGTCACTATTATCAGCTAACTAAAGCAGTTTCAATGTTGGACTGAATCATCAGAGGACTGAAAAGACTTGCAACATGGTGTGTAAATTCCAACAATGGATAAATTAGAGATAATTGTGAGCTGTTTCTGGATATTCTGTGAACAGGAGAAATAGCTAAACTCATTAAAAGCACAATTCATTGCAAAGTAACTTCTTCAGTCTTAGTCATGAAAAATCATGCACAGACAAATTGTCTGCTCTTAAACCCGGTCCCTAACACAAGCAGTTTTTCAGGAATGGGTAGGGTGTCACTTTACCCTCAGCACTCTGTCACTAGCCCCAGCAGTCTCATTGCAGAAATGTTGTGCTTTTCTGTGCTGTTTCAATAGCTGTCACTGTTGCTAACCTAAAGTACTGCTGTACTTGGCACTTTCATCTCTTCCATCTTGCTTGCCAATAGCCCCAAACTGCTTGCTGAGGTAGAGAAAGAATTGAATTAATTCAAATTCCATGATGAGACATCTACCTGGACTCTACTGCTAAGTTTTTTTGAAGGTCTTTCTCTTGCTGCTTGCTGTAGTTTCAAAAAAGGCTGAAATTCTGATGCTGATGGTGATTACGGGCTGTTGTCTGAACATGTTTTACTGTTCAGAACTTAAAAGGAAAATGGCTCTTTTCAAAATGTGATGTGGGTGATGATTATTTCACTCCAGCAGCTTCATTCCATTGAAACAGTGATGAAATTATCAAAACATTGGCTCAGAGTTCTTGCTTGTATATGTTCTCTCACAAAATGTAGGAATTCAATGCACAAGAGAGTAAAATAATGAGATTAACTATAGGTCTTTGTGTGGTTTTAGCTATTTACAATTATGAGAAAAATAGAGCAAAAATAGTTTAAATTCTGTGTGCTTTGTAGGAGTTTGGTATCTCACAGGACATCTTTTAATATCTTCAGATTTTTCACTTTGGATTAACACAGTGGCTTTCAAATTCAGGTGCTAACCTGTGCTTCCAAACTGTCATTGAATGAATTGTCACTCTTCCTCTTTTTTATTTCAATTAATCATTTGATCAAAACAAACAAGTTGCAAACCCAAAAGTTTTTAGCTTATATATTCATTAGCTGGCGAAAATTTTACATGTCCTATTTTGCATAGGCAACCTGATTTGTGCAAGTCTCCAGAATGCTTCATTGACTTCAATCCACTTCATTGTACATTGGGTATGAAATGAAACCAGAAGAAAATTGGCGTTCACTGTCACCTTTTCACTTCAAGTGCACTATTGTGCATCCCAAATATCTCTGAAGACACAGTAATGCATTACAAGGCCATTCATCACAGGCATGAAGTCACTGATGGTGTTACATGGAAGACTTTAATACCATAGAGATTGTCTTGAAGCATGAACTTTGTGCTCTTGATGATAAGAAAGAGCATTGGAGTGACTGTGGATTTTATCCAAGGAAAGCAAGAACAGAAAGGAGTGGTAGGCTCCCACTTCTGCAACATCTGATGTTTGGTTTTGGTTGCTCAGCCATGTGGGTTCATGGGAGGGGATTCCAGAGTTGGGACTGTTTTGACATCCTGATAATGAAAGGAATATTCACTTGCTGTTCACACAGATTAAAGTGGGAGAGGAAGAAAAAGAGTTTTACTGAGAAGATGCAGCCAACAAGAGGGAGGCCATTTCCACTCCATACACCTTGTTAGTTAGAGCTTTACATCCAACTTGCTTCTGGCAACTACAAAATACATAATAAAATTAATAACAGTTCATTGCCTCCAGCTGCTCACAAGAAACAGATGCAGTTGTGGACCTATTTAGTCAGCATTTCTTCCTTCCCAGTTATACCTCATCTTGAGCGGGGAATGTTTGAATAATGAATTGTGTATTTGACTATGAAGTAGGACAGATATAAATAAAATTATTGTCCTCAACTGCTGCATTTTACTAAGAAGCAGTTTTACAGTTAAGCACGGGAGATTTAGGAGAAGCACATTGTGAGGAATGTGCAGTTTTGGCTTCATTCATTTGGGATGTTTCCTCTCAGTTGCATCCAGCATGAGATAAATGTGCACAGCAAGGAGAGTTCTTTGCCCTGACATGAAATGGCTGATCTTGCCCTCCATCCTGGTCATACTCTCAGATTTTGTTACCTGCCTGAATCTTTCTTTTTCCTTTACAGATGAGAGACAATAGCATACCCATACCTGTGACCCCTCTGCCAAGGCATCGCTCTAGAAATTTTTGTTTGAAATGTTGCAGATCCCCTTTTCTGAAATGTGTTGTGACCCTGGCATATATCCACTGCAGAAACATTTCAAGGGAAATCACATGAGTTTCTAAGCCTATTAAAAACATGATTTACATGTCCTATATAATTCAGGGTAAAATATTTCCCCTTGCTGAAAAATATCCAATTCTGTCTGAAAGTAGGAGCCAGCAGAAGAGGAATTTTTCCACTGACCATTGACCTTCATACAAGAGTAGCCAAATCAGCTTGGTAAATTAAGCCTTGGATAAACATTTTGCAAGACTTTAGAACTCCTGTATAACCCAGCTGACAGAAAATTGAGAGGTTATTCAGATAGTCAATTACATCTTAAATGAAAAACAGGCTGGAAGCATTCATAATTTAGAAGAAACTCGTAAGTCCCAAAAGAAAGAAAAGAGAAACTATTTTAGGTACATTTCTACTTCAAATTAAACAGTCATATAATGGCTAGAGCTATGCCTGCAGCTTACATCACAAAAAAAAAATTATATTAAATAATAATAGCAAAAAATGACAGTAATACATTTAGACAGCCTTATTTAAAGAACCAGGGGACTGGAAACAAATGGTTTCAGCTAGAGATATAAATAGCCCAGGTAAAAGATAATGATAATAATGAAATATGAAACACCAGAATAGGAAGAATTGTAAGTGGCAGCACCAAAGGTTTTTATTCTGCAGCCCCCCATGTCCTGACTGGCCAAAGAGGTGCCTGAGGTCAGCATCGTGGTGCTCTCACAAAGGAATCTCCTGAAGTTGAGCACTGGCTGGCTCCTCCCCTGCCCTGCTACTTTCTGCTATCCATCTCCTTCAGGAAGGACCTCAGGGAGTCCATCTTGGCCATCTTCTTTCATGGAAATTTTGTGAATTTTTAATCAGATGTGATTTGTTTGAAGCTGACCAAAAGGTTCAGACAATATTTTAGAGGCATGAGACACACAGGCACTCAGGCAGTGATCAGATACATCTAATTACCTTGGGAATGCAGGTAAACAATAATGCCCCAATGAAGAATTTAATTTAAAAGCTGTTTTTCTTTCATATTCTTTGTAATTCTTTGAGCTTCTCAGTCTTGATCATGAGAGGGAACCTCATCAGTGTATACAAACAGAGGGGAGGATGACAAAAAGGAGGGATCTTCTCCACTGTTGAGCAATAGGACAAGAGGCAGTGGGCAGAAACTGAAGTTCCACAGGCAGTGGATGGGCACACGAAGTTCCACCTGAATATGGGGAAGAACTTCTTTACTGTGCAGGTGATTGTACATGTGCACAGAGAGGGTGTGGAGTGTCCCTCACTGGGGATGTTCAAGAGCTGTCTGGACACAATCCTGTGCCATGTGCCCTGGGATGACCCTGCTTGAGCAGGAGGTTGGACCAGGTGCTCCACTGAAGTCCCTTCCAACCCAAGTGGTTCTGTGATTCCATGAGTTTTATAAACAATCCAGAGCTCTTAGGAAAGTAAGAATTGTGAGGCTGCAGAGATTCTCAGATTCATCTTACAGTAACTCACACATTTAATTCTTTCATTACCTTGCCTTTTTCTTAAGATACTCAAGCTGACTTCTGCTGAGAAAGACACTTTTTGCATATTTGCTAATATCTGCATTTCAGGATTGGTAACACCACACATTTTTGAGAATCTTGCCATTTAGTGTGCCAGAGACAATGTTTTCCACTCTGGAAAAATGATTCCAAAAATGGGGAGGATGTGTTACGTCAAGCCAGTGTTACACTAAGTCACAGACTTAGCATTGAGTAAGACTGAGAGATGACTTGCTAATAAGAAAACACAAATTTGCTACTATGAAATGAAGTTTAAAAAATATAGCAAAATTATTGAGTTCATGCTTAATTTAAGAAACTTTCTGTGCTGCTCCAACATTGTCATGGCTTTGCAGGTCACACTGGCCTCAGCACTCAGTCCTGGCCTTGTTAGGTGCTGGGAACCTCCCAGAACTGTGTCTTTCCTGCTCCCAGCTGAGGTTAAAAAGTCAAGCTAGAATGCAATTTCTCTGAGTCTTTTTTCTTTTCTCATGACCAGCCATAATCCTGAGTTCATGCTATGCCCCCTTTTGAGGCCTGCAGTTTGGATTCCCATTTGCATTTTTAACTAGAAGCAACAGAGACCTGGCTTTAGGTATCAGTCTGTTCTGTTTACTGGGCCCTTAAAGCAATCCATAGATGGATCAGCCTATTTTGTCATGAGATATGAAATGTACAAGATTTATTACATTTTTTTGTTGCAGTCATGACTCTACATATGACAGTAAATCTAAAGGATGACAGATATGAGCGTGGGTTGTTTGGATGGCACAGCACACCCGTATGCTTTGTGTAATAGAATAACAGGTTTACCACCCTGCAGTTGAAGTTGTTTTAGGTCTTTCCTTAGAATGTAAATACTCAAACTTTTAAGGGCTACAGATACTTTTATACCATGAGCTTTAGCAGGTGCAGACCTCTGATCCTCTACATAATAATATGAAGTGTGCTTGAGCATTAATTCTGCTCTTAACTGTGATTTGAGCAAGACAGTGTGGCCAGGCTGTTATTTAATTGGATTTTAGACATATCACTTAGCCACAATAGATGACATTTTCTTGAAAATTCACTAGAGTGGTTTAAACTGTAAAACCTTTGAAAAGCATAGATTTTGCAAATATATCCCTTGTACAACCTTACAAGGGATATCTATAAATGCAGGTCATTACTAAATCCCTTCAGGAAATATAAACAATGGCCACTGAGTATGTTTGGACAGGACTGGGGACGTTGGGTGAAATGGTTTTCTGGGACAGGATATGCTGTGGCATGTGTTATTAGCTGTTGACTCCCTTGGTTGATTATGACAGCTTTCGTGTCACTGCTGAGCTCTTCTGAAGGAGAAGATTTTCCGTGCATGCATAAATATTAGGATGTCACAGTATACTTCATTTAAATAATCAGTCAGCTAGCTGATAGCTGACTGATGATGTATTTGAATTAGAGAGAAACAGATTCAGGGTAACTCCTGGCTTGTTAGCTGGAGTGTTCACCAGTTAATATAATTGTCTGAGTGCCACATTATCAAAATGGTGTCTGCTGGACTGGGTCTCTCAGGGCATATGGGCACCAGGAGGTTACAGCATGTATCCCACCCAGGCTTCAGCTTCAAGCAGATCTTGAGCCTGATGCTCAGTTCTACCACAATGTCTCAAGCCATGTCCCTCATCTTTCAATTATGTGAATACTCAAGTAGGTTTTTTTTTTTTGTAAATGACACTCTTAAATATAGTGTCCTAGATTTAGATCACTGCAGATGCTAAAAGCTTGGTGACCCATAGCACCTAAATCAAAAAGTACAGGACGTACATGGCATTGAATTCAAGTATTTCATTGAAAGCAATGGAAAGGCTGGGCTGGAATGAGTGGACCCACAGGAATATGGAGTAATGGAATTCCAAGAAGTTTAATTTAATTTCAACAATTAAACACTGAGCTCTCTGAATGATGAGTAATTGTATTATTGTAAGTATCCACTGGCCAACGTATTGGCTTGGAGAAGTGTTGCTGGATGATGAAATATGCAAGCAGATTGAAACCCTGCTGCTTGCAGGGACATCATGCAGAGATAGATGGGGGCAGAACATAACTTTCTTTTTCATGATGGAGCAGTTTCAACCCCTCCAGCAGCCTATCATTAGGCTGGTAGAAACAAGAGCTTGAGACACACCTGGCTCTTACACGGTGCTGTAAAAAACACAGCATTAACTAGGTGCCCAGCTCCTCTGTCCCCTCCTCACAACAGCCGTCCTCAACTTGATGCCTGACCCCAAGCATCTCTGAAGAAGTGCTGACGGCCAGCACAGCTGTTTGTTAGTGCTCAGGTGGAGCTAACACACCCAAATCAGCAGTTATTTTCTAAAAATGACAAATTGAGCCCTATTTTGAAAGAAGGCAGCCAGGTAAGCTGTTACTGTGAAATGTGCTATAGCTATGCTTAGCACGGTGCACTACAGTGAATATTTTGATTTAGCTTTCACAGCCCTGAAACACAGGCAGCGTCTGGCGGTGCAAGAGTCATGCAAATTTCATGAGTAGGGAAACAGCAGATTCCTGAACTTCTCACTGACACTGGCTTAGTGCAGGCTCTCACTTGAAACACAGCCTGACAGAGAGGGGTCAGAGATCCAGATGCAGCACAAAAAAGAAGTGGAGTAAGAGCAAGACTAAGTAGACTGGAAACTGGCATTTTCTGAAGGATAGGAAATGAAAAGATCCTCTTCTCCAGTGACATAGGGTATGTAGTTACATAGAGTGCTCTGTGGTATATCACCCCTAGTAGTTTAGCTGGGGGTGTTCCAGGGGATGCTCCAGGCAGGCCCCTGAGGCTGGTGCTTCAGGTCCACATGCATGAGCCCCCATCTTGCATCTAGATCTGTCTCCACACAGTAGCAGATCTGTATTTCTCCAGCTGATTCTGGAATTAATGATGGTGTGGCAGAGGGATTTACTTAGACAAACTCATTAAAAAAGAAAACAGCCTGTGAGAACATGGTAATACATAGTATAGCATATCTGTAAATATGGGCCATGACCAAGGAGTATATTAATGTAATTATCTTGTTATGGTAATATTTTGTCCTTGTTTGTTGATTGGTATTTCAATTTGTGGGAAATTTGCAAGGACCTTTATATAATACCCTTCCTAAAAACTTCAGATGACATAAGAAAAGGGAAACTGACTATTACCAGGGCAAAATTATTCCATCTATTTTACAGCTGAGCAGGTGAGGGGAGAATTGAATAGGAGCCTGCTGAAGGCCAGACACCAGTGCTATGTCTGTGAGTTTTTGTAACAGAGGTCTTATGAAATCCTATCAGATGCAGCCACATCCCAGACAGCCAGAAATAATGTACAGATATATACAGCAATTCCAAATATCTCCTGGGGCAGAGTGTGCACACAGGAATAGCAACACTATGCAGCCTCTGGAGATACCAATGAGAAAACCAAATTTAGAAAAAAAGACAACCCTTTGCTTTTTGTTTGCTCAGGTTTTATTTGCTTTCTTATTTTTCTCAGTTTCTGTTTCCCCTGGAGTACTGTCTTTTTCATCTTTTATATTTGTAACAGATCATTTCGTTTTCAGTAGTCCCCAGCATGCAGTTCCATCAATAAATATTTTTACACTTGATGACTGAAAAGTGTCCAATATCAACCTGTTGATCCTGTTTGTGCCTGAGAAACTTCAGAATCCTGATCTTTCAAGGCACATGTAGTTACTCTGAAAAGTGAATAAGGCTCTTAATTTGGCCTTACATTTTGCAACATCTATGCCCAGTTACAATTTCTGGAAAAATATTGGCACTTATAGATTAAAACATTATGATCTCGGGGAAATTTAGACAGGAAGCTGATACAATTCTTAACGGCTTGAGCTCTGTATAGAATCAGCAGCTTTTAGCTCTACATTTTCATTGCTATGTCTGTCATAGAAATACCATTTATCACTTGTCTTCTCTTAGTTCTCATTTATTTCCCAGCATTTTTAGTGATGCAAAACTTGATACATGTGAGAGAAAAATGATATGAATACTGCTGCAGAAAGTATGGTTGTAAATGATGTTCATGCTTCCCATCAGGTTGCTTTTAGTTCTGTCAAGAAGCCCCAGTAATGGAGAAAGAGATCATGCTTTCCAAAATACACAAAAACCTGCATCAAGGTTACACCCTATCCTGCTGCTCAGGCAGCAGAGTGTTTTCAGTAGGGACTGCTACCTATGCAGATGGATTGAGCTCCTTAGAAGCATCAGAAATTGTTCTGCAAAACTGTCGGACTGTGTGCTTCCTTCTATTTATGCTGTCTCTGGGGCCTTAGTGCCTACTACAAAACAGTTACAATAATAAGCGGCTTGAGTCCCAGTGTGCCTCATGGAGAAGCATAATGAAGCTGTTTAGAAGCTCTTCAGGCCTTTAATTAGCTCCTCCACAGAGCCAAGCACACAGGAAGGAGCAGTCCTGTACGTGTTGGGACCACACAGCTTCCCACCCCTCTGGCTGCTGGTCTGGGACTGCTTGTTCACACATCCCCCTGTGCATCCTTTGGCATGTGGCTGAGTCCCCGAGGGAAACACAGGAGGGCTGCACTGAAGTTGGCACCAGGAAGGAGAGCACAGCTCCCTCAGGAATACGGTCAGGATCTTCTCCCATCACCTCTGACTCAGCAGCTGAACCCTGGGCACACATTTTGCTTGAGAGTTTCAGGGAATGATTTCCAAAGGTCTTCGGACTGAAAAGACCAAACACCTGTAGAGGTCTCTCTTCACTTGGTCAGAGGAGATTTATCTCCCTCCCACCAAGACTCTTGCCTTGTGCTTCACAAATCCTCTTCAGCAAAAGTTGATAATGTGATAAAGCTTTCAGAAATTATCATTTCACAGGTTGAGGTAATTCATACAGAATCCTTGCTATTCAATTTATTCTGCCATTTTTGGAGTGATGAATTCACAACACACAGCAGTAATCGTCAGGCAGCTACATCTAAACCATGTAATAGCTGGATGTTCTAATGGGAATTGACAGCTGACATGTACCAAAAGTGTTACTTACCATGGCCTGAAATTGAGGGAATTATGTGACAAAATTAAATACTTGCATGCTTCCAGGCAGCAGCTCTGATTTTAGTAGGGAACAAAGAAATACAATTACTGCACAAAAATTTCCTGTCTGTTAAGTTTGATCAGGGTTTTATATCTACAAGATACCACTTCAAACTATGCCACCATATATGCCTGTAAACACATTCATCTTGATGGATGTCTCAACTTGCTTCACACAAGAAGCAACTCAATTTCCTGAAACAGCAGCATCTTTGAGGAGGGAAAAAACCCAGAACAACTACCCAGCTTTCTTGTCCTTTTAACAGGCAGCCATTTGAAAATACTTCTTGGTCAAGTTTAATTTAGCATACGGGAGCCATTTGACAAGATTTTTCTTCCATCATAAAGATTTTTAGGCAATTTTATCACCTTAATTTGGTAGCTCTGATTTTTACCTCTTTTACCCTGTAAAGATATAAGTTTTTCAAATCCTACCCCCCCAAAAAAAAACCACCAAAAAAAACCCCCAAAAAACAAAAACAAAAAAAACCCACCCCTGCAGTAATCCTGTGCTCTGCTTTTTGACAAGTGTATTTTGTAAGTAAAAATGGCAAGTTTCTTCAAAAGGGATTCCTGTAGGTGGACTCTGCAGTAGCTGAGGTGAGAAAGTGGAGGAATTCAAAAGGTATCAGCTTGTTTTGCTTTCCAAACTGCCAGGTTAGCAAGGATGAGGTGGTGTAATGCCTTACACATACTCAAAATATCTTTCCAGCAGGGGGATGTAGAATTCCAGTTTTTTATGAGTTGCAAGAATGGTGGGATGATTATTTTTCTGTGTCACGAATACCAGAATGGATCTATTTCAACAGAGAAAAAAAAAACAAGAGCAAAAAACCCAAGGAAATTTATTTGAAGCATTCCCAAATCTGAGCAAATGTTAGATTGTTTCTTTTTTCATAATCTGAATAAATCATGACCAAGAAGGCATTTTAATCACTTGCCAGATCACTGCCTGGAAAATGACTGGGCCAAGTATTCCTGAATGTGGTCAGAAGAAATTATGGATGCAAAAGTGAGATAGCACATTGATGATTTAGAAAATATTTGGCTAGTATGTGGCTCTCTTAAGACAATGCAAACTGGATCTCACATTGTTCTGGACCATGTTTTTCCACGGCAAAATCAAATTAAAATAAAGTAGTATATAATAAAATAAATAAAAATTGGCTAGGCAGTCTAGAATCTTTAGGCCAATGAATAGAATTTCCCTTGCTAATGTAGTTGAATGCTAGGGAAAAACATGAGCCCAAGAGCCCAGTCTAAAGCAGTTTCTTTGGATTTTGACAGATGGATAAATCATTAGCACCTGCCACTGAATCTCATGTGGTCATTGACAGCCTGCTCCTGTGGAGCCAGTCTGGATCCTCTCTTTCCAAGAGAGACACTTCCTCCTTAGGAAACTGCAGTTATGTCATAGTAAGGGCAATCTCCTGCCTGTTTCTCTGTTCTCATGGGAGACGTGAAGCCTGGCTTGATTTTTAGGGCAGTGCACCTACATCTGATTAACTTAATGATCAGCCAGAGCTATTCAAGGCAGGTGGGAACTGAGCCAAGTGCTATTCCAGAAACTGAGTGGGAGTGTCTCACCTGCTGCCTTATGAAGGACCTGAACTTCAGCTCAGGCAGCAAATGTCTGAGAATCATAGTATATTCTGAGTTGGAAGGGACACACCAGGATTACAGGATCATCAAGTACAACTCCTGCCCCTGTGCAGGACACACCAAGGGTCACACCATGTGCCTGAAAGCATTGTCCAAATGCTTCTTGAACTCTGTCAGGCTGGTGCTGTGACCGCTGCCCTGGGGAGCTGTTCTAATGCCCAACCACCCTCTGGATGAAAAACTTTTTCCTAACATCTAACCTAAACCTCTCCCACCTCAGCTTCATGCTGTCTTCTGTTCACCAGCCTTCCTTTGTCCACCCCTGGCTGGTGTAAACCAACAGCATTACATTGAACCACACAGGATTCAAGAGGACAGCCCTGTGAAGCTGGCATCAGCCCAGAGCAGGGTGTGTAGGCGCAGCCTTTGGAATCCTTTTGTTTCTGCCTGAGAGACAAACCTGAAAGAGAAATGGACCGGGTTAATTCTTCCTGAACTCCCAGTTGCCAGACTTCTTCCTCGCATTAACTCTGTTTCCTTTTTCACCCAAAAATTCCTGGCGCATGAAGAAATGCAAATTGGAATTTATACTTTTGACTGAAAGCTACTTACTGTTCTTGTTGATGTTGATTTCAGAAGGAAACATTTCGTGTTTAATCATAGCAAGTTGCATTCAGAGATATAAAATCATTACACAAAACAAGGTGACTGGTTAATCCAATTAAGATATCCTAAACTAAAAAACATGCTCTTGTCAATATAACAGTGTCAGTTCTCACCAGAGCTTTGAGTTATCCAATAACACAGCCCTTTCAGGGGGTCTAGTTCTGTTTTTATTGAAAGCGATGGCAGAACTCCCAACAACATCAGGAGGAGCCGAATCCATTTAATAATCTGCAAGCTGCTGGTTCAGTAAGAGTCATGGTAATTATGCATATGGCCATATAAAGAAGTTCAGCTGAAAGTAATTAAAAAAAAAAAAACGAAAGAGAAATTCTGTCGTAATAGAAAATTACTGAAGACTTAGATTGAAGAGATAGAAGGCGATAAATCATTTGACATAATAAAATGTGGACAAATTGTAAGAGAGTTACGTTGGGGATATCAAGATGGGCATGAAGAACAGGTCTGTATGAATGAAATCTTTGAAATTTTTATTTCAGCATTAAGATAGAATTTTACAGGTTTAATTACATGCTGAGATTTGCACTGTTGGAAGCAACTAATTTCAGCAGGGCTGTGAAGAGTATAAATTAGTATATTACTGACTTACTCAGATTTGTGTTCCTTGAAATAGGGAGCTGGCTTCAAAAGAAAGGTAATAAAAAGAGGGAAATGTGTAGATCTTACAGCTGGAAGGAACCATTTAAAATTGCTTCAGGGGAATTTCAAGTTAAATTTGGAAATAGTTTGTCTCCGGAGATTGTGAAATCTTTATTAGTAGCAGTCTTTGAGAGTAGGTGTTAGATAAACTTTTTTTTAGGAATGTCAGAAAAAAGAGCAGATCCTGACTTGGAAAGGGAAGGTAGGCTAGAGAATGTCTTTAAACCCTTCCAGGCATATTTTCTTTCATTTCTATTTTTATTTTTTCAAAGTGATGATTTCTTCTAATTTATAGGTCTCATAATTTTACTCACTGCTGCTTAACAGAATGTAAAGACTCCTATTTGGCATGTGGTCTGGTTTTAAGAGCGTTATGAAAGAAAAATTATCTTCATCACATTTATGACAGCAGTGCCTAATGACCAAGGAAGAATGGTGCTCCTGCACTAAGTGCTGTACTCAGCAAGCATTAGAGGGCCAGCTCCTCTGAGGCTTTTGGGCTGGAGATCCTCTGTTCCTTTGTGCATATGGTGAATCACCCTCATGTCACAAGGTCCATGGGATGTTGTTCTGCTCCATTCGGAGAACTCTGTTACACTTCTTATCTTCTTCCTCTGAAAGTACTTACACTATAATAAAAGAATTATTTTGCTCAGTGATGCAGATTTGACTCTGTTCCCTGAGCATATCCTACTGGACCTGAGATGCCTGTGTTGAGAGGTTCCCTACCTCTCGTCTAGATGAAATGGAAGGGGGAGGTACCTTCCAGGCATGTGAGATCAGTGTTGCCTTGCAGCTATGATTCTCCCTCCCCCTGAATATGTGAAAATTCAGATGTCAAGACCCTTAACATAGAAATTTCAACCTGTTTGAGGGTTTTTAGGTGGATTTAGTCTTCAAATTTCCTCAGTAGGATGCTTTCTCCATTTTTTCCAGCAGGTTTAGTGGCTTCGTTCTTCACAGCCAATGTTTCTATTCTCAGTCTTTTACCAGCAATGTCAAATTCAAACCTTTTTTCTTACCGTATCTGTCACGAAGGTCCTACCAACCCATGCTTCTGAAGCAACTATTACAAATTATAATCTTTCCACTCACTGCCCTTTACCTTCACTCTTTGTTGGGTCTGGTAAAATGACCCTGCAGACAGGAGCATGGACACTACCACCATGCAGTTATAAGATGGCAAGAAGAGATTTTGCTGCCACTGGGGCCTTATACCCATGTTAATGCCAGCCATCTGCTGTCATTTAGGCATTTTCGCAGACTTCAAAAAGTTGTGTTGCTCTTTCACTATTGTTTTGATATTCAGAGTTTGCTTTTAAGGACTGATCTCACTGTGGGAGGCATTTCAGTTCTAGCCAAGTACCTCTATTAAATTTGATTCTGTGCTTTAATGTTTCTTTTCAACATCCAATGTTTTGAAGTAGGATTCCCAATCTAGGTTCACTTTTTTTTCTGAAATGATACAATTTTCCTCTTGTGCTGCACTATAGTGACACTCACTGCACAGACTTACAGGAATTAGACTGCCATGAAATATGACAGAATCTATTTCATCTTATTATTTTGTCAGCTTCTTACTAGTTCTGTTTCTGTTTGGAGGCATGGCTGGGGGAAAGAAAACCTGTACTAACCACTGTGAAGAAAATTAAGTCTAGCCCAGCTGAAACAAGCACACTAGTACACACACTGAGCAGTACAGCACTAGTCAGGCACCTGCCAGCTGATTCTGAATAAATCTGAAAAATTCTGGATAAGTGCTTGGAAACCACAGTGTTCACCATTTACAGCAGCAGTTGTAAGAGGGAGCTGTGAAACATCATGGTCTCGAAAAAAATAAAATGAAACCCATACTGTAAGGGAGGTGATGGGAGAAAAATACAGCAGATCAGCTCTTTTTGATCAATACCTGCAGAACTGTAGTGGGCTTCTGTTGTTACTATGGACATCCAGTCAAAGCTCAGCAAATGCAGCCGGTGTCAAGATGGTTTCACTGCTCTTAATGCCTGATCTTGCAGCAAAGATGTTGCAGCCGTACCTATCCATGCTGAAATCACACCCTCAAGTGCACCATAGAGCCTTCTAATGATAAAGATAACGAACCATTGAAATGAAGTGGCTGAAAATTGTGAAACCTCTTTGTTGAAGGTCTTTAAATGGAAGCAGAATAAAAAGCTATCTGGAATGATGCAGTTAGAGATGATCCTGCCTTTGGGCAAATAGACAAAGTAATTGACCTCTTGATATCCTGGCCAGGTGCATTTTTTAACTTAATAACCTTACTTTTTCATTGGATAGTAAGCCTTGATAATCTGTTTTTCAGAGGCTCTTGTACTGCCTCTGTGCAATGTTGATGCATCAATCTTCAGAGTGACATCTGAGCACTAGTAATGTCTGCTATTAGGTTTGCTTGCAAAATTACATTCCAAAATGACATTATTCTAAGATTGCTCTGAATGTAACGAGTCACCTCCCTTCCTGCTGCTAGGCTTCTCAGGTCTTTGAGTCCCCTTGCACCCAGAGAAAGCCTTCAAATGTGATGAACTATTTATCGTCAAGGATGGCAGCTCCATACTTTTTCAATTTAATAAGGGAAAATATATCTCTAATGTATAGAAGCCTGCAGGTTCATTAGTTCTGTGGACTGCATGTAAAGAATTCCTTGCCTTTTAAATTCTGCATATCCCTCTCTCCAGCTTACCTACAGAATTTGCCTGGTGGCATAATTTGGTTTTGTAACAAGAACAAGGGTGTTAAAATTATCATTAGGGTATGTGTCTACCAGATTTATCTGTACCAAGTTCCAAAGTACTTGTTGAACTGGGTTTCTGATTGCTAATAAATTAAAATGTTAGTTGGTTGGTAGCCTGGAAAATGCTTCTGTAGAACAATCCAGATAGAACAGATCCACACTTTCTTCCTGGCCTCTGCTTTTTTTTGGGTGTAGTGATCCACTATGATCCACTGATTATGACATGCCAGCAAATTCCTATGGATTTTCTTGAAGAGAGGAGCAAGTCTGAGAATATTTTGTTATGATGTCTTTGAAATGAATTTCATGTAAATAAAACGGGGTTTAACTGCCTGGGTTCCTGCTCTAGATAATAAGACCCAGGACCCACCAATGCATTTTTTCTGTGAGAGTGTATATCTTCCGTGTGAATTTACCTTCATTATATTTTCTTATTACACAAGTTATTGATTATGTTATATGATTTAGATGCAGCCTCTCAACAGAGAGAATATATCCCTATCTGATATTTAGTCTTTTCTCGAGCTTTTAAAAAAACTGTTAATATACAAATTTAAAATTTTGTTAATATGGTATTTAAGATGTAACACTCCTTTGTTGTTTAACCTGTCATTATGTCTGATTATTCCACTACGTTTTGAGCTTATTCAGAGAAGAAGAGAAAAACATCTTGTCTTCCTGACAAGCAAAGCAGCAGAAGAAAATGGTAACACAAAGAGATAGTGGGTCCCATTCTGCCCCATTAGATTGTGTTTGCACCACTGTTTTTCCAGGCATTTTAGCAAAGTTATTCTGAATTTACATCTGTGTCGCCATGGACAGGATTTGGCCCACTCTGCGTAAAGGCTGCATCCAGTTGTTATGGCAACAAGATTTCTAAAAACTGTGAGAGAAGAATACCAGGTTGTTGTGATAAATGATGCATTAAAAGTGACTGCTTTCTTGCTTTCTTTTGGATTGGTAGTTTTAATTGATGATTTTTTTGGTAGAATCCATCTTTATTGATGGATGCAATTAGTCAAGACACTGTTATAACAATTTCATCATTCCAGTGACCAGATATTACACAGGAGATGACCAGGTTAGGTTTCATAGCAAGATGAGAGATTGGTTAGCTTAAATTTATATGACAAACTTATGTTCTATGCATTCCAAATGATGTCTGCAACAGCTGTCACACAGCAGCAGGAAGCAACCTAAAGCTAATGTTATCATAGTGACAAGAAAAAAACTACATTTTTAACATCTGAAGCATTCTATATTCTGAAACAGGCTTTTTCAAAGTTTCTATGAGTTCCTTTACTTGTTTCTTTCAAAATCCTTGCCTGGAGATGCAACATGTATAATGCTGCCTGATTAACTTTTCTCTGGTCTGTGTTGAGTTGAATTTGAAGTATATAAATCTATTTTTCCAGGCCTTTGAATTTACAAAATATTGGGCTGAATTTGCTTGAGTGGCTCCACCAGCCCCCTGCTGCACAAATTAGCCTGCAGTGGTCGTGTCTTTGGGAGGAGAGACCTGACTCACACCCTCCTCCTCCAGAGTTATGGGCAGCACTGATTAAAAGGCAAACACAGAAATGAAACCTTGGGAGGCTGAAGGCAGAAGCGAAATAAAAGTGAATTTAGGTTTTCACGATGCAGCATATTACTGTGCATACACAAAGAGATGCAGTTCTGTTCAATTTGCAGACATGGAAGTTCAGATGTTTGCATGTGGCTGTCCACATGTGCCTAAGCTTGCAGCACAGCCAATGGTGCCCAAGTCAGTGGTGTGTGGATTTTTCACCTCACTGTGCCACCTGCTGCCATATGAGATGTTTTGGGATGTCAGAGACATCAAGGGCTTCTGGGAGGTCTGACCATATCTGAAGCAGAAACTGGATATAGCTAAAATGGCATCAATATTTAGGCAATTGAATCTTCACTTTATCTAGGCTAGGCAATTACATAGCTTGGATATTCAGCTGAAACCAATGTTAATCTTGTTTTGCTGAATCTGTATTAATCTGAAGTCTAACGCCAGCTCACATGTAGATACCTCATAGTATAGACACCTTATTGTCTAAAAATGAGCAATGAATTTTGCTCTTGATTGCTGTTTTCCAGCCATAACCCTGACAGCAAATGAAACAAAGACAGAAAAGCATTTGGGGCTTTTTGTTTTTAGTTAATTTCCAATTAGCTCAATTGAACTCAGAAAAAAATTGCTACTATTTTCAGAAGGGAGAAGACAGAATGCAAGATTTAGAAATATAGAAACTTAGTGATTTAGAAATATAGCTCACTAATGATACCATCTGGAGGAGTGTGCTTCTAAGACTTCATAATCTTGTTTATTTAAGATGTTTAAACATACAGTCTTTAAAGTGGTATTTAAACTCTTTCCACTGTCACTGTAGAGAGAGACACTTCCACAGGGTTTCCTTTGCACTATTGACTAGTGAGCCTGAGTCATGGGGCATTATGTTCAGAATAGCTTCTAGTTGACCAGAGTTTGATGAGATTTATTACCATGAATGATTGCAAATAACTGGTACAACAGTGATTGGCTGCTCCAGTCCATAGGTAAGTGGGAGTGCACAAGATCAACTCCATGTTTTCACTTCAACAAACAGATTTAAAATATTGACAATGACTTATATTGAGAACTTTTTTTGCAGATCTATAAATCTGGAAATTAATTTATAAACAAAGTTTTCAGATAAAATCACCAAAATGATTTAAAAAAGGGACACAAATCATCTGTGAGCTGGGTTAGGTTCTGTGTGTGTGTCCTGCAGTGTGACCAGAAAATTTCAGGATACATATCGATCATTAGGAAGAAAAGTCACCAAGACTCAAATTCAGCAGGGTACTTGAGCATACAGATTGTTTTTTTGCTGAATATCTCCTGTGCTAGAGATTAGGCACTTGCTAATCTGAGCCTAGGTTGCTACAAATTTTAATTTGCAGCATTATCGAGAATGTTTTCCTGTCTTTCAGTTGCTCTACTTACCTCATTCCCCAGAGGTCATGGCAAAATATTGCTGAGATAAAAGGAAAGTTAGGTCCAGTCCAATTCTCAGTGCACCTCAAGCACTGTTTTGATAAAAGTTTCTTCTCAGAAGCCAGGATTTAAAGACCCCTCAGAAGGCGATTGCGTCTGTGGCGAAATTCTGGGTGTTAATGGGTGATACCTCCACTCTCCTGTGGCCTTGCTCTTTGCCAGGAATTACTGCCCTGTTGGAGGAACTGCAAAAACCAGCATGTCCTGACTCCTCAGCTCCTGCAGCTCCCTGCTGTGGTCAGGGGAAAGCAGCCTGAGCACTGCCAGCTCCCATCACAGCATGGTTTCTAAATGGCCAGGAAAAACCACAGCAGCTCAGGTGGGAAGGGAGAGAGATCAGTGCCTGGGGCTGGGTTGTTAATAAACCAACCAACACCTTTCAGTTAAACTGTTGGACCTGAGCAGTCGGTTGGGTTTTTTTCTTCCTCTGACATGTGAACATGTGAACGCACATACATTCAGAGACATAGCTCATATCTTAGAAGGCAGCAGAAATGAGAACCACATTCCACTGCAAACAATAATGGCTGGAGGCTGCTATAGCATTGTCATTTTTAGCTCTTAAGCAGTGACAGTGCTTTCTGTGCTGTAGAAAATGAAGGTAAAATGTAAGTCCTGTTCAGACACTGTTGCTGGGAAGAAAATACATAAATATGCAGCTTTAATGAAAAGAAAAAGCAGCAGTGGTTACAGTCAGAAAAACACAACATCTTTTTTATTTATTCTGGGAATACTAGAGGGATGCAGATTGAAAAATAAGTTAAATATTGCAGGATATTTATGCATTATAGCCCTGACCTTGAGTATGCTAAAGCTACTTTCAGATGTGCACAGCAGGTGATGGTTTTGCCTATTTTTAACCCATGGAAATCCAATATAGGATGAAATTAACAGAGAACATACATAAAGCAACAGAACCAACTCTGGCAGATTCCTCTTGCCCTCACACTCAGTTGTGCACATTCTGATAAAATCTAAGGCAGCCTATTTGCCTTCTGATTTATTGTGGGAAGCTGCAGGTGTAGCTCAAGAGAGGAGAGAGAGAAAAATGAGCAAGATGGGACTTATCTAAAGCTGTGACTTGTGAGCCCCTCAGCAGCAGCAGTTCAGCCAAAGTTTTGTTTTTCAAGGATCTTTGCTCTCAAGGCAACAAGGAATCCAGGTAGTTTGGAGTAGTTAGAAAAGTCATAATGTTCCCTTGTCCTCTGGCAAACAGTCAGAAAGGAAAAATGGATCTGGAACAGAGAGCAGACATCAACCTTTCTTCTGTTCTCTGTGAGGCATTGACTAGGGCAGGAGCATGAAATACTGCCTTGGCACACAGAGCAAGCATCTAAGCTGATGTAAGATTCCTCTGTTGGAAGCACAGGGACAACTTCCCTTGTCAAATTGCATAGAAAAGAATAAAATGAATATACATTATTTTCCTTCATATTTGCAGAGCTGTTAAAAATTCATGGCTCCATTCTTCAAGGAATTAATCAGGCATGAATTGAATGAACTGAAAAGTGTGGTTTATGTTGCCCCAGCATAGTTGGAGTGGAATTAGAAAGTGGACATTAACCAAAACTGACTTTGGTGTGACCATCATACACAGTGCTGCATCCAATTCCTTGGAAGTTCACGTGAAGATGAAACAGGCAGAAGAGTCTTTTTGAAAGCCCTTGATTTTCCCTGAGGGATGTTTTTGACAAATGCCAGGTTTAAATGACCTGTTGCTGCACGAGTTGGGTTGGTGCCACAGATCAGTCCCGGGGTTAGAGGGTGAGAGATGGGTGCACCTATTTATTGTTCTCTGTCTGCAGTCTGCAAAGACACACAAACAGGAATTTGAGCTGAGTGATTACCAAGACACTCAAAGCATGCCCGGTTACACCAGCTGTGGATTTTCTGTCTCTGCAATGAAAATAGTTGAGTAAGTGGCATGATGATAGAAGCTGATGTAACTTCTTCTTTTTTTGCTGAGAACATGTATTATGATAAAAAATCAGGGAATTAACAGCACATTAAAAAGTACTTTCCATATGGCCATTTAGCAAAGTTAATAATTGAAACAAGTAAAATACATAAAAGTGCACCATGAACTGTGTTAAATTGGTGCTGTTTCAAATTAGATTTATGTTTTAAGAAGACATAATGGGACCAAATATTTTGCTGAAAAAAAAATAAAAAAGGATACCAATTATTATTAAAGCAGCTGGAGATTTGCCTATCTTACTAAGTCATGACTTCTCCAGTAAATTTTGATCAATTAAAATATGACGAATATTAAATATTAAAAGTGTCAAACTCCATAAAAGCCTGAAATTGATACTATTAATTTAAATATGGAAGCACAAAATATTTTGAAAAGTAATAAGTAGTAAGATGCTACTTTCAGTTGTATCAATGAAAATATTTCATCTAATAACCTAAATAATTTTGCTGGTTTTTAGTTACCAATCCCATAATAATCAAAAACTTGTTTGGAATTTGCTTATTTTTTTACTTTTCACTATACTTTTTATTTGTGTTATACATATGGTCTCTTTAGAATTATTCTCATCATGTTCTTTTCATTTCTAGAAAAAGGTTTCCTGCATCAGAAACTACTTCACAATAGATATATTTTATAAATTTCTCTCAGCTATCTTTTTATTCCACACTGGTAACCTCCTCTTATTAATTCTCTTAATCCATGTAGTGGTTGATTTACTAATCTAAAAAGACATCCAATTCCAATCTTCTAGCAAATAATCTTAAAACCTGATTTCACCTAGAGGAAAGTGAAGTTTTGAAGCAACCATGACTGACTCTTCTTTGCTCAGGACTCATGTTGCTGAAAGATTTTAATCATCAGCTGTTTGGCCCTAGGTATCAGGTTGAGAAACCTGATATTTGGCATATATCTTCTCTTCTGGAAGGAGAAAATAGAACATTTCTGTGAACAGATGTGTAGACACTGGAAGTCCAGAAAGGCAGTACTCTGTACTAAAATGATCTGTGGTCATACGAAAAATTAAGAAAATCTATGAATAAAATGCTGATTACTAGATAGTATTAAGGGGATTCTTCTTCTTCCTTGTTTATTTTTTTTAAAAGACTTACTTGTATATTCAAACAGGACAATTGCAGAATTGGATTCCACATTTTCACCAGGAAAGTCTATCACCCTGTAATCCCATAGCATAGCAGTGGCCTGAAATCTACATCACCTTATTTCTTCCTTCACTGCAAATCATCTCTGCTCTTTCTTCCACACAACTGAATTAATAATTCCCAAATGGCAGATACTGACCATTGGATCCATCATCTCCTGAACAACGAAATCCTGAAACGGGATTTCAATAATCCAGTTTGTTTAATTTAATTTATTCTGAGATATTTTTAGAGAGTACCATCCAAGTTTTAGACTTTAGTGCTATTTCCTTTAGATCTGATGGAAAACATTATCCCTCTCAGGCCCTGGATTGGACAAAAATATCCAGGGAGAAAATGTTATTAGGTAGACAGGTAGTAGAGGCTGCAGAGAGTTATCCCCATTGCTTTGCAAGGAAAATAGTAACTGCTTTCTGTCCTGCAGTGGGATCTCTGGAAGAGAAAAAAGTGGGGTTCTGGGAAGGAAAACCACTGAGAGGAGCTGGTCCAGGTGTCCAAGGGCAGCTCAAATCCCAAAGGAAGCCCTGGCTTCACTGCCTGGGTTGCGAGAAACCAAAATCTCTGGGCAGCTTTACTGAGAGGGTCCTCTGCAGAGAGGCAAATTGTGTTCCTTGTCCTGTTTCCATGGGGATGGGAAATGTGCCTCAGCAGAGACAGCAGCACAAAGGGGGACCAGGGGAAGAAAGATCTGAGGCTGCTCCTCTTTCCCAGACACAGCACATGCTCCTCTAAAAGGAAATAAGAAATTTGTTTTCTGCATATTCTGTAAACATTAGGAAAAAACATCCCGAGAGCTGTATGTTTCTCCTCCCAGATACTCATCCTGCTAATCAATAAATTCTACAGCTGGGGATGAGAGGATGATTTATGGAATAGTGAAGTATCAGACTTACACTCCGTTGTTGATGTATTGATGCAGTATATTACGGAGGCAATATACTGCAGTGAAACATTGATTCAAAATATGGTTTTAACCAGCAGCAGCAGCATGGAATAACCCTGTCTACCTTAATACATTCTCTTTTTCTCTGTCCATGAGATTAAAGCATTGGGGGTGATGCCATTATGACATTGCTGGCTTCTTCAAAAAGATCCTCATTTCTATAAGTCACACTCGGACAAGTTGCCCCACTCAGCTGGTGCATGGAAGGTGTTGGATGTTGTCCCCACTGAGGGCAGCTAGATGGTGCAGACACATCTGGATGGACCAGGTAGCATTTGCAGCCTGGCCAATGGGGGCTGCCAATGCCTCTGAAAGAGAAGAGGCTGCCTGATCCCTGCTGTCAGGCTGCCAGCACACTCTTTGTTTGTCTCTCTTCATCCTCTCCCGCCGATGATGAGCAGCGTTTGTTTTCAGGAGGCTTTGCTTTGCCACCTCCCCAGTGAGCTACGAGCAGTGCAGCCACCAGAGGATATCGAGCTATAAGACTGCATTAAGAAACCTCCTAGGGAAGCTGGCGTACCACAGTGTTGAAATTAGACAACATATTGTTCAACACAGCCTCAGATATTCAGATGCACACTTTTCCTTGAGGTCCCGTAGGCACATTCAAGTCTGAGCAGTGAAGAGTACAAACAGCTGCAGTCCTCAGGAGCGGGTGGCACGCTGCTGTCACCAGCTACTGAAGTCAGTGACTTTGGCACACCTTGAGGAAAAAAGTCTGCTATCCATACAAAATGTGATTTCTCATCAGGGAGTAGAGCAGGGGCTTGGAGTAGAAGCAGAATCTGATTGCAGAGCTCCACAAGGAGATTTGCAGAAGGGAATTCAGTGTTTGGGTACTATTCTTTGAAATTTTTTTGTCTGAATAGCATCACATATCAACACAGATGTGCTGGTATGCTCTGATGTAGAGTATTGCCTGCTGAAAAATTCTAACAACTTCTGTTTGGGAAGAAACTAGAAATGGGTTATATGCAATAAGAGTGCAAATCTTTCTATAAATTCAGTGATCCAATAGACTACTCATACAGCTAAATCTTCAGTGTGCCTCAGATACAGTGGTTGTTTTGCAGCAGATGGAACTGAGAAGATCAAAGCTCAAGGGAGAACCTGGCATCCTTTCTGAGGACTACATAACTATGCATCTTTGGACCATGTACTTATTAGCTTGTTTAGGAGCTTTATAGGATGTAGCTAATGGCATTAATTAATTCCTTTTCTCGTAAGGATCATCATAAAAAAGACGAAGCCAAGAAGAAGGATCTGTTGAAAACTTTTTTCTTGAGTAAGATACAAAGACAAAAATTAAATCTGTGGTCTAGAATAGGGCATGTTTAGGCTGTTTACCATGTGCATTTTGCAATGCACCCAGTTTTGAGGAAGTTGTAAGAAAGTTGTATGGTTCTCAGGTGAGGCATTTCCACAGAAGAAAAAGAAAAGCACCCATTCCCTTTCCTCCATAAGCTGTAAGTATATCAAGGAACTGAATGCATCTCTGGAGAGGGATACAAAAATCCTTAGTAGCCTGGATTGCTAAGGAAATACAAAATAGAGCAAAGGAGATGAATTAGTTGTTCTTAAGCACCTGAAATTTTCTTCAAGCAAAAGTAGTCTAGCATTCAGCTACAAAGCAGTGAACCACTTAACAGTACTAAGCACTTGTTAGAAATTTTCAAACTAGCTGAGGAATTCTGGTGCAGATGTCACTGTCTGTGTCTATTCCTGGCTATGTTGCTGTGCAATTAAACTTGAAGACTTTTCTGCTCATCTGAAGAGTAGGGTAGCAATAAATGAAGATAACCTTACAGCATTTTTTCCAGGAGGACATTAGCATTTGCAAAATATTTTCTTGCAGAAGTCTCAAAATGTTTGATGTTAGTTATCCTTCTCTCATATGAGACAAAGTTGCAGAGCAAGAAACTGATTTGTGGCAGAAATTTCATTCAGTAGTGATAGAATTTCAAAATAAGTGATAGAATCTGGCACCTAATAGTGTATATCTGTTGCAGTATGTCTTGATAAAAGTTTAATGTTGATTAGTTACTTGGGCAGCTGGCCAGTGTTCTCTGCTAATTGTAGAAGACAGAACATTTATTTTGTAACAGACTTTGGGAAAAAAAACCCCACCAACTTAAATTAGAAGATGCTAAATGAGAGCAGGTCTGACTTGTGTTTTGAAAGAAGAGAAAGAAAAGAGGAAGCAATACTGACACTTCAACTTCAGCAGATGTGTCTCTTCCAATGAAGTTTTCTTGGATTTCTTTGGATTTTCAAATCAGAGACCAGAGAAAGACTTTATTGCTTTATTGAATTATTCCATTTTGAGGAATAGCCTTTAGTGTCAGAGCACCGAAAAGAAATAATGTGCTGCCAATATATGCTGAAAATTATTTGTAACTTGACAAGAAAGCATTGAAAGATTTTTTTTGTGTGCCAAAAAACCACTGTAGATACATCTTCTAATGCTGCATCTGTGTGAAGTAGGTTTTTGCTTGTAGGTTTGTGCTTGTTTTGAATTGCAGCTCTCTGGAGGCCTCCATACTGTTCTTTTTCCACAGTAAATTCTGCCTAAAGTGGAGCAAAAAGATCTTCAGCTGCAGAATTAAAGGATGTCTCAGAATCAAAGGATCTGAATTCTTCAGAATTAAAGGATTCTGAATGCTTCAGAATTAAAGGATCTTCTTTGTGCACTAGAGATTTTTCCTGGAGTTTTTGTTTCCTTCAAGCAAAACTTGAAGAAAAGAACCTAAGAGTACATGAACCATTGTAAGCCCTTTCAAAACTCTTACTGAGCAAGCTGATTGGGGTTTACACTACTCCATTAAACATTGTTACAGGGAAAACTGCCCACATCCTTCACAAAGTGGTGTGCTGGAGTGTGGTGCTGAAGAGCAGCATCTTCTGCTGGGAAGGCAGAAAACTGCTCACCAAGGAGGATTTTTCCTTGACTATAGCTGCTTCCACCAAGATAATCAGCTTAAAGAGGACATAAGAGAATCCTGATTATGCTTCAATCACTGACAGACACAACAACTTGTATACACTATTAATCAGTTTGTCACACATCACAGTATGCACTGAAAATATTGTGATAGATGCAGCTTCTACTGTATATGGAGCTGACAGCACATGGGAGATGCTGGAGTTTTGCCTTCAAATGTACAGAAGTTCCCTGGCCTATCCATCCAGCATGTTACTTTTCCATTGAGAAGAAGTGTAACTCTTAAAAAAATTGTTCTGTATTCTACAGCTAATGGATACTTTCATATTGCTTTTCTTCTGTCTTAAAAATAGTAGGATAACCTGGGTCAATAAATACATGTCAGGTATAATTGAAATGGATCACTTGTGCACAAATGGTCTTCACAAAGTGAGGATTTAAGTAAGGAAAAAAATGCTAAGGAGGAGAGCCATGTTACAGAAAGCTTGGGATGTTGCAGCAGACGACCACTGAGAAGTGGAGTACAAGATATGACTTGGATTCAGAACAGCAGTCCTCAGTGACAGAAAGGATGATCAATTGACAGTCCCTAGACCAAACAATTTGTATCTCTAAGTTGACAAAGACACTGGAAAAATAGTGTAACATTCAGAGGCAGGTTATAGGGAAGAATCAAAATGGGAGCAAAAGAAGTGCAGTTAGACAGTAAGAAGCACAATATGAGGATACTTAATCACCTGCTGCAAATACCTGTGCTGAAACATAATGCACTTTTGGAAAATCCATACTGAGAAAAAAGATTTGTCGCAGAATTCAAATGGATGTAAGTAGAAAGGTAGAGGACAATAACATAAAATTATTTGCTGTGGAATGTAGATATATTCTCAGTCTTTTGGAGGTAGTTTCTAATTCCAATATGGACTCTCAGGGTCTGCATGGGTCCTCTGAGATTCTTTTGGCAGAGTAATGAGCAATCAGATTTGGTGTCCTGAAACTATCCTCTTCAATGGCCCCATTTTAATTGATTTATCTTCATTTTTTGCCTGGCTTTAGTCTGCTGGTACAACTCTAAGCAGTGAAAATAACTAAATGTGCAGGTCTAGCATAGTAACACTTCTGAATAGTCTTTCTTGCAGAGACTATCAGCCTATCAGTGTCCATTTCACTCTAAGATTTTTAAGATTTAATAGGGAAGATGAGTTATAAAGACAACTATTCCCACAGTGAAATCGATTTATCTGAAATGCTCAGCAGAGTCAGGAATAACTATGAAAAACAGCAGAAGTATATTCCAGTATATTTCAGACGTTTTCTAAGTCATAAGCAGAAGACAGACAGGTGGTGTATGACTGCCAGAGGAAACATGGATGGTCATGTAGAGCATTGCACTGTAGCTAACAGGAATACAGGACAGGAATTAAGCAGCCCTGCAGACACCAAGGTGAGAGCAGAAGGAGGGGGTGATCTCTGGCACTGGTGCAGAGATTCCCTTGCAGCCCACAGAGATCCATGCTGGAGCAGATGTGCACAGTGCAGCCTGCACAGGACCCCACCCTGCAGCAGATGTGTGGGTGGGTGCCCTGCACCTTCACCCTGTGCTCTTGGGCAGGGGATTGCAAGAGTGGCCGTATGAGAGTCCAGCAGCCAGCCAAGGTTAGCCAGACATTGGTCTACCACTTTCAAGTTCTGGTGCCTTCCTTCTTCCATAGGGCATTGCAACATATATAATTTACACAAGTATAGCTGAAATAATTGCAATTATTAATTCTTTTCATACATTTTTAAATTGCTGTTAGTTCAGTGCATTAAGCCAAGTAACAACGGAAGACCTTTAGGAAAACACTTAGAAGGACAAATTCATTCTTGCATTCTGTCTCTCAATTTTAGTCAACTTCCCAATTCCTTCACATTGTGCTACACAGTTGTTGTGTTTAATTACAAACATTAATACATTTCTCAGTATGAAGCACACTTGTGACTTTTACCTTAGACACTAATAAGTTGAGTTTGATAGCAGGAAAAAGAAAACTTCAAGCACGGACATCGTTAAGGTTAATAACGCAGTAGTTTACCAAAGAAGCTCCATGCCCTAATTTGAATTGATTATCTAAATAGTTTCATTACAGGATGCTAACTAAATCAAGCCCATTGTTTCACAGAGAAATGACTTTGCTATCCTAATTATTAAGGTAAAACATCTGTGCATTTTGAATCTTGCTTGTGACTCCTATCACTTTGTCAGGTAAATTATAAATGTTAAAAAAAATTGAAATTAAAATAAAGTTGGATACAGAGTGAAAGAGTCCATGGATATCAATGAGACTTTACAATTAAGAGGAACAGAGCTTACAGTTAGCTAATTCCTTCAAATGGATACAATTTTGACTTAAGTATAGCCCCCCCCCTTTTAAAGCAAAATTCTTGTAAGCTTGCAGAATTTATTTTGCAGTGGCATGGGAAGGCATGTAAATGTAGGGATTTCTGGAAAGTTGAGATCCTAATACTGAAAAGTTACAATAAATGTTTCAAATACCTTTATGATTTTTTTTTTACTTTCATTTTTTTTTTCCATTGAAATACACACAGACCTGTCAGGTCAGAGCCCCTGCTCAGCACTCAGATGCAATCCCCAGCCCAGGTTAAGGCAGCAAAGAACAGGGACACCCAAAAAGCATGGAAGGAAACGTGAGGCTCATGGCACAAGGGGCTTCATGGTGAGAATGTCTGTATCCAACAGCTTTTATAAACTTCAGGATTAGCACATGGGGGGACATTACTTACGTGTAGGGGTCAGACCAAAAGTAGATTTGCATGGGAGAGAAGTCAGTGAGGTAGTTTTGGGGAAGATAGGAAGGGCAAAAGAAGATGTAAATTACATGGGCTGAGATGTGGGGCCACAGCAATCTCTTTGTAAAAGTCAGGCAAGTCCTGTGCAAGGGAAACATCTAGTGGAAGTGGGGTTGGCAGAGAAGGGAAGGAAGTGACACCCCCAGTGAGACAGAATCATCCTTAGTGTGCTGCCCAGCTGCTTCTAGAGATGATGCAGGGAAATATCCTTCTGTTTTCTTGTTATTGTGCCTTGTCCTTTCCTCAGGAACCAGCTCTCAGGTGGCTCCAACAGTTGTTACATACTGACTGGAGTCCCAGTGTCTCTAAAAATGTAAAGCCACATGTTTGAAAATTCAGTGCTGGAACTACTATCAGAAAAACTCCAGCACTTAAGTTCACCAGCTCTTAACTATGCAGTATCACAGTCTCCTTAAACCATCCTTACACACAATAGGTCTTAATTATGCTCCTTTCACTGGATTTTTACAACAGACTCCTCCAGTAGTCCTTGCACCAAACTGCAACCGCTTCACTGTGTTTATGGAAACATTTCCTGCTGGTGGGGCATATGAAAACAAAGGCATTTAATGAAGGGTCTGCAGCAACCTTGGAAGAGCAGCACTTTTGTCTGCTTTAGATCACATTACACAATCTTCTTTATATCGTTTTCATTTGCATCAGGGATACACAGCCTGAAGAATGACCTACTTTTCTTGCAATATTTGCCTTGCTTTTAATTATAGCAATTATCATGCCCTGATCGCTGGCATAGTCCCCAGAATGTTGACTTTTTTCTTAATGTTATTGTTATATAGATTGCACAGACTCTTTGCCAGCGTGTTGCCCTCTAATTATCCAGCTGAAGATGTTGCCTATGCCTCAGACAAGCAGGAGGGTTTTGTGTGGAGGATCTTTGAACATTTCTCAGGAGGCTGCTGTACAGCAGTTGTTAAACATAGACTGCTTTGGGGCACAGGTATGGCTCCATGCTTCTCCTAAATATCCTCTTCTTTTTCAGATTGTTCTTCCCTCACTTCAGTGCAGCCTTTTTAACAAAGTGTATAGCACAGAAAGAGCAGCCTGGAAACCATCAAATGGCTGGCACAACTCTCAGTCTACTTATAACATGTACCACTTTTTATAATTTTTAGACAAATGCATTAGGGTGTTTTTTCGTCAAAGGAATTTCATGTCTTTTTTTTTTTAACTAGATTTTTAGATTTCTTTTTCTGTCTTTATTAACTCATTTAACCTGAAAATTAAATCTAGGTTAATTACATTGCCATTCAACAACAGAAAAATTTGTATGTGGTTCACGCAATTAGGAGAGTGAACCAAACTGGTTGTCATACCAGAGAGGACAGGAGTAATACTTTCCTGCTTCATGAGGCAAACCAATATTTGTTAGTCTGAAACCTGGTTTCAGACTAACAAATATTTGGGATTAAAAACCTCATATACTAGTAAAGATTGCTTTTGCCAGAAACATAGTAAAGAGGGGAAATACTCTTACATCATGAATATTACAGGAGTGATTGCATGACTTCATTAATGGAAAACTATTTCAAGAACTTCCCTCTGGTAGAAAATGCCTTTGTTACTGCCTCAGAATCCTCCTTCTTCCCTAGTCTCAATCCTTGCCTGCAGCTGTTTTGTCCTGATACCTTATTAAAGAATCTCAGTTAAAGAGTGAAGATTTTTTGCTGCATGAGATCTATTTTGTGTCCTGATCTGAATAATCAGAAAGTCATTGGCTAGCCCAGACAGAGAGGGTACAGCTGGTCATCATTTGATTTTACAGGTGTCTCTCCTTATTGTCCTTCTTTGACCGAAGCTCTACATTTGTGTGTGAAAAGCCTTGGTCTCATACTCCAACAATATTACCAGGCAAGGAACAGTTAACTGACAATGTTTTTATATTTATGAAAGTAACTGAAAGATGTAGTAGATGTATTATTGAAGCCATATCAGAATCACTGCTACTTCTACTCTGTCTAATAATTTAGTTTCCCATTTCATCCCTCGGTGAACTGATCGTATAATTGCTCATGTTGCAGAAATTTTAATTTTCTTATGGCAACTTTCTTTTGGAACAAGCTGATGTGCTCCAATTAATGAAAACAAATGGAAACAAAAACCTGGGTTTGCTTTTGAGGGAAGTCCAGCTCAGGAACTACTCCCAGTGGGCAGCATGGAAGATTTAGTCCATCTGCACAACCTACTTCAACTCTATCATAGCAATTTTTGCACCTCTCAGTATGCAGCTACCCCCATACCACATTCCAGGACAAATACTTCATATCCAGATTTCATGCCAAAAGAAAGTCCACATCACTTGAGAAATTTGCATCTGCAATAAACTTTACATAAAAACCACTGGTTCCTGATGGCTAAATAGATACTTGCACCCTGGCTGTGTGCTTAATAACATGGACCCAGCTGCTTTACCCTGGAGGGGCCTCCAAGGCACTCTGCTCTGAGTCCCTCCACACCATTTAGTGAAGAGCTGAAGACCATTTTCAAGAGCAAATAAAATTTTGTAGTGTAGGTATAGTCAACAAGAAGCCCCAGCCATAACCCTGCCCCAGTGTCAGCTCTAATTCTTATGCGAGATGAGCAGGCCCTGTTCCTACAATGTTATTCTTGTTCTGGCAACCCCTGGGACAGATCTCAGGTGTACCAAAATATCTTGCCTGGGGAGGGCAGGTGGCCTAAAACTGCCAGTTCAAGTGGGGCTTGGTACTTCCTGACAAAACCCTTCAGGTCCTTGCTTAAGGGACGTCCATAGCCACACTCATTCCTTGACCACCAGGGAGATGAAGGGACAGCTGTAGACAGTGAGACCTGTCCCACCAAACAATTTGGTTTTGTGACTTGAAAGACTTCTGCCCCTTCTCCCTTCCTTTCATATTAATTTGGTTTTATTGTTATAAATTCATTCACATTTCTTTATGTCTGCGTGCCATGCTATATGTTTCCACTAATTTCTTCATTGACCAAGCCAGTCCCTAGGTTTTTAAGTAGTGATGTTCTATAATAAATATCAAACCCCATTAACGCAGCAGGAGTCTTCTGACAGTTTATTTTTTTTCCACTAGGCATGAAGTTCTCATTGTGCTCTATTTTTGATATTTTTTTTAACCTGGAAAGGAAAATTTTTTGGTTGATTTCATCTGTTTACAAGCCAAGGAGTTGTATTCCTTTGGGGTGCTGTAAAAGGCTGACCACTTATGCAGACATAAACAAGGTGTGGGGATTCACAGGGGATTGAGAGGACATGACTTTCTGTAAATATAGCAAGAAAACATCCATTTTAAACAATGTTTTTCTTCACAAGGTGCATAAGTAGGGTCATGGCACATGTGTACAAAATGGGCGTAAACTCTATCACATCTTTCTTGCCAGAAGGGAAAGCAGAGCCTTTGTAGACACAGACCCCGCTGTTAGCTCTGCACAGTAAATAACTGTAAAAATGCAATGAAGGCAATCAGCACAGAAGTGTTTTTTCCCAGAGTTAAACATTAAAATGTGTCAGAAATCTGAATTATTAAGTCTTCATCTATACACATAAATTTGGTCTGATTTAAGTAGTGCAAATGTGTGTGTCATTTTTCAATTTAATGGTGATTTTCCTTTCCTTATTAACCTGTTCAAGAGATATTTAAGCACCACTGAAGTAAGTAAGTCTAAAACCAATTCAAATATCTTACTTGAGTCTCATTAATCCATTCAAAATTTAGCCCAGATTTGAAATATCACAGTGCTCATTTTTGGACAAACTTTATGTATTTCAATCAGATACACCAATCTCTCCATTATTTATGGTTATGATTTCATTTGCTACTAAAATAATGTCTCTTTATACCAGCATTGGTATCATAGACAACCAGACATAAATGACAATGTTATTTAAGATGGAGACATTTCAAAGACATAGGAAAGTTTTGAATTATGACCCTTTTATTCCAGGAACACTCTTTTGTGGAAGATCTTGTTATTTCTTTCCCTTGATGGGAAACTTCACTCATCTGCCTTACCCCTATGGGCTCACTTGGGCTCAGCAGGTCTAAGTTTTCATCATGGGAAGCCAAAACAATTTATTTTGAAGCAGTACATTATTTATTCAAAGGCAGAGAGAGGGAGTTCAACAGTGTCACTTCTGTATTTCTTTGCAGGTCAGGGCGATCTGCTCAGTTCAAATCCGAGTTCTGTAACTCCAGATAGGAAGAGGTGGAAAAACCCTCTGAGTGCTTCTCCTTCAGTGATGCCTCTGACTGCTGCTACCTACACACTGCTCTTGTTTAACAGAGGAGAAAGTCTGGTAGACAGGTAACACTCTGACTTCAGGCACTTGAGTGGAGAGAAGAACACTTTGCTAACCCTGGCTGATTAGCTGATGAGCTTCCATTTAAAAGCTATATTGTAAAGAATTATTGATAACATTCTCTCTGATTGTACTTCACCTTAGATATTATTTTACATAATTTTTCCCCTCTCTCAAACTCTAAAAGCTTCTTTTCAATTCACTTTATCCCTTATACTTTTATAAAAGTAGCAAGTTGCTCTCAGTCAGCAACAGAGCTCCAGAAGAAGTAGGAGATAAAAGAGAAAAGTACTAGATCTGGGAGAGTCCCAAGAACAGCCTGCCAGTTCTGGGAAGTTCTCAATTACCATGTAGTCAGAAAATACTGCACTTGAGTGATGTGGGACTCAAAAAACAGAGAAAAGGTTAGATTCTGAAGTGTCTTTCAAAGGAAAAATGGTATCTATTGAAAAGCTTTGGAACATCAGCCCTAAGAGTTGCTATCCACACATTTGTTTAACTTAATTTTGACAACAGAGCACCTCAAGACAATTCAAAGAGGTTTGTAACATCTTGTTCCTTCCTCACTTCCTCTGAAGTTTTAATGAGGTCTCTGAAAGAGAGTGAAACTATAGAAAGGAGACATAGAAGCTTAGTTTCCAAACTACCTAGATAACATGTTCTCATCCACATATTTCTTGGCTCTCTCCTGTCTTGTGGCTGTTCTAAAGAAAATGCTCTGAGGGCCATTTGACACTCATGGGCTCTGTTAGTTCTGTGTTGAAAACTATCCTCAAGCGTGTCCTATCAAGTGTGTTTTCCTGTCTGAATGAAAGATGAACTTCCTCTGCAGCAAGTTTTCATTTCAATGGAGCAGTAATTTGCATTAGGCACCTAATGATCCTGTTGTTCTTCCTGCATGGCAGAGCCGCAGAAAAGAGGTTAAGAGTTCTGCCAGGGATGGTGGTGATTTGAGCTGAACCTCTCAAGTTTCTGAGTTCTGTAAAAGAGCAAATCATATATCAGAGCAGGATTTTGCCTAGTTCCTTCCCCACTGAGTGCAATAATTTTTCCATTCCATAGCTGCTGGCATAAGATTGCTAAATGGTACCAAATTTCCATAAGACCACTTTTTCTAAGGCCTCAGTGTCAGCAGAAGTTTGAAGTACTACAGGTAATATGTAGCCAAAAAGAACCTATGATGGTATAGGTTACTATAAAAAATTTATTACAAGTCCGAGACGGCTGCATTAGTCATCACTAACATTTCTTAGGCTAGTAGCAGGAAAACTTTTACAGCCCTTCATATTGTCATATAATACCTGTCCCTACAGGTTTTTAAAACAGGCATAAAAATCCAGTAAGGCCAGAGTTTTTGTAATTCTTTTCTGTCATTCATTTCTTAAATATTTAGTACCCCTTACTAACATCAGGCAAGAGATGGCCACCAATGAAACATGAAGTTACTTCTGAAAATTATGAATGCAATAGCATTTTCTGGGAAATAAAGATGTTCCTCATGCTTTTGATAAGAATATAGAGTCTAACACATGTAAATCTTGACGTAAAATAAGAACCCTCTTCCTGTGCAAAGTATGAAATAAGTCAAGGAAAGTACATTTTTATGTGTGCCTTTCTTCTCCCCATTCAAATAAATTGGAAGGCCATCAACAATGCTCAATTTTTACACTCTTCATACCCCCTCATCATAGTAAATAAGTGGGCAGTATGACTGTTCAGGGAAAACATTAACAATTCAAAAGCTTTGCAATGCAGATATCGTGAAAGGAGGAGACTTCTCTCTAGCAGAGCAATAAATATTAAGATTAGATTAGGAAGGCAGAGTGATAGTGTTTCAGTTCACACCTCCTGCAGCCCACAACACTTTATCCAATTTGTTCTCATCACCAACCCCATTTATAAATGAAGAAGCCACATACCTCAGTATTTATAGGTCAGACCTGCAGGTCTATTTAGTGACATTATGAATTCTGTAAATCAAGTCACATCATAAACTATGAAAGGGTTCAACGGCATCACAGTAAAAAGAGAGAGAATTTATTGCCAGGTAGCAAAAAATAGTATAGATTAGTTTTTTCTCTTGCCTAAAATGGATGTGTTGAGAGGGCAGGAGAACTACCATTAACATCCTCATATGAAGCAGAACCTTCTGTGGCCAGCCAGGAGTGATGAGATGAACCACAGGTATGATTCATTTGGATCATTTTTCCCCCCTGCCTGTCTGGTAAACCTGCCCTGGAAAGAAACAGTGCAATTCCATCCAGTTCTGCTTAGAGGGCATGGAAGGGAAAATAGAGACAAAAGAACAGTGTCAAGCACTAATATGCTGCAGTGTCCCCCTTTTGGAACAGCTTCTTACAAGTCCCTTAGCAGCTGATGATGGGTTCCTGTTTTAGGACATTCATTTTGGCTCCAGCACTTCTCAGGTTTACCTCCCAGCTGTAGCGACAGGGATAATGCAATATAGTGTTTCCCTGTCTCTGAACTGGGTGAGTTCTCCACATGCTCTGAGACACAGTTACTGACAGGAGTAAGAAGTGCTGGATTTGAAGGAAAACCTAAAAAGCCAAAATGGTCTGATTGACATCTCCCTTTCCAGACAGGAGTTTCTGGGGAAAGGGGAACCAGCTGACTTCGGGCATTTCCTGAAAATTCATTTTTAAACTCTTAAGGAGGAAACAACTCCCTGCAACAACAAGTTCAATGCTTGAAGGACCACTTGATGTTGTTTTTTGCCTTGCAGCAGCTTTTGTCAAGTTGACACAAGCACGTATAAGGCATGCACTTGGGCCAGGTGTTTTCATCTGAGTTAAAATGCTACTGTCATGATCTTGTTTATAATCTGTGCTCTCTGGATTTCTGAGCCCCTTTTATCCCTGGGGGTCCTTTGGATTCAGCATTGCTCTTGACCCTGATTCCATGTTTGACTTCTGGTGTCAGCATTCCCTGTTGGTAACAGGTATTAAATACCAGCAGGAGCAGCCATATGATCCAGACATGTATTTACCCCAGATACAGCATTATCCCCAGACCTTTCTATCAATTCTTGATCAATTCATGGATATTACCATATATTACCATACCTGTGTTTTGCTGGAAAATGCACAAAAATTAGTGTCTTGGAAACCCCACTGTTGTTTTTGCATGAGTATTTTATGTTTTTAGAACTTACCCTGCTTCTAATTTTTGTATTCCCTTTATAGAATGGAGTTTAATTGCCAAGAGCAAGGTAGTTTTTATATCACCTGAGAATGATAGTTGTTGTAGTCAGAAATCTACCATGCCTAGAAAGTGCAAAACCGGAAACTTTGCTTCTGCATTATTTGTCTAATTTTGGTGTGTTTGGACTCTACATTTCTTAATACAAATATAATAGTCCTGGCCATGGTTAGTTTCAGAGAATGTTTATGTCTGGGAACACTTCAACATCAGATTCTTATTGAATGACAAAGCCAAACTGGAGGTTGTTGTCCAAATTGGTCACAGTGGAATCACAAGACACTGTGGTTTTCAGAAGGAACCTCAAAGCTGATGAAATTTAGATAAATATGTACAACTAGGGTGTGCCATGTCTTTGTGTAAATAAGCAACGTACTGAGTATTAGATATGAGGTACTGAGTAGCCTCTAAGAAAATGAGCCTTCTGTTTCCAAAATGGAGCATAAATTTTATAGCCAATGAATTGTTATTTAAAGAAATATTCTTTAAATTTAAATTCAAATTCATGTCTGGCTAAAAGTGGAAATTGGGAAATGCAGCTCTGCAGTAAGAGTTACTATGTGGTTATACCAGAACTTTGAGTACTCAGCTAGCACATTTGAAAGATCCTTGAACTTTGTTGCAGACCTTGTCAGCAATGAGACAAAAAATATCTCAGAAGCTATTGAAAGTGTCATTCTTTCTTAGTTTAGTCTTGTGTTCCCTGGGCACAGAAATGTATTTTGAATACATTAGGCTTTGAGGATCTATGTAGCTGAATGGAAACTTGAAGATGCAAACAAACAAAAGGGGAAACTAAATGTTCAGGGTAAGACAAGGTGAAACAAACAAGCATTAAGCAAAAGAGGCAAGAAAATAATTATTTTCAACAGTGAGTTCTCCTAAATCACAGAATTTTCTCCTAAATAAACTTGAGGAGACAAACATGCTGCTGGAAGCATCCAAAGCCAGTCTGGACCTGCATATATCAGTGCCATGGTGTTTCAATTGTACCTGAATGAGTCAAGATATTTGTCATACGTGCACACTGTTAATTTTCAAAGAAGGAATTGTCTGAATATTAGAAGTCTGATGCCAAACCTGTAAGATATTTCTGGCAGGAACTGGATGATATTATGCACCAGTTAATGGCAGTTGATATTGAGACTGAGTGCTGATGGTCTCCATAAGAATTCTGTACCCTCAAAAGAAGAGAGCACTCACTGAGTTAGCAGATGGCACCAGGCTGGAAAGAGATCTTACACGCTAGTGGGTAGAGTTGCTGTTTACCAGAACCACAACAGAAGAATCAGCTGAAAGAAGAAATTAAATCCAACAAATTAAAATACAAATTCCTGCACTTGGGACAGGAATACTCCATATAACTATGCAGGGAGTGAGCAAGGTACTAAGGAGCAGTTTTGCCCAAAAAGACCAGGAGAACCTGGTATATAGCAGGATGAACATGACTCAGAATAATGATGAAGACTAACGGAGACAGAGACAGCCTCTGCTAATACAGAGACAGTATTAGCAAGAATATAGCCAGGAATTCCTGGCTGTATTCCTATATTTTTAAAGTTTATTCCCTTTTGCTTGGCATTTGCAAGAGTTTGGGGGAGATTGTGTGTCATCTTTCATCTTCCTTATTCAGGAAGGACATCAATAAGCAGAAGAGAGTGTGTGGAAGGACCACTGGGAAACACATGATGAGTGGAGGGACACTGAGAGGCCTTGGCTTGGTCAGCCTGCAAAAGAGAAGGCAAAAAGAGTAATTAAACTGTTTTCCAAGGGACCTTGTAGGAAAGGAGAGTTGGATGGTTTCCAGAGGTACAAGGACAAGAGGTGGTGGTTGCAAGCTTGGCAAGGGAAAGTTCACACGGATATCGGGGGAAAAGATTCTTCTCGTAAGTGTGGTTCAGCACAGCACAGCGTTGTCTCAGGATGTCGTGGAACAGTTTGGAGACATTCAGCATGAGGTGGGAGAAGGCACTGAGTCACCACAACTAAGCTTGATGCCAGTCAAAGAAAGAAATTGTAAATCTGTTTGAAACGATGTTAATCAAAGGAAGAAAGAGGAGCTTTTTTCTTCTTGGCCTAGAAGCTAGAACGAAGACTGCCAGTGAAATAAGGGGGGTAAACTCAAAAGTAATAACAGCACATTTTTTCTTGCATTATGAAATATTGGATAAAACCTTGAAGTTACAGTTTTAAAAGACTGATACAAGTGTCTAGAGAATTACAAAGATAAGTAGAATAAGCAGAGCTTTATTAGTTACAGTGCCAAAAAGGCAGATAAGAAGAGAGATAAAACTCCACATTTTGGTTTTAAAGAAGTTCTCAACATCTGAAACTCACATGAAGTCTGTGTCAAGGCAACTTAGGCCGTGTCTCTCTGCTGCAAAATGTTTTCAACAGTCCCAGACAAGAATTTATGTTTTAGGATATCCAAAACAATCCCTTCCAAAGCAATAAAAACTTTTATACAATAGAATATAAAACAGGATCAAGATTTTCCTGTATAAAGACTTGATATTCAATTTTATATGGTATGTAAGAGCCAAAAGGTATAACAGAGGCATCAAGTAACAATCAAAGAAATTTTCTTTCTTTACAGCTAGCAGTCGAGGTCAGAAAATTTGCTTTATTTATTAAAAAACTGATCAATGCAAAAGTACAAAAACCTCTCTGTTTCCCATAAAGTTATGCTAAGGTCACAAAACTTTGTGAGGAAGCATGAGCACAGCTCATGCCAAACAACATCAGAATGTCATGTACCACTTGCAAACATGGCCAGCAGTGATGTTGGAGTCTCTGTCAGAATAAGCTCTGGCTTTCCTGATGTGAACTGAGAAATGCATCTGCTGGCTGCACTGGAGCTCTGGGGCTCAGGAGTGCTTCCTTGTCCTGGGTGGGGTTTCCTGGCCCCAGGACATGTGGATGAGATCTGTGTCCTCAAAGCTCCTTTGTTTCTTGAGGCTGACTTTTCCTCGGGTGGAGCCCAGGTGTGGGGATGAGGAGGATGATGAAGGGCGTGATTCTGCAGGTTCCCCAGCCTGCAGGGCTCCCCAGGGCTCCCACCACCAAGGGAGCACCCTGGAGCTCACATCAGAAGATAGGAGCAGCCACTGTGATTTATTCCTTCCTACAATAAAAAATGGTCCAATTATTGGCCAGTTTAACAGAGAATTTAAACACACCAAATTTCCATATACATGTACATCTGAAAACATCATGGGAGGAATTTAAAGGTAGACTAGGACCATTTTGACAATTGGAGCATCATTGAATACACAGACTTTTTTTCTTTGTTTTATTGTTTGTTTGTTTGTTTGCATGGACTTGTACGAAAGATGTAGCAATCTGGAATTAAAGAGTAATTAAAAAGTAATTTTATTAAAAATTACAGGCTATTAAACATATATATCTGAGCAAGAAGACAGAGATTTTTGTTCTACTGATTTTTCACTACTACAAAAGGCAAACTGAAAAAATGAAGTCAGGTAGGCATTAGATGTGCAGCACTGATATTCATAACTGGAGTCATGATGAAAGACCACAAAGTCTTATTGAATTTCACAACACTTTCAAAAATTCTATCATTATCTATTTATGAGACTCATTTAAAGGCCTCAGCAGAACTCAGCAACTGCACATTATATAAAAACTGATATTTTAAGGAGCAGTAAATATTCAAATTAATATAAAAACTATAAGATTAAAATTCACTGTAATACTGCTGTGAACTTCTTGCAGGGTTTCTCAATCTTATTGTACCTTCAGGTCTGAACTGTGGTCTGAACAAACCCAGTTAAATTAAAAATTCAAAAGCTCTTGAGACTCACATTGATATTCAGGTGTTTTGGTGCTTGGACATTCACGTTGCATGGTTTAATTAGCTTTCCAACAGCAATCTCTACACTTAAGGAAAGGGAGCACTTCACAATAAACGTCAAGAAGTTTGCTTGTGCACTTATGAAATATAAAAATATGCCTGGAAATTAATCTGTGCAGTCTCCCATCTCCCCTACAAATGACGTCTGTTCATACTACAGCTTTGAAACCACTTCCTTTAAGTTTGCCATGTGCTTCACTTCTCCTGAATGATACATCTTTTCATAACTGGTGACTCATTCATTTCCCATATGTATTGTTTTTAAAATATCAGTATCAGGGAAACACATAGCATTATTTCAACTGAAACAACATTTCTCTGATTTTTCTATTAATGAATGACTCTATTGTAACAATATTAACTCTGCTGAAAAATAAGACAATACATGAGGTAATTTTATAGCAATTCCTTTACCTTTATTGCTTAACAGTCATGCAGAATTCTTTCACTTCTAATTTCTTTTGCCCACCAACACTATAATCTAGTGTATGCTTATTTTACTTCTGTTATGTCCTCATTTAACCCTTATAAATATCCTTTTATCTTTCAGTTTTGACTCTCCTTGACTTATGAGACTTTTGATAAACTTCAACAGGTCAAAGGTTCCCAGTTTTTACCGAAGATGCTCTTATTTTTACAATCTCTCTCCTCGTGGAGAGCATTCTCTGGAGAGACATGTTTCAGGCAATTGGAAGGCTCAACATTAGGACATGTAAATGTTTAAATTATGGCTTGCAGATCAATGACAAGAAATAGGACATCTATTTCTGGTAACATTGTGGATTTATAGTTATGAGTCAAGGCTAATGCAAGGTGAACTCCTCCCTTTATGATCACTGGCACAAATGCATTAGCTCATCCATGAATTTAAAAATCGACCTCCAGACAGTTAGTTGGTAATTTGGCACCTTGCTTTGATTGTATACAATTTAACAAAAGAACACCCAGCACTAATTCAACAGTAATATTGCTTCTGCCTTTCAGGAATGATTTATTAATTTGGATATGATGTCCAAACTGCATTTTCTACAGGAAATGTGTTTACTGTGTTTGCAGTTTATTGCCTTACTTCTCAAGGACATGACAAAAGTAAAATTGTTGCTACTGATTATTAGGTTGAATGAAAATATGTCCTGAATGATGGTCCTCTGTACAGAAATCCCTGGGGGTGGAAAAGTGGGTGGGAGGATGGTTGCTGCACCATGCTTTCTGACACTTTACAGCCTACCTCATCTGGAAACTACTGCCCCAACTATCAGCCACGTAAAACAGGCAAGGGTTTTGCACACCAGCACTGCAGGCCCCTAAGGATGCACCAGCACTTTGTGTCTCATTCTTGCAGCTGTAGCATGGCCATCTCAGCACTTCCCACAGTTCACCGCACCAGAGGCTCTGCCCTGTCTGTGTTGAGCTCCCTTGTAGTGCAGTTATGCAATGTTGTAGTGTCAGAGCTATTTTTCACCAGTAAAACAGGCTTGGGTTTGCCTAAATTACAAACATCAATCTTTAAACTGAAGTACAGAAATGCACTGTGCTGTTTTCTGTACACCAGATGCCCTCCTTGCTCTGATCCTAGAAGAAAAGGCTTTCCATTCCTCACCATTGTCTGCAGTGCTGATGCAAGGCTTGACTTACTATTATGTACAATGTTTTATTGTCAGGGCAGAACTAAGAATTTAGAAAGTGGATCGTTGCATTTATATTTTCACATTAACAATACACTTATTGTTAATTTTTTAATCACATAGCTTAAGTGTTCAAGTGTCAAAGACTTCTCACAGTATTGACATTTCAAATGAATGACCTCCTTAGTTATTGACTCTCTTCTCAGTTTACTCTTTCTGTCTGGGGTTTTCACTAAACTTAGCCACTTGCTGTCTAAATCATTTGGAAATTCATTACATTAGTTATTGTCCCTAAGACCTTCTTGGATGTAGGTACCCAAGTAGGAGCTAACATTCATTCTTGTCCCACTTTGTAGCCATAGCCCTGCTGGATATGTGATGAAGAGCACTTCAAAAGGGTATTCTGTAAAGGTGGTTATCTGCTCTGCTGGGAGATCATGCAGATGTAGGTCTAAGTTGTAAATGTCTCTGCAGCTGTGAATCTCACATTGACTACTCAGTGAGGGCTCAACTCAGTGCTGTGCATTGGGTCTGCAGGTAACTAATGAGAGGTCATCTGAAAGGATGCTGCATGTTGGACAGCAAGGCAATTCCTGTCCTGGAACTAAGCTGTTGCTTTTTCTCCACTGTGTGCACGGGAATAGATAAAACCAAGAATGCCATCCAGAGGATTATTGTAATTTTTTTTTGTTGTAGTTTTTGGTTGGTTGGTTGGTTGGTTGGTTGGTTTGGGATGGTTTTATTTTGAGGATTAGTGCAGAAGTCTCTCTTTCCCTGTCAGTCTCACTCCTCACTGCTTTTCATTAATTTTCTTTGGCTGATAATCTGTGGGGTATTTCCATATGAAGGTAAATGGCACCGAGGGTGATTCTCTTTCCCTTTTCTGCACTTTCCCTTTTCTCAGGATACCCTCTTTTACACTGTAACCTTCCAGTACCTGTAGTCTTCCAGTGTGCAAAGCCTCTCACTCCCTACAATGTGCATAATAAATCTGCACTGCTGAAAAACTTACTGGGGAAATGTGAAACAGCTGTAAGGCAGGAGATCAAAGAAAGGCTCTGTCTGACCTTGAACCCACTCTATTACCTTAGCTGGGACCTCAGAAACTACTTACATCTCCTTTTTCATATAAATTCTTTTAGGTGTTTGCACAACAGAAAATGGGGAGCTCAGATGCCAAAGCTCTGCAACAGAAGTGAATTTGCAGCATGCTGCCTTGGCCTTACAATTCTGCCAGCAAAAATTAGAAAATGGAACAACAGTATCAGAGACTCTTCAAATATTATAGAAGTAGTATCTGGGTTGCCTCCTCCCCAGTTTTAAAGCTGACATCATGGGAAATCAAAACCCACTACAATACCACCATATTTACTTTTGAAACATGTATTTTTATTCCCACACATTATTCAGCTTTTTATTGGCAATGTCACTTCTGTGGCTGCAGTTGTTGTGGCAGGGACTAGGATTGTATTGACAGGACAGGAGGCAATGGTTTCAAACTGAGAGAGAAAGTTTAAGTTAGCTATTAGGAAGAAAAATCTTTACTGTGAGAGTGGTGAGGCATGGGAACAGGTTGCCCAGAGAATTTGTGGACTCTTCAAGGCTTCAAGACTTAAAAGCCAGGCTGGATTTGGGATTTGAGCAACCTGGTCTAGCGGAAGGTGTCGCTGTTCATAGCAGGGGATTTGAAACTGTATGGTCTTTAATCTCCCAACTCAAACCATTCTAGGATTCTATGATCTGTCCTGTCCATTTCCTAGGGCAGAACTTTCTCCTTTAGTATATTCTTTAGTATCCCTTTAGTATATTCTCTTGAGCAGGTTTTGAGACTGCTCTATGAATTTCAAGGTGCTTCTTCATTGCCTTTAGTAGCTGTGGTAACTGCAAGGAAGGCCTTTTGGTCCCTAAAACTCACCCAAAAAATGGGACTTAAAAGTAGTTCAAAAAAATCTATCAGAGAAAGGAAGGGTTGGAGAGTGAAATCCCAGGCTGGACTTTGGAATTGCAAGTATATTTTCCTCATGTTTGTTATTGATTTTTGTGCTCTGATGACCAAATGAATGAAAAATTCCCTTCAAAACCTGTTGGAGAGAACTTTGATGCCAGGAATAGCATGTTAAATTATACTCTGGATAGTCTCATAATAAGGGTATACTGGAATGATTCCACCCGCCAAGCACTCACTATATGCAATGATAACACAGATTTCCTAGAATACAGCTTTTGTCTTAAAATATAATTTTAATGTTGAAAGCATTTATTCTTTACAAATTCAGTTCAATTTTGTGTGCTTGGCATGGATGATAAATGTCCAGCCTCCATAATCTAGCATTTATTAGAATTGTAATCTAGTTATTTTACCCTAGAAAGGGATTTAGTAGTCTCTAAAAATTGTTCATCTCCTAAAGCAGGGCCAAAGATGACACTGTCCTTCAGATTCAGGTAAAGCTGCTGAAATGAAAGGCAGTTTCCCATGTGCAAGGACTATAATGTATGCTCAGGCTCTGGCACTGCTGTTGGGCTGCTGGTTTAAAAAGGTGACATGTCTGAACTGGGATTAAAGATAAAGTCACCAAGACCTACCTTTCATCCTGCATGAGGGTTGCAAGAATCTGTGCTGGATAACATTGTCACATTTTAGTTTTTCATAAGATAACTCAACAAATAGTAGTTTGTTATTAAATCATTTGACTTTTATTTCACTGGGGACTGCACTAATTTATAAATTGTAGCAGCTGCATTTTTGGATTTTCCCAGCTGCTACCACGTATTAAATTTGGAAATCCTATGACACAAATATAAACACTGTGTTTTTCTTTCTAAGAGCATTAGGTAGGCATAACTAAAGTTTTTATTTAAGGAAAATGTGTGAAATAATCTTTTCACCCTCTCATTTATTCCAAGTTGAATCTTCTTTTGTATTCTGCCGTTGGGTCAATCTGAACATCAGAGACATGTCTAAGGCTCTTGGTGGTCCTTTCAAGAATAATGTGTTTGATAATCTCACCTCTATTTCTAAGTGGTGTTCATTATAAAAACCTGCATTGGAGTAATGGAAGAATCTGAGTCTCTTTCATGGGTCACAAGGCTGGAACACACAGGGTGTGAGAGTTGTCCCCTCAGTGCCTCAACTCACTGTGCTGCTTGCACCTCTTGTTCTGGAAGTCTCTGGACAAAGAGGACAGGAGCACAAAACAGTCAAAACACTTCTTAAATAAGGTGGAAGAATGCTGTAGCATATGTCATTTTAATAGGTAAATTCACCTCCCATAGATTATTTTTTTTGCTGCCATCTGCAGATGTGCTTATAATATGGACATGGACAAAACTGTTACCAGAAAATTTATCTAGATATTATTGCTCTTTAATCCCAGCAGGCTGCACTGCTATAAACTCAAATTTCTGTCTAATCAACTGAAACTAATTAAATAGCAGCTTTCAAAGTCATATTGATTCAGCTTTACAGTTCCCCCACTTTTATAACATGATAATGCTAAGCCTAAATTTTTGTATAGCTACACAAGAAAAGTACTTCCAAAAGCTATAATAAAGTTAAAATAAAAAAAGCCAGATAAGATGTGGTTGGTCCTTTTTTTTTTTTTTTTTTTTTTTTCTTGGTTTTTTTGTGTTTTTGTCTGTGGGGTTTTTTTGTTTGGTTGGTTTTTTGGGTTTTCGGGTTTTTTGTTTTTTTTTTTTTACTTCAGGGGGCAAGTATTGATGGAGAGCAGCATTTCCTTCTCTCTCAGGACACTGCCTACCAAGAGTTCCCTCCACTGTTTGAGGTAAAATTTCATAGTAAAGTGTGAAAGAGTTTGAAGTTGGGGCGATGTTTCGGAAATTTTTACAGCTATTTTCTCTGGAACAAAAATGCATCTTCACCTTCATCTCAGACATTGTTTGTTGGGCAGTAACTAGTGGGGAATACTGCCAGCTAGCAGAGAGGACAGGGTCTAATGGAACAAAATTTAACTTTAGAACCCTGAGAGTATAATAAACAGAGGGCTCTGGCTGCCATGCAGGTTTGCTGCTTCCACAAGTCAACATTGCAGAGGGATCATTGGCAAAAGAGGGCATAAAACTTCTTCAGAAATGTGTGTTTTTACCTTAAAACTGTAGGCAGTAGGTAGAGACAGATATTTCTGCACAGAGGAGCATGTGCTTGTGTAAACAGGGAAGGTCTGATGAAGGTGGTGCAACAAAGGGTGTAATTTGTGTAGGGTGACAGCAGAGCAGAAACAGACACAGGACGGCATAATAGAACAATTCTCCCCTCACCTTAATAAAATTTATTCTCGTAAAGAGGTTACTGTTTCAAATGAAAAAAAAAAAGGAAATATCAAAGTTAAAATATCCACGACTTGCACTTCTAGAATTATAAATAAGGCATAAATACACAATATATATTAAAAATATAAAATATAACATCATATGCAACACAAAATGTAAAATTTATATTAAATGTTATACAATGTATGAATATATTACTTATCACATATATCTCTTACAATGTATTGAATATATTAATAATATATGTCAGATATTATATATTGCTTTAATAGTATATAGTATGTATTATATATTAAACTTCTATGTTCTGGAAGGAATCCTTCATCACCGGACCTTTAGAATCAGACTTAACAAGGGAAGAATCAACCAAAATTCAGCCCAACGTGCAAACAAGGGGAGCCAATAGTTTTTTCTCTAGTATTTCCTTTAAGTGACAAATGCTGTAAAATGCTATTTTTATTCTTAGAGCAAACTTTAAAGAACTAACAATCTCGTAGAAAACAACCTTGCCATTCCGAGGTTCTGTGAATACGGGTGATGCAAATTGTTTTCTGGAAAAACCTATTCGTCCCCTTAAGCAGAGACTGAACCCATGTGCAGCTCAAGGTAAAGGCACCTTGGCAGACAGGCGCTTCCCTGGCCACTCATAAATGTCCCACAGGTGCTGTGGATCAACATAGAGGGAAGATGATGTGCTAAAACATGGAATCTGTGGAAAATTCAAGGCAGAGGGAGTGTCCAGGATGCTGAGGAGAGGTAAGAAATCCACATCAGACAGTTCGGGGCTATGAGGACACACTTTGTGCTTTTTGGGAGGCAGAATGTCAAACCTCTTCTGCAGTTTGGTATTTAATGCCTTTTTTTAAGCAGTCAAACCTTTGTTTAAAAGCTCTGACAATGCTGAAGAATGTTAACATTTCCTTCAGAGCTTTTTAAAGGTAAGATTTCATTTTTACTGATTCCTTTTCAAATCAACATTTACTTGTTTACTTGAAAAGAGGGGAGATGGATGCTTCAATCAATACCCCAGCTGCTCTCTACTAGTGCTGTGTAGGCTAAGGAGACTTTTTTTTCCCCCAGGCCTCTTTGATTTATATCATGTACTTAAACACTCATTAAGAATGAAACCCAGAACATGAGTCTTCCCCATATCAGATTGTTTCAACAATTAGCCTGTAGAGCCATCTCCCCATTCTCACTCTAGAGCATGCAGTGATCACATTGTATGGTAGTGCAGGAGCTGCACCAGGCAGGGCAGGCACACAGCCACCAGCTGGCACAGCCCTGGCTCTCTCCAGGGTCCCCCCCAACATCAACTTGTCATCTCCTCACTGTCCCCTCCTCACCTCCTCATGGCATGTCCTTGTCCGTGGTGGCACCTCCAGCCTACAAGCCCTCATCTCTCTGCTGCTGGCCCCATGGTCTCAGCCCCATGGGAGGGAGGGCATTTGGCACTTCTGCACTTGGGCACAGGAGATGGAGAGCACTTACCTGAGAAAATCGTCAGAAACAGTTTGAAGGGAAGACAGAAGACTCTGTGTTGGCTGGACATGTGGACAGAGCAGGACTCAAACAGCACCAGCCACATTTTTCCTGTTTTCTTGTGCTTGTTTCTCCCCAGTACCACTTGCTCCCTCGCTTCCACCACCTTTATTCTCTTCTCTAAACATCCCATCTAAAATGTTCTTTCCCAATAGAGAATCTTTTTCCTGAAGGCAGTTCCTCCCCATTTTTCAAGTGACCTGGGCAGAGTCTCTCCTGTGGACTCATCTCAAGGGGTCTCACCCAGCTCATGGGGCAGCTGCTCCCAGTGACAACCAGGAGGGGCCAGGGCAGGGGAATCCACTGGCCCCAAACAACTTAATGGAGTTCCTCCCATTCCTACCATGGGCCTCCCTGCTCCTTCTGCGAGCCTTTTTTTATCACAGAACCCAACAAACTTTGAGTAGACCCAGTAGAGGGTAGAAGCATGCCATGGCCATGTTTAGCTTGGTCCTCAATGAGCTTTCTGCCTCAAAATTGTGCTCTCTGGAAGCAGGCAGTCAGCAACCCAGAGACTGAGACCCTTTCAGGGAGTGGGGAACACTTTGTTCATGCCAGTCATACTGAGATGTTTGAGTTAGACCTTAGGGAGCTGCCAGCCCACTATGGTTTCCTTTGGAGAGCACGACCAGGTTGGGATCCCTCTGGGCAGAGTGGGAGGGAAAGTTCCACCAAAGTCAGGAGAATGTGTGGGAAGAGGGTGGACTGCCTGAAGGAGAAAATAAGGCTCCAGAAGAAGGCAGTAAAAGCATGTCTTTTCATATAACTGGGAGGAAACAGAAAGTCCTTGGGCATCATGAAAGCCTGCTATCAGGAGGCAGTTTTTGATAACCTTTCAGTATTGATTAATCAGTTGCTGTGTTCATTGAAACAAAGCCTGTGGCTTGTTTAGGAGGTGGCAGCATTGCAGCTTAGTAGTGTTCAAAATACCATATCACTATCAAAGCTAATTTAATGCTGATGAGATCAATAGGGTTCCTAGGGCCAGGAGTAGATGAGAAACATGGCTCATTACATGCTGCTCTAGTTCTCCAAGTGAAGAGAAAAAATGTGCAGTAGGGTGAGAGAAAACAGACTTGGAAACTGTGAAGTCATGAAAAGGAGACAGGTGCTTTTGGCTTCCTTGCCTGAAGAGGCATCCCTGAAACAGGGATAGAAAACTGGGAGAGGTTCCTTTCTAGATCCAACTTTCTCAGGTGTGCTCCTTGACTGGAATGTGCTTTTTTGGGCTCATTTTTTTCAATACTTGCTCATTTTACCTTTATTCTCTGTCCCTCTACATAGCATATAAAATCCAGGTTTTCTCTACAAAGGTAAGTCTCTATGCAACCCCAAAATCTTTGGTGATACCAACATAAGCATCTCTTTTATACAGAACTGATGGATATTATCTGGTAAATAATGTCTCCTGCTATGGAACCCAGAGTTAAGACACAAAAACACCTGGAGTCTTGAAAGAGGGAAGTGAGAGTGCTCACACTGAAGTGCAGGCCAGGTGCCTGGATGGCATGCCATGTGTCTGTGCCATGCCAGAACAAAAAGGTGAAATCCTTGTCCCTTCTGGGAATTTGGTATCTTTGCCAGCCCTGGATGGAGAGCATGGACCCCTGAAAGCAGTACTATTCTTTGGTCAAAGTATTAAATGAGATGAAAGGATAGTGTGTGCCTTTTCATAGTTCAGAAAGGGAGACCCTCATTTTGTACACCAGCTTAATAACTGAACTAGCAATCTTTATAATAGAATGCTCAGCAAGAAATTGGGAGCCATCAATTCCCTTTTCTCCCTGCCTGAAAGAATTCAGCTTCATGTTGCTGCATGGTCAGTCAACAGTGACTATCACATTCCTACATGTCCCTTCTTCCCCTAGTTATGATTTCTTTATCTTGCAAGTGGCATAACTATGGTACAAGAGACACGGACTGGATTTTCATTCTGTCTCTACCTCTGGTACCATCCCAGAAGACCCCATGTAGCCCTTCCCTCCTCTTGCAATTACTGTGTCACTGATGTTTGAAGGCTAAAGTTTGGTTGAATTCTAGTACTTTTTAGGCTAGACAAGCAAAGAGAGACAGCCTAGGTTTTCTGGTCTCTCTCATAGGATGCTGACATTTCCTGCATAGCTCCAAGGGTATGATAAGTTGACTGAAAAGCATTGAAGGGTTTCACGTGGCCAGACTATTCCCTTCTGGTTTGCAGGTTCATATCCAGCCTGTCACTGCGGTCATGAAGAGGAAGCTTTGGATGGCCCCTGAGTGATTTATTTGAAAGTGTTTATTTATGAATTTCTATCTGGCACATACATCATCAACAATCATATTTCATGGTAATAGGAAAGACACTCTGTGTAATTATCTCAAAGAGGCAATGATTACCTCCATTTAGAGAAAAGATTAATTCTGAAACAGGGCAGGCTCTCCTTCCCAGAAACACTACTGCTTTCCATGGTAAAAATGGTGTCATTCGAGTAAGAATCTTCTTACTTGAGAAAGTTAGCTGAAAAATGCATTTGGACTATGATTTCTTTTCAATTGCTAAACACTGTTGCATGCAATGGTGGAAGTTACTGGAAATATAATATGCTATTTTTGTACCTTGTTAGAGAAGCTTTATTTCTTTATCTATCCCATTTAACTTCTCAGCAATGTCACACGTGGATCTGGAGGCTGGACTTGGTGACTTCAGGAGCCTTTCTAGCAAGTTTTATCAAGCAGGCTGTGGATGGGCACAGCACCAAGGCTTTGCCTCCCCAGTTAACTCTTGTCTCTCTACACCTCCTGAAACCTCTGGAGCTGTAGTGGAAGTTGCAGTGGTGTTTCTCACAGTCACATAGAACTAAAGAAGCCCCACTCTGGGGCAGAGCCTGACATCAGGGAAGTTACCCTCAGCTGAATTATCTGGGAGTGGCTGGCTGCTGCACACCAGGCCCTGCTCCCACTGGTGCTGCCCCAGCAGCTGTAAACCCACAGGATTTTGCCTACGTGGTCCCCACCCTGTCCGAAGGATGCTCAGCCTCCCCGTTCCCATCATCCTGTGCATGTGGCTGTTCTTGGGGTCTTTCCTCCTCACTGCAGCCCCTTTTCAGGCCATAAGCATAAATATAAAGAGTAGGGTCCTAGAGACTTATGAGGCTTTGCACTGCAGCCACAGCACAGTACCTTGAAAGAGAAAAAATGCTCTGGAAAAATTAACAACAAATTGAATACAGAGATGTATGCAGGGTATAAAGCCTCATCCTCTCAAGAATTTCCATGGAAGATAGCTTTGAATCAAATAACACAGTCAAAGTTCAAACCAAAGAAAATGAGCTCAAATAAAAAATGAACAGAGCTCAGCTAAAACTAGAATCAATAGAGTAGAGAATTTAATGGCCTGTTCATCTTAGTATCATGTAATTGAGCCCAAACGACATTTAAGCAGAAAGAACACTGGCCTTATGGTTTGTTAATAATTACTTACATTCCAGTAACAAGCCTACAGGAGTGTTCCTTTAAATGCATGTTGTGTGTCAGCATTAGTACCTAGTCCAAGTAAGGGTAGTTGATGAACTCCAGCCATGAAAGAAGAATCAAGTACAAATTAAATATTTAATGGCTTTAGCAAATGCAGTGGAAGTAGATACATAAATTAAGGAGGGAGGAGAAGCATCCCCAAAGCAAGAAGAACTTTATTCAGCAGTAGCCTGGTTTAAGGGTTTTCAGTTACTTTTATTTTGGAGAGTTACATGATAGTAACATTTCCAGTTCAGGTGCTTGTGACCCCACATTTTCAGTATGTTTTCATGAAGCAAAAGGTAAGTAACATTAAAAAAAATATGCAGTGGATTTATACAGTACAGTTTGTATGCTTTTGGTCTGCAAATAATTTCATCTACAAATTTTGAGACTCATGATATCTCTATTCCAATTAGACAGTAATACATAAAATTATGAAGCATTCTATCTAGCTGTAGAAGGGCATTTCCTCAGTTAACTGGCAGTGATTTTCAATGGAACTAACCAAATAACAATTCATTAAATGCATAGGAGTAATTAGGGAAATAAAATGTTTTAATTTTTGAAGAAAGTCTATGTATCTGCCTGGAATGATACTTTTCCTGCTTATTTCTGTCTTCGTAGGCTAGGAGGATAGTGCTGATTCATTGTACAAGGGGAAAAATTACTTATATAGTAAGACTCTTATATAGTATACTCTACTTATACAGTAGAGTGGGGTTCTTTTTTTTTATTATTTTTTATTTTTTTCCCCTTTCCTTTTTGAGTGATTAATAGGTTTCTGCATTTAGTCAGGTACGAAGATCTCTGAGTTTAGGAAGCCTTTAGATAGATTCGAAGAGGGTTTCTGCCAGGGATTAGTTCTGCAATCTCATTGTGTCACTGGTTGGGCTTTATTTTCCTTTTAGAAGAATAACTGAAGTCTCAGTGTATAGGAATGTGCTCAAAAGTAATTAAGTTACAGCCCTGTAGCTGGAAGGTACTGTTCTCTAGCTGGGATGAAACAACTGACCATGTTGGCTTTCAAAGCCCATTGGAACATGAAGTACAATCAATTATTTAAATCAACAAGAGTCTTAATGGAACTGTTAGAGGAATATCAGATTTCAGCCATGTGTGACATGCAACATTTTGCATTTTGAATCACATTAAAATGGTGTGTGAAGTGAAATAGATGTTGTGACACAAGGTCATGAACAGCAAACCATTTTACTTCACAGTGTTACACCCAAGGAAGATAGCTGGTTACCACACTCTAGCTGAGGAAAAACAAAGTTCTTGTAAAGAAAGCATCTTTTCCAGAAGTACTAATTCATTTGTTTGCACTTATGCAAAGGTACCCATACCAGGGCATCAATATTTTCATTCCATTAAGGACCTCAACAATCAATGATTGTATCTGCAGCACAGCTTCTGTCTTTTAATCAGGCTTTCAAGGTCTCCTTTCTCTGCTTGTCATGTAGATTAAACATAATTAAAAAGATAATCCTGCAGAAATCAAGTGACTGCAGTTTCTAAAAACTGTTATTCCATTAATAGCTGTGTTTCTTTTCTTCACTAGCCAGTCTTCACGAGATGGAGGGCTGATCCAAAGAAAATGTAGTTATTAAACAGAACTAGTGTTAGCAAATAAAATTTCTATTACACTTGACTTTCAGTATCCTAGAATTTTTATCCAATGCTCATTTCAGAAGTCTTCACATTTCTGTTAATGTTTTTACTTGAGGCATGAGGATAAGTAATTTTTATTTATCGCTTGACCAATTCTCCATTTAGAAGATCTTTGCTTATCTCTGCTTCATATAATTGTCCTGGATTTTCAATCATATATGGTATGGGCAACATCTAACAGGAATGCTTTCCAGCATCACTCTCAGATACAATCCTCTCTCTATTATGAAACACTTCTATAGTAACTTAATCAGCTAAAAAAAAAAAAAGTTAAAAAAAAAAAGAAGCCTGAAGTGCTGAAGAATCTTCATACACAAAGCCCAGGGGTAGGAAGCCCCCAGCAAAATGGTTGCTCTGATTTTAATCTGTGTGACAAGGTGCAAATGAATGAGAAAGCGTAAGTGGCATGTAGTTTGGCTAAGTGAGAATGTGAAATGTTGGAGGTCACTACTCCTAGGAAAGAAAGGCATAAGGCCAGCAGAGAAATATTGGAGAAATTGACACCTTTTCGGAATATTTGCAAAGAACTAGCCCAGTAGATTGGTTACTTAGAAAGTTTATCTGAGCTGCTTGAGAGTTTAGGTCCAGTTCCTGGAGACCTAAGACATCAAAGCATGATGAAATCTGAAATGTGTATTGCAGTCTTGTAGCTTACACTGTGACAAATGTGTTAGATAAATTAATAATATTATTATTTTTATTTTAATTGGTAGTAATAGTTTTTGTTTTCTTTAGACTTGTTTTAAGTACAATCAAGTTAGGCACCTTTCTGGTATTTCCTGATTATTTCCACCTCCTGTCTTGACTTCTGTCCTTTATGGAGACTTTTCTGTCTTGTCCAAAGGCATCAAAACCAGCTCCTCCTTCCACGATAGCTAACACTGGGCACTGGACAGGAGAAAATCTTTATATCAAAAGTCTGATGTGGGTTTTTGTTCCAGAAATTTTTGATGGGTAGAGACAATTGTCAGCAGTCTTGTCATTAGGTCTCTCTCTAGAAACAGGTTATATATTAAATAATTATATTTAACCTTTTATGCAACATTAGGTTATGGAAAAAAATCTTGTAGTTCTTGCATTGGGACTACTACGTTTTTGAAAATCATCTAACATTTGTTCATGCTGGACCTAGGAATACTCTCTGCCAAATACTCTCTGCCATATTTTTGTCCAGCATGTCACATTTCTGTAGAAAGAATTTTTAATTGAATCTGCTGCTGGATTCCCACCCCCCCCCCCCCCCCCAAGACACAGCTATTTCCGTTTTTTTTTTCCTGGAGACACTTCAGACATCTGCAAAACCATCTGGAAACAAGGAAAAGTAGGTGTTTTGTGACTTGACTTTTCCCAAACAACCACAATATCATTTAACTATCTATTTTTACTGCATAATCTACATAATCTCCAAAAGTGTGGGTGCTCCAATCAAGCACCCATGGTCTAAAAATCACAGGGCTTTGAAACAGTGGCTTAGGTAAACTGGTATAGTTTGTAGCTTCTAATTCTTTGTAGGAGCCTTGAAATTATAACAGAAGCAGCCACAGCAGGTCTGTATATTAAAGACAAGTAGAATAGGTGTCAGAGTGAACCTTATTTGGGTTATAATGCTGCTGGTCGTACTGTGCAAAGGTTTGCTGTAGGGGAATTAAGTAGCAGAGGAAGTAAAACTACTCTCCAAAGGTTCCTGTGTTCCTAAGGAAGAGTTAGCATTCCCTTTTTCAGGTGCTGGATAAAAACACTGGATGTGAAATGATGCCCCATCTCAAACCACTGACAATGCTGTCATTAACCAGGATGGAGCTCATATCCAGAGTTCAAAACTTGTCAATCACTACCAAAATGCACAGCTCTTCTATCTGTCTTAGCTCAGTAGTGGCACTGATCACAACTTGTCTCACTAATATTACCCTAAATCCAGGGAGGTCCTGGACATGCCAGGGACTGACAGAAGTTCTGACTCTTGAGGGTGTCTACCTCAGCTTGGTAGTGGCCCTGAAAAGTTTGCCTTAAATGTAGAGATCTCTCTGTCTAGGACTGAAAGGAAACAGAAAAACATTAAAAGGTACAAAAGGAAATACTGAAGTTGCTTGGGCATTGGATTTGACACTTTTATGGAGCACATCTGTGAGTGCTAGTGCAGCAGGACTAATGAATGCAGTGATGTGCTCTGCTCCCTTGTGCCTGGAGGAGATTCCTGTTGCAGCATGAAATGAAGGCTTCTGTGTTTGAAAACATAAGTGTGTTCCACAGAGCTGGATTTTTGCCTTTCAAGGGCCCATTCCACAGACTCAGCTCAGTGGAAAGAGAGTATCACTCTTGGTGCTTTATCGTTTCTTCTGGAAATAGCAAAGAAATGCTTCTTCTCTCCTCCATCACTTTTCTGGTTTACACGTCCTGCAGCCTTTCCTCAGTGCCAGAAAATAGGTATGAATCAAGACATCATTGATCATTTGATCATTGTGCTGATAAAAAGGGAGGCATTTTTGCCCACAGAATTTTCATTCTCCCCTATCTAAACAGTCAAGGGGAGTGTCTGCTTGTTCAAACTGCAAAACATAGAGCAATGGTTCAGGAACAATCTTAACTTTTTCTGATAGCATCTAGCATGATGGGTTGTGGTCTGTTGCTTGGATTTAAGCATTGTTGTGTTACAAACACTGTATGTCATGGAAATTTGTCTGAAATAAGATGAATTTGAAAAAAGAAAGCAACCTCAATAGCATCTCTTATTTTTCTATAATGGATGAAGATAGATTTTTATACAAATCATTTACCATAGACATAAATTAATGCCTAACACTCTTGTCAGGGAGAGAAAACAAATTTGCATGAAGCACTTTGATGTATTTGTTAACTGACCCCTTTCCTACTGCCTTTAATTAGAATTTCATATTTGGTAAAATGTATCATTTGTTTCTGACTGCTGTGCACCAAAACAGGAGGGAGAGAGTAATTTTTGAACAAGCATTCACACTTGGTAAATATATAGCTAAATATCCTACATCTATTTCATAGCTAGCTTGAAGAGTGGATAAAAAAAAAAGATAAAGTGCTGCACCATTTATCTGACTTTTCAAAACAACTATCACCTATTTCCATAGTGAGAAGAAGATGGAATAAGAGCAATGTAGGTCTAATTTATTTATCACTGTGTTTTCCTTCTCACATAGACCTTCTGTCATCTTTATACTATTAAGAAAATACATAATTAGGGTTCGTATATATTCCTTTCTTCCCTAGACACAGTTTTGGAAAGGGGGGGGAAATACACAGGGAGGGTATGAACTCAGCAGTGCTGCTGCCTTCAGGGGGCTGGTGAATAGAATGGGTGTTAGTGCTGAGAGGGGTCCTCTCTTTGTGACAGTGTCATGTTATCTTAAAAATTCCTTAGGCCAGCTCTGCAAGCCCCCACATGGGCTACCTTGTTCTAAAAGACCTGGGCACCCTCCTGCTTTTCTCCCCTCTTGCACTTCCTCCCCTCTTGCATCTCCTCCCGGAGATAAAACCATTCACTATCACAGATCATTTCCTTTGATTATTGCTATTTGCAGCCACAGGTTCCTTCCAAACGTAATTATTAACCTGTGTTGCTCTTCAGAAATAACTGCTGCTTCAATCTCCCACTGTTTCCTGCTTCCCCTGGACTCTACTTGGTGGCAAATGAAACCCAGATCTTTTGGAAGAGGTGGGGGGAGGCTCAGGGCACCTCAGCAGACTGTATCTAAAGCCATTACCAAAGTGCCTCTTGTGCAGAATAAACATTCATCACAAGAGGTTATTTGAAGGCTACCAAAAACCCAGTGCAAGCAGAACTACTCTGAAGCCCATCTGCCACCCACTGAAGTGTCAGGAGCAAAGCCACTATCAGATGGACTGAGTTTTTGGGATAAAAAAATGCAATGTAGGCTGTGATCATCATGAGTCCAAACTCATGACAAGTCTGTTGGTAAAAGATTAAGGACAACCTATTTTGCAGGTAGCCCAGGAGAAGATACGAATGAAACTGCAAAATGATGAAAAAAGTGAGGGCAGAGTCTGTTAGCTCATGAGGTTTAGAGGTTTTGATTTATTTTCTTCAATTTGTAGACTATCTTTGCTTGAAGCCTGAAAGGGAGAAGGGTTGGCTTCTACCTCTTGGCTGGATTGTCATTAAATCCCACTGATGCATTGTGTCCCTTATTTTCCAACTCATGAGTGCAGCTGAGCATGGAAGAACAAAAGGTAAGGAAAATGGTTTCCATGAATCTGCTTTGGTGAGCTCATAGACAAGACTACTGCAAGATATACTGCAGAATACTGCCAAGTGGAAATAGCAAATAGCTCTTGATTGCATTCATCCCCTGGGAAATCTTTGCTAGCTTTCCAGCACCAGATTGTACCACTTCATAGTGGATTAAACAGGTCTTATAGATTTCTGGGGACCTGTTTGCAAGCTTTGTCACCAGTATGGTTCCTCTCCACTGGAGGCACTTGCTGTATCTTTCTCTGGATGCTACTTACATCACCTTCCAACAAATTACCTGAATGTCTATAAATGTAAATGTAAAAATGTAAAAATACTCACTTAGAATGAACCAAGTAAATGTATTGCAACATAGGAATGGTGGCTCAGATCTCTGCATGAATTTGTCTGGTTTAGTTCAGGCTTTAAACCTCAGACACTCCACAGTGACATGGGGACATTTCCAGGGGAAATGCAACATCCTATAAATTGCCTTCACAGTCTTCCTGCTCTTAGTTAAGAGGACAAATTAGTGAGGTGGGTGAGAGTCTCTTCTCCCAAAAAATCAAATAGGGCAAAAGGAAACGGCCTCAAATTACACCAGAGGAGGCTTAGATTGCATATTAGGAAAAATTAATTCACTGAAGGGGTTGCCAAGCACTGGAATGGGCTGCCCATGGAAGTGGTGGTGTCACCATCCCTAGAGGTATTTAAAAGACATGTAGATATGAAACTTGGGACATGGTTTAGTGGTGAACTTGGCAGTGCTGGATTAATGGTTGGACTCAAAGATCTTAGAGGTCTTTCCAACCTTAATAATTCTATAGATTCTAAGGGCATGCAAAATCTCACACAACACACACAAAGCAAGAACACATGGAGAGGGAAGAATTAATTTCTGCTCTGAGTTTCCCTTGGTTTTTGGCATGGCCCAAGTAAGATGGGCATTCACCCAGGCTCATTGGGGGGTGATTCAGCTCCCAGGTGATGAATTGCTTTTGAAGGAGCTAATTTCTTTTAACTGGCAATATTGGGAGCCTTGGCTTCTCATTGAGGAGACAAATTAGATGCCCAAAAATAAGTGGGGTGAGGAATCTGAGCCAAAGAGCCTGAGGACAAAAACGTTATCAAATGTTGATGTAGGAAAAAAAATTTAAAAACTCATGAGGCTTTTGTAAAAAGTTGCCCTTACAAATGAGTTCAGGGACTAGAGAGTTATACTGTAGAGATGGCAATACCTCTGAACCAGTTGTTTCTCTGATAAGGCTTCTATGAGCCTTTTATGTCCCTTATCTCCCAGTCTCTAGAAGTTGCAGTACCCAGAGCTCAAGCTGTGCATATACATTTTGAAGTCTGAAGGTTTCATAAGGTATGTGAACAGAAGATTAGGTCTTAGGCCTTGAAATAAGATCCAGCACAATATGAGGATTAAATATTTTGGGGTCTTGGTTGGAGATTTTCTGTGAATCTCCTTCTATCAAACACTCCCAGGAAAACTTTGTCAGTACTGTTAACTAATGCCTGTTTTAGATAGACTGGTCAGCAGCTCCCATAGATGACTACAATACAAAAATATGACAACAAACCCTTTCTGTAATGTAAAATCATTGAGAATATTTGGAGTGTCACTATCTCTTTCAGGGTGGTGTAATAGACACCCAATCACAATTATAAACCTTTTATTTTTTTCCACTCCTATTTATTGCATAAAGACTTCTCTTTTCAGAAATATTTACAGTGAGATTTTTAAATCCAAATTATCACTTTGCCAACATTTTGTTGCATATTCACAACTGTTTGTGACATGATGCCAACTGCTGAATTAATTATTTAGTGAATACTTTGTGTGACAATTGATGGAATGTGACGAAAGTGCTGGCTCCAGACCCTATTTTAAGATCTCTTATTAGCAAGTGCTAGAAGTACCTCCAGGTATATTGCAATCCTGGAGATTGCATAATATAACAAAGGAAGTGGAACAGCAAAATATTGAGTTCCTGAATTTCCTTGTAAGATGTTGAGAAAGAGAACTGATTTGGAAGGACCTGTCCTTTGCTAGCTTGCAATGAGGAAAAACTTTTTAATCTAGCTAGAAAAAAGGTAAATATCCTACTGACGCATCTTTGCACCAAGTCTGGAAATATTGGATGAGAGATTCCACTTTCCAGTCATGTTATTTCTTCTTTTCTTTCCTCTCCTCATTTATTCTATGGCCTATTTCATATAAGTATTGCAATTAGATGTTGCAGAAGCTTATTCAGTCATCTCGTCCGAAGCCTTGCTGATCCTGCATTCCCTACAATAAAAGGCCATTCCTAGAAGATTTGTTTAGCTCACTACAGTACCAAGGATCACAGAGAGCAGACCTTCCACCATTTCACACAGGCACCCAAGTCTCAGTCTAATACTTCTGTGATGTGCAGCTTAGTTTTTCTCACTCTAATTTCATCCCACTGCCTCTGGCTATAAAGCCCTACAGCTCTACAGAATCTCTCTTCAGTGTTACTGTATGCAGCCCTAGCTCAAAACACGAAGTGTTGATTTCTACTGGTTCAAAGCTATGTATATTTATGACAAAATTTTCTGAATGGAGTAAGCTAAGATGGGATTTTGAAGTAGGAAACTGATATTCTCCTAAGTGCTGGGAATTACTGCAGGCATTACTTGGATCTCACCATTCCAACAGACTCACTGGTCAGCCTTTGGCTGTGAATTGTTTTTAGGCAGTTACAACACTTTCAGCTTTCTCCCAATCACATCTCTAGGGACTGACACTACAAAAGTGGACATCAGAGGCAAGTCTCCTGCCTAAGGAAACTGAGGGTGAGGACACTTTCTTAAGTTTCTCCATGCATCCAAACTTTTAGATCTCTCTGGAAGAGAGCAAGTCAATATGAAATAAGAAGTTAATTACATGTGGTAAAAATTCACATGATCTGGTTGCTCATTTCTTTCCTGAACTGGTATTTTTCTTCCAACAGATATCGTTCATAGCAAGAAAACAAGAACAAAAGGTCACTCTTCATTAATTTTTCCATTTTCAAGTTCTGATGAACTTCAGTCTAGTTTTTGTGAGTGTCCCTCCTGCTTTTGAGAGTTTTCTGTCACAGTCTGAGAGTCACAATAATACTTCTTGTGGTGTGAGAGATACTAAAAGCAAGTTCATACATATATCACTAAGATTAATGAAATGGATTTATCCATATCTTAACTCCTTCACCAATGAAAGGGTATAATTTTAAGATAAGATCTTTTTATTCTTTAAGATCTTGACATGTGAACACCTTGAAGTTAAAAAAATGTGTACAAATATGTGTAAAATTAAAAGGTATACATCTCAGTACAAATAGATTTTTGACCTCTGTGTCTGAACAAGCCCCTCTTGGACTGAGGGGTAGACAGGGTGAGAAAGAAAAGGACACTCAGACAGAAGACAGCTTTGAAGTTCTCATCATTGATTATTTTAAAATCAACACTTACCTCAGTTCCACTGGCTTGGATGCTATCAAAGCATAACTTTAAAAGAGAATTTTGCAGAGTGTAACTTGAAAGGTTTCTGCATCCCAGGAATAAAGATGTTTAGAAACAATCTCAGTAGCTTAGCTTGAAATCCCCCATCTGCAGACATCTGGAGTGTGAAGAGATATTTTTAAAAAGTCAGGAATTTAAAACTTCTGGTAAAAATACTCTTTGAAAGTGAGAACAGCAACGATGAATGAATATGTAGAGATGAAATCCTGTCTGCAGCCACTAGCACTATTCATTTAATAGTTACTAGTATCTCAAAGAAAAATAGTTTTTCTCTGTGGCTGGGGGGTGAGATCCTCCAACAGTCCAAAGAATGGCATTGATCAACAAAGAGGAAAAAACCAAACCCAAGTCTTAAAAAGGAACTGGTAGCTTGCAAATATTTGATAAATCTCTGTAAAACTTTTCCTCTCAGTCTTTTGCAGTCTTAAAAGAAAATGACAAATTGCTTTTCCTGGCACTGTCCCTGTCCAAATAAAGTCCTCCCTGTTAAATATCTCTTCGGATAAGCTAGTCTAAAAGGTGCCTTGCACAGCCCTGATCTTGACTGCACCATGATGACAACATCCCTCTCTTAGCACCAGCCTTGACTTCCCCCACACACTCTGATATCTCCCTGCTGGCTTCTGTGAGCCCAGATAGAAAGTTTTTAATGCAGTCTTTTCTTCTTGCCGTATCTGCTGGGCCTTCTCTGTCCCTGTGACTTTTCGAGATGATGGATATATTAAATATCTGGTTGGTATTCTACAAATAAAGAAAGGGTAAAAGGAGAGCATAATTTCCCAGGAAGCAGGCTGGGATATCATAATTATAGGCAAGCAACATGCAATGCAATATACTTGTTGCATAATAAACAAGGGCAAATATTAACAGCTGCTACCAGAAGGGTGTTATGCTTGCAGTAATCAGAAACAAGCTGCTGATGGGCTGTGTAATAGAATTACAAACCAGTAAAGAAAAACTAATACTCTCTCTGACAGGTTGGTGTAGGTAGAGATGAGATAATTATGACCTAATAAATACCACAACAATAAAAATTCATAGGGAGGACAGCATCAGGCAGATGCAGCCTGCAGTGCAGAACTAATGAGCAAGTTGTTGGTAAAATTCTACTCTGTTTAGCTGCAAAATGGAGATTAATTTGCTTTGTTATAAGACACAGCTACTAGAATCCTCACAGGCCTATAGATGCAGTGCAGAGGTGGTAAAATTTCTATGCCAGATTTGTACTCTTCAGTTATGCGTGAGGCTTTTGCATATTATTTGGGAATCTGAGATAATTAATGAATAGGAATAATATAATTTATATAGACTTCTATATTACTCCTCTTTCACAAAACTGATAAGGATGGGCTTGCTCTCTTCTTCCTCTGGTCTCCTTCTCTTTTCTTCCAGACATATGTCAATTAATGGACAAATATTCTTCTACTCATGATCCAATTGAATTTTTTAGGAAAGTGTAAAGATCATGTTAAACTGCCAACATTTTGAGGTCTACTTGTTCTCAGACCAGATGATCTATATTTTGTTGTTATCAGGTGTACAAAAGCTTTTCAGAAACATCAAAAGTACATAATGGCAGGAGAGTCAACTCCATAGCATCTGACAAATGAAGAAGGATTGCACCTATATCATATCACCATGACAGACCAGGCTGGCAGACATTACCAGTGAGGTTACCAAAATCACAGGATAATTTAGGCTGGGAAAGATTTGCTAAGGCCATCAGGTCCAGCCTCCATTTGGAGCAGGGCTGCTTTCTACCTTTGCACAGGTGCTGCAGGCAGCAGCTGGTTACAAGATCTAGGAACTTCAAGCCAGCTGCCCCTGCACCTGGATGTTCTCTGGATGCTTTGTCCTTCTGTCCAGCTGAATTCTTGAATTCTTGTCTTGAATTCTTGGGGGGATTTTCAGTCCTCTTTCCTCATCCTTTTATTTTGCCGCATACTAGGAATGAAAACCCTTTTTACTCTAGTGACATGAAGTCCACCTTTATGCCACTTTCTTCTTTTAAACTTTTCTAGGTGTACTCAGCACAGCTATTATAAATGTGTTAGAGTCAGCAAAGCAGGAGTCTCTCTGAATTCTTCAGAGACAAATCAGAGTGCAAGGATTGAATTAAAACCTTTGGATCGATTGAAGTATGTTAAGCCACTTACACATAAAGTAGAGGTGTAAGTTTAAGTTTTAGTATAAGCAAGCAAGCAAGTACGTAAAATGAGTTTTAAGTGCTTTTAATGAGTAAAAGGTCTTAGATGCCACAGTAGAAGTACGAGTTCTAGTGAAGGTTGAAAAACATAGTCTTAAATACTGGTGTATCCATGGAGTCTCCAGGAGCATAGTTTTAGACATAATAAAATGATAGTAAGAATATTGCTTACATTTTTCATATAGAACAAGATAGACTGTATGCATAGTTTTTACATAACCTGGTGTGCTAAGAAACTAGAATTCTAATAGGTTAAGAAGTAGTGGTCTGAGTTTGTGTCTTAGCTTGTTTGGAAGTTTCTCTGTAAGAACATACATTAGGGAAAGCTGGGCCTTTTTGCCATTGCTTTTGCTTTGCTTTCCTTTTGTTCCTGCTCTCTTGTCACCATCATCATCACCCAAAGAAGGCAGGAGCTGCAGCAACATCAGCCCTGCTGGGATCACTGGAAGAAACTTCTGCTTCTATTTGGGACTCTATACCAAAACTTAGCATGGACTTTAGTGCCTGTGACTTTTGCTTTGAGACTGATCTGCTTCTGCAATAAACAACTTTATAGCAACTATTAGCTGCTTGGCTCATGAAAGAAGACAACTCAACAAGCTGGTGCCTAAAGCATCAGAGATTAACCCAACATAAATGTTATATCTACTCCATTCCTTTGCCTTTCTTTGGTGTATTTCCTTTAGACTCTGTTTAGATAGGAAATAATTCAGGGCAGTGTGTGTCACATCTTAAAAATCTCTGAAAAATGTGATAGGATACCATGCTGTTGTCCAGCAAACCAATAGTTATGAGGATAATGTTTTCTTTCACAGCTGTCAAATTATTTTGACTAGAATCCAATTTTTAAAGATACATAAAATGAAATGTTTGTCTTGACTTTTTGTCAAAACCATAAAGTTTTAAGGGAATATTAATTCCATTTTTATCATTATTTTCACTCATTTATGTAATCAATCTGCAAAGACATTAGATATGCAAACAAATATTGTGATGTTGTCAGTTTATAACTAGTTTCATACTGTTAAAATACCTGTTTTTCCTGAGTCTGCTGTACCTCTCACATTGTGTCTTACTAGCACCTACACTTAACTGCATTACCTTAATAACACTGCCTGCTGATTTGGACTTACCTTTTTCCTCTTTGAAAGGTTTTTGTTTATATCAGTTTTTAAAAATATCTATTATTTTTTAACTTAACTTCAACTGTGTTTCTATTTAAGTGTTTGTTTTTCCCATAACCCACTGGGGGATAGTTGAGAGTCATTAAGTTGAGACAGGAGCATTTAATTGTAGGAGTATACTTACAGAAATACATCTTCGGTTTCATGTGTGTAATTTCATTAAACTTCATGAGTTGGTTCCTATAAAATTGAGAAAATTATAAGGTTTATAATATACAAACACAGAAAATAAGCTTGAGTAAGGCTGTTCATTACTCAGTTATCTGTCAGTCTTCATGGAATTATTTGAAAAGCTTGAAGAAAAAAATTAGCAAAAGCTGAAGCACAAACATTTTGTTGGCCTTAAGGAGGATTTTGTACAAAAGCTGAACACATCTGCCTAATAATTAAACATTCATCATTGTACAAAATACTGAGGAATCATTTCAAACGTAAATGAGCACTGGCTTATTCTAGCAGATGAAAGCATATTTTGCTGTTTTCACATATCTGATCAGCAATAAATCATCTTACATAACAGTACATAGGTACATTTCATTCTTTCTTCTTCTGTGGTTATACACAGGATCATCTCATTATACAGTTGAGTGAAACCAGAAGAGACTCTTCACTTTATTATAAAACTCACAGTTAAAACCTTATTTTTTTTCTCCTCTTGTTTCCAAAAATACATGTAAGCACGATATAGGAAACCTGTAAAACCTCAGTGCAGTACTCACACCAAAATATGTGTGTGTGAATTAGTTACTTGATGACTTTGCAGCCTATGAGCACTGTTAGAGCTGTGTATGGTATTTGTTCAAAGCCTTCAGCAAAGAGCATCACAGGCAAACCCATTTCAGGATGACCAACTCATGATCTTGTCTGGCCTTAAAATGTTTATTTTGATTTCTGCATTGTTCAGGAGTTCTGTCCATCACAAGCATCCTGCTTCACTTGTTTTGTTGGGTGACTAGTCACATTATTGAACTTGGTTCTGTCCTTCCAAGACACTTATTTGTCTATTTCTAGGCAAGCTTCAACCCACTGCAACTGCAGAAAAATGAACTTTCTATATCCAGGGTGAGGAAAAGCCTTTCTGGTGCCTAATTTGGTGAGAGGCTGAAACTGGAGATCCCGACCATAGTTGATGAAGTGATCTTTGGTCTAGTTCTAAAACATCAAATTAATGAGTGCCAGAAAGCATTTCCAGGTTCTGGAATGAGTCTCCTTGTACTGACACAGTGTGGACCAAATTCCTGAGCACAGCTCAGACTACAGCATGGACAAATAATTATTCCTGAAGGGAGTTTGCATGCAGCCACTGTATTCTGGGGAGTGAGAGCACACTTGGGCTCTTCTGTGCCATTTGACCTCAATGCCTGAGGGTGGTCCTTAGCATATTTATTTACTAGTACATGCATAGTCCAAATGAGATGTAATCAGTGAATTAAGTAGCACAGTTCCTCTTACTTAGCCTGTCTCTTTAATCAGTTAATGAAAATTGAGTAAGAGCTCACCACTTTTTTTTACAGTATTGATTTCTGGGTAGCATACCCAATTCTTTTATTTAAATATTCCTTAACATACTATCAGAATAATTGTCCAAATCATTCACTTATTAGACCATAAACAATCCAGATAGCACATTATTTAAAAATGAGATCTAACCAAAAATATATTGTGAACTCATTTCTCCTAATATTGAGAAATTACTCACTGGAAGATCCTTCTTGATTTCAGTGAGGCTGGTAAGGGAGCAGTGACATGTTAAAATAAAGAATTTTTCACTTTTAATATTCTTATTAAAACTTTTTACAGCTCCTGCATATTAATATGATCCAGTGTTAAATTGGTATTTTAGATAAAATTGGTATTTTAATTAATACTATTTTTAAATGCTTATATGTAGCACATCATATAACCTCTGAAAAATTAATACTCTCTTTAAGAATTAAATCCAGCAATGTTAGATCTCCTCAGAAACTAAATAAAACCAGTGAAAGCTAGAAATATTATGTGCCTTTTAAAACATAGGTTTGATACTGGAGCATTACTGGATTAAATTTGAAGCATAGCACTCTATATATATGCAACCAGGTAGGTACTTTAATTATTTTATTTGGTGTATGTCTAGAAAAACTTCCACCACTTATTTGTTAAGCCAAACAATTTTTTCAGTATTGCACCTCCCTTTGAAACTGATTATGTCGAGCCCCATCAGTCAATAGTGACTCCTTTACCATTTATTGTGTTTACAAAAGCTGCTCTGGAATTTGTCTCATGCTGTAGCAGAAGAGCAGCTTCAGCCTGTAAATCTCTTGTTAGCTCACTTTTAAGACCTACATATTAATACATTATGAGTTGTGCTTCTGGATGGCAACATGCATTGCTCTCCAGTCTAAAAAATAATTTATCAGCTATATGTTGCCACCTCCATAATCTTAACTCAGATGTGATCTGCAGTATATTTACTTGTCTTATAACTCACTTGTAAACAGGCAATCAATCTTGGTCCAGCAGAAAATCTCAAAGGTACTCTAAAGGCAACACAAAGATTCTACTCATAATATTATATCCCCTTTTTGTCTTAGATGAGAACATTACTGAACAAAATCTTTTTGAACACTTGTTGCAGAATGGTTTCTTTTGTTCTTGATATGCTCCAAATATTTGGATGTAATAAATCTATATCCTTCCCAGAAATTTCTATACTATGCTGTGCCTGTAGCTGGAAGAGATTATTTTTACAGGAGCCTTTAATTAGCATGTAACACTCACCTCACCTCGTGCTCTACAGGTTGAGCTTTATGACTGCCTAAAAATTTCTATATGATTTCTAAAACCCCTTTCCTGCAGATGTACTTCACCATCCAAATCCACCAAGGCCTTCAATCTTTTGGTAGTTTTCTGGCTTCATTTTTTCTAGAAGTATTCCAGTGCACCATAAACATACATATGGAAATCTGAAGTTGTAAACCTGGAGTATGAATCCAACAATAGTTCTTGTGAATGCATAACTCCAGTGAAGGCAAATCCATGAAAGAGCTTCTTCAGTCCATGGAAGCTGCCTCTCTCTTTCTTTCCACTGCTCTGGCTGTCATTTCTCTTCCTCCTCTTACTTCCAGCTTCGTTGTGTATTTATTCAAAAACGAGAAATAAATACCTTCCAATAATGTGTTACCTTTTTTAGGAATTTTTTTCATATGTACTGCAATATGACATTTTCCAAACAGAAGACATGCTGCAGAACAAATGCATACACAGCAAATTTCAATTTGCATTTAGCTAGTGCCCAGCTGGACTAGCCCTGCTGTTGGCACAAACATATGCTAGTATCTTTGCAGAATCATAGCAAAGCAACCAATATGCCTGCATTAAGAAATGGATCTCAATATTGTATTATAGATTTGACTCAGTTTCTTTGCAAATCTGCATTTCCTCCTTCAGTTACATCAGTGTAAGTAAGAGGAGTGATAGACTGAGTAAGCAACTGCTTTCCAGCATCCACTGAACCTTAGCTTTTTTCCTTCCTCTTCCTCATATATACATACATGTAAGACCTGAACAGTCTCTATCAGAAAAGGGAACTTTTATATAAAATCTTTCTTAATATATTTATCATATAAAATTTTTGACTGTATATAATAAGAAACAAGTGAAAATTATAAAAAACTTTGTGCATTCCTCATTCCTAATGTGCCACTTCAAAATTTTGTTGTCATGGTGGAAAATGCTCTTGGAAGTTAAAAATCAGATATATAGAAGGTCAATTATATGCACAATTGTTAAAGGAGATTGGATTTCAACCTAACATTTCATCTATAAAATGTATCCTAGAGTTATACCAGTAATGTTCTGCTATTATGATAGAGTCCTCTTGGCAGTACAACACAGTACTTAGTTGGAGAAAAAAGCTTTTTTTCATTTTATTCAACCAGAGGAACTGCAGCAGAACCTCATTTAAGTACCAGGATCAGCCAGAAACCAAGTATCCTTGATGTTCTTTCCATTCCTGTGAACAAAGGCACAAGCAGCAATACTGAGATATCATCAGTGCCAGAAGACCTTCTTCACCTCCATTCAAAATAAAAGCTTGCATTTGGAATTTCGTCAGCTGGATCAGGTTTTTTCCTTGAGTTTGGTCATAAGAGACCAAGAAGATGGGTTAATAGTTTATATACTTCTGATTTTAAGCATTTAAATATAATAATCACACTTGACTGAATAGAATCACTTTCCTCCATCATTAATCACGATGGAGGAAATAGACCATTAATCATTATGGAGGTATATACAATATGCTGTTCTCTTATTTTAAAAGTAACAGAGCTGAATTCTCACATAAAATAAGACAGGGTTGCAAAGAGGCCTAATACACATTCTCTGTGTAAATTCAGTGTCCATTGATGATCACATTGTTTTCAACAACTTGATAAATGTTAAATTTCCAGTATGAAAATATTTTTTAAAGTTGAAAATTAGATTTAAATTTCCGTCTCTGCTTAAAAATAAGAGATTGTGCCCCAAGTAAAGGGTCAATAATCCCTGTTTAGAATTAGCAAAATAAGAAAAGGGAATAATAAATGGGATACTAGTATTTTGGTTTAAAGTTTTTACTACATTTTTTTTTTATTACTGGCTGTCTCTCTAGAAAGAAGTTCAACTTATTTGTACACAGATGTCACATATTTACCTCCCTATTTCTTGTGATACCATATGGCTCCCTTATGAACGTTATGACTGCTGAAGGACTCAAAAATGGAACAGATGACTACTGGAAAATTAGAAGGTATTTGTAACTAATTCCTGAGCTTCTGGTGGAGATGTGCCACTGTAACATTCTCTCCACCCTTCATTTCCTAAAAAAAGAAAGTACATTAACAGGAACTATAAGGTTTATGGGAGACAAGTTTGTTCTGTTTACCAGAGTTGCTATATTAAGAAAAGACTGTGGAAATGCATAACCACTGAGAGTGACTTTAGAAGTATAAAAGGCTAAAAATACTATTTCATTGAACTATATTCTTCACATTTCTAAAGTTCATTTATAACTGCTTTTCAGAAATGTCATGGGGGCCTGTCAATATTTTTTCTTAATTCAGGAAGAAGGAAATGGTTGATTGTTTCAGTTGGTAGTTTCAATGTAATATGAGGAAGGCAAGCAGACACATTTAGGTGTAAAACCACGACCCAATACCAGTAACCAAACATGTAAAAAAAAAAGTAATCTCTCTTGAATAGTGAGAATTGTGTAAGATTTTAAAATCAACTTGGTCTTTTATCTACAGGTCTTGGAAAGCAGTCAGAAGAGACAAGAATGGGATACCACACAGAATTGTCCTTGGAAGGCTCATAACTGCTCCTGCCCTACAGCAACAGGCTAATGCAGAGGGCAAGTCATTGAGTAAACTAAGCAAGGATATAGGGCACAGAGTTTTCTGGGGCACAGCTTATATTAGATTGATCAGAGAGCCGATGTACAGAAGTAAAAGATGTTTCTCTCATCAGTTTCTGGTTCCTTGTCTGCAGTCATAATAAATGGTGTACAAAATGTTCCTTCAGAATTAATTTTCTAAAACCAGACTATTACTGAATGAGTAAGTTCATGTGGGCAGTTCCAAGGGTAAGAGGACTTTACCATCCCCCTCAAAAGATGCTTGAAATCCAAGGAGTTTCCTAAGTCAGACCACACAACACTCATGAGCCTTGGCCCTGTCATTGGCAGATGCAAGTTCTTCCAGAGAGTTGCACTGGAACACACGGCATTAGGGAGAAGTAGTAGAGCCTGAAGGACAGAGCAAAGACAAACTGGAGGAGAGAGGAAAGGCAGAACTACCAATGACACATTGGAATCAGTAGCCCTGTAAAGGGAAAAGAGATTTCCAGCAGAGCTTCTAATTGTCAAAAATTACAGCTATTCTTTTCAAGACTAAAATATTGTAGAAGGATGGAATCGTAGAAGGATGACTGCAGCTATAAAAACAAAAGGCTTACTTAGTTTGTTTGCTAATTAATAATGCTACAATAAAATCATCAGGCAGATTAGGAGACCCAAATAAACCCCTGGCTTTAAAAGGTTAATGAGTTCAGTATCACACAGAGAAACAAAAATCTAAGAAACATTCACACTTGATACTGAGACAGTATTATGGGACAGCATTTGTTTCCATCGTGGGGAATTAATGCTTGGCTATATTAAATTCTATATAGATGGTATGTATATGGTTTGGATATTTCACTGAGTAGAACTCTGTTCTGACATGCTCTAAGACATGCAGGATGTCAGTTCAGTGCTTTCTGATTATTTTCATTCCCCTGTTTAGGATGTCCAAGTTTTATGGCCTACTGCAAGACTTATAATTTGGCTTTAGTCTTGTAAAAAACAAAAGATAGATAATTTGAACAGATATTATGGCTTTTATTTGTGCCATTTCTTTGCTCAGAATGATAAATAGGAATATTTTGAAATAAATGTATGGCAGGTCAACATCTTCTTGTACTAGCAAGGGTCCTGAACCCCTTCTTGGTGGGATGTCAATCTCTTTTCCTCTGTGTGAGTAGCACAGCTCCTCACCTCTAGGGCAGCAGTACTGCATCTTTGTTACACTGCTGAGGCTAGAGGAATTAAGAGTAGGACTTCAGGTGCATCCCAAACCTGGAGAACAGCAGCAACAACTAGATATTGGTTCTCACTGCAAAGATAAGCTTGCAAAGTTCCCATCATGAAGGACAATATAATATTTAAGCCAACAGATATTTTACAGCTTCAGACTGTGCTCAAAGATGAAAGTCAGACTGAACCATTACAGGGGAGAGACTATGAAAGGGGTGCAACGACAGACATACCCATTCTGCAGGAGGGCCAGACTGTATGGAGGAGCAGGGAAGGATTCTGATGACAGGAGAAGCTAATTACTGGATCCAGCCTCTGAAACAAGCTGTGTAATTTTAATCAGATGGAGCAAGACTGGAAAGAGAAGGACATCATGCAGTTAAGAAAAAGATAGATCTCTTTAAAAAAGAAAAATACTGGGAAAAAAACATATGGTGGAGCAGAATTACAATAGAACTGAGTCACAAAAAATCAAAAATGAAAAGAGTTTCTTGAAAAGGTTGTCTTAGTTAGTCTTTCCAAGGGGAAGACCACAGAGAGGATAGAAGTGAATTGTACTTTAAAGAACTTCTGTAGCTGCATGGAAAATTTTCCAAAATAATTTAGAGGTCTTTTGAGTGCTTGATCTCAGAATGTGAGCACTATAAGGTGTGCGGTTTCATAGTAGGATATTCTTACACAGTCCTTCTCATGGATTACTTCTGGCCCTCTCCTGAAAAAGGTAACATAACAATGACTACACTCTGAAAGCCTGAATAGATGTGAAGTCCTTTTTCAGTGCAATGAATTCACTTGTTTACCTATTACCACATGCACTTCTCACTTCTAGCAGAAGATTTAGCAATCATCTTCATTCCTGGTTTAGCTCCATGATGGAGGTATCTGAGCTGCTTCAGAAGAAGCTGATGTGTCTGCATTGTTCATCTGCCCCAACACCAGTCAGACACTGGCTGGAAGCACTGCATTTGTGCTTACAGATAGTGCAATCCTGCTTAGATAATTAATCCAGATTCCCAGCAGTGCTGTGAGCTTGAATTCTGAAGCCCACTTATTTAAGGGAGGGCAAGGTGCCATTTCTAAGCGTGACAGTGGGCACAGATGTCTCTGACTTCTCTGAACACTGATATCACTTCAGCCTGTAAGCATTGGGGAAGAGTCTGAGGTTGTCTAACCCAAATGAAATTCATCACACCAGATTTGAGGCATCTACAGTTGAGAGGTCTATTTCACAATTTCTTATAAATTGGAAGTAAAAGACATCTGAAGAGAGTGGCTCACCTGATCTGCTTCCAACACTAAGGATGAGATGAACTGCAACGTGGAGGAGCCTGTTTCTCTGGTGACCATAAAAGGACAGAGATCGGATGTAGATCAGGCTTCAGATGCTTGAATTAGATGATGACTCATCTCAACATCCTATTTCTACCTTCAATGAGGAAAAACAGGCACCTCCAGAAGGTAATTCACCTGTCAACTTAGAAAGGAGCCTTTTTTCCCCTATATGCTAAAACTGTGATCCCAAAACTGGGTTTAAAATGGAAGCCCACATGTTGGATACCTAAAGGAAGTGACATGACTTCAAGGGAAGGTGGGCACATTATTTTTTCTCTATATAAATTTATAACAGGAATCTAAGGCTTTGTGTTTTTCTCAGGATTTCTACATTTATAAAATTTGCGTGTTCAAATTAATAGTTTTACACTATGAACAATATGCAAACTTTACGAAATCTGAAGTGATTGTACTTTCTTTTATAACCTACATGGTTATAAACATAATGGCATTAGATCGCTTTCCCTCCTTTGTATCTTCTTATTCACCCACACTTTAAAATATAATTCTGAAATCCAGTGAGTAGTATAACACTAAGTTCCACCATAGACATTCTCTGAGTGGGAAAAGATGCTGGAAAGATAGAAGGCAATAGTGAGCAGAGATTTACACTCATGTCTCTAATGCAATATGATGGGATATAAATCTAGCATCGTTTTGTGGATGGGTATCCAGAGAACCTGTGAAACAGGAAAGAAGTGGCCTTTTCCTACTGCATTTTGACTGCTTTCTTACTAAATACAAAAAATTGCCAGAAAATATTGTCATACTGGAGGGGTTTCAAAGAAAAGGGGTTACAAAGGGCTGCCTAGGAGTTAAGTGCAGTGTGGTAAAACTAGGGAAGACAACAGTAGCAATCTAAGGAAGAAAGGTGTCAGAAGCTGCATGAGAGAGCCATCTGGTCTAGCATTAAGTGTCCTATCATGCATATTTTTCCCTGGGGCATTTCACTCCTGAAAATTAGCATGAACAGGCAATAAAATGGAAGAAACAGTCTTTTATAAGTTAGGACAACCTAAATCATTCTCTGGCTACAAGCTACTGCTCTGTTATCTGCTGCCTAACGTGATTTCCTCCTGTCAGTGAGGTAGCAGTTTATTACTTTCTTGTTACTCCAGTGGGATGGACTTTGGGCTTTCTGCCGATTTTGTTCCTCCATTTTCTTTACCTATGAGACATGCATCAGCAGCTGGCTAACTTCTTTCTTTCTAGAAAATGAGTAGTACATCTCCACCTTTTAGCATCACTGTGATTAAAATCATAATCTTGCCCATAAGGCACAAACACAGTCTGAACTATAACAGGCAGGGTGAAGTTTCGATGTATTTCCTGGAGACAGACTAAGATGCCAGATTTTCACTCAGTGAAGACCAGAAACCTTGAATGACTTGAGGATAAATTGCCTAACTTAGCAAGCAGAAGACAATGCAATAGTGTTATGATTATACCAATATAATTTCATATTTTTATGTCTGGGTTTGGTGAGGTTTGGGGGGGGATGGGGGAAGGGATATTGTGTTGTTTTGTTTTGCTTTGTTTTATTTTGTTTTTCTAGAGTTGAAGTAGCTGGAGTGTTCTCTAGGCTGAAAACCTGAGACTGACAATAGGGTGGGGTTGATGAGTACTTAAAGAAGAGAAGAATAAACAACTGCTCTGGGAGGAAACTAAAAATAAAGTTTCTGAGAATAGTTTCTTGCATATTGCTACATAACATAAATATTTCCCAAACAGGACCCATACTGGAAAAAAGCCAGAAACACTGCCTGCAAATATTTACAAAAACGGGTAGGCATCTTAGCAATCTGAAGTCATTGACCTTTTTCTCAATACAGCAAATGGAGTGTCTATAAGTATTTAAGAATTAAGTGTCTTGGAAGATATGCCTAGACTTAAATATGATTATTGATGTAAAGAATTACCAAATTATTATAATGCACTCATTTAGATAAATGTCACGTCATACCGTTTATGGTAAACTGTGAAAGGAAGTCACATAAAACGTATGACCAGACAATCACTTCAAAAGTATTGCTAACACAGAACTGATGAGTTGTACTGGTAAGAACAAGAAAAAACTTGTTACAGAAAGGAATGTCACAGCAACATATGCACATAAATGCTGGTGAATGTAAAGAACCAAGAGAGGAGATGTCTGGGATTGGATTACTCTGCCTTAACTTTGTTGTCTAATTTTGATCTCTCTTAGTTGCTATTAGTGCTGACAGAGATCTAGTAAACAGGCAGTGGCATACACAAGGTGTTTTATACAGTGGCTGTTTTCAGACTGCAGTGAGTTGCTCTTGCCATTGATAGTTTGTTATTGACTGGTGGAGTCAGGCCAGTTGTTCATACATTGGCATTTGCCATGTAGCTCACCCGGTTAGGAGGAGATGAAAATAAAGAAGAAAGGGAAAGGCATGGGCTGATAGAGTAATATTATAAAAGTAGGGTGAAAGAATTAAAATATTTAAAAAATACTCGAAATTAGTTATGCTGGTGGAAAATAAACGTCCCTCTCCATTCAACAATTATCTGGAATGCCAACTGCATTTTAACCACCAATTTCAATAGCGATGTGATTATATGGCTAGCTTAGCCATCAATTTTTTATACAATTTTACATTTATATAATGTGCACAATTACATTTTACATAATTATAATTAGATAATTTTATATTTCTTTTTTGTCATTGGCTATATTTTATTAAAATTGAAGTAGTACCACAGCTTCATAAATCTCAGGAGCCGTTCTTCATTTGATTTGCTTTTTTAGTATCCCAACACATTAAGACTTTATGCATTTTTTTGTAGCTATTCAAATAGGAAATAGGCTCTTGAATGACTTAATAAAATTAAATAAATCATAATTACACTATTAGACCGCAGAGTAGATGAGTATTATGAAGGCAACTAATCTCCTAAAGATAACGTTTGCTTGCTATAACTTGAGATTTCAGAAGCCAAATTCAGATGTCCCCAGTTGGCTGATTGATGACCAATAATTTTCCTGTGAATTCTATGAATCATAGAATCGTAGAGTGGTTTGGGTTGGAAGGGCCCTTAGAGATCACCTAGTTCCACCCACTAGACCAGGTTGCTCGAAGCCCTGTTCAACCTGGCTTTGAATACTTCCAGGGATGAAGTATTCACAACTCCTCTGCAGACACTACGATTTAAGCTGGTTATGGTTAGAAAGATCACACATTTTTAAAAAATTGTATTGTAGCACAGTTTTTCATTTTTCTACTATCCTGCCTGTTGTCAGAGTGAATTGTGTGTCCATGTGTCAAATTCTGTATCATGGGATGAGGAGTACAGATGAGGTCAGATCTGCCTAGTAATAAGACGTCAGTATCCATCACCATTCCAAACTCAAAGCTGGAAAATAGTGTGGTCCAAAAGGATCCAATTTGTAGAATGAGATAGGTGGTGTGGAGGATCTGATATCCATATTGTGTACTTTCCTCCCTAGAGTGGCTCTAGCCTCAGCCCAGACTCAGTGACCATCACCAGCTGAAAAGCATTTGGTACCTTTTGGGAGTGCATCTCCTGTTTAACTCATCTGAAAGGAATCTGCCTTCAGGCTTGTGAGATTTGTCCATGAAACACGGTGAGAAGGGCAGCCAGGAGATCAGCTTCCAAAGCACAGCCCTGACTGAGCTAATACGCTGATATAGATAAACCAACAAAAGATAAGTGCTCTGCCAAGAACAAACTTGGCCAGTGAGCACCTCAGCCTCTACAGATGTCACAGAGGTTTCGATGGGACTTTTTAGGTCATAGGTTTGAGCTCAGACATCCACCTGTTGCCAGAGTCTATTTTTACTAGCCTCCATTCCTTAGGTGTAAGGTGAATTTGATGGTACATCTCCCTGTTCAAGGGAAATTATGAAGATGAGGAAAAAGACTGTGAAGTATTTAAGAGGCTATGGTGATGAAAAGTAAAGGTAGACTATCTTTTCTAACAGTACAGAAAATGCTTCATTAATCATTTTTATAGGCCTTTCCACTGAATCATTCCAGGACTAATAAGCCAGGGAAAAAAAAACCCCAAAGCCATATGCAAGGATGCAGAGCAAGGTTTGCTGTGTTGCAGATTACAGGGAAGAGCTGCATGAGGGACCAGCTTTGAGCAACACCAGTGTGATCCTGGCAGATCTGGAAATCCCATATACACATAATACAGACAGGCATAACAGATAATTGCCCATTGCAGCAGACATGAGACCACAGCACAGAAAACTGTTTATTTAAGCATTGCAAGAAGTGTGTTTTCTTCAGAAAAGACTGAAAATTGTCAGTAAGGTCTAATTTGTAGAAAATAAATTTCCAGTTAGTTTTCTTCCAAATGGCTGATTTACTTTCTCCTACATGGAAATAGAGCATCTGGCCCTAGCTAACAATTGCAACAGTTTGAACAGTGTACAGAGGAACAAGGGACTAGACATTAGTTTACAAGTTCTGTGAATAATAAGACATTTAAGGGAGTTTCCTTGCAGATAATATATCAACAACAAGCAGGATTTGATTCCTTGATTTATCAAAGTTACATTTACAGATCATACAAGTCAAAAACTTAATTCTGTTGGAATTGTCTCTTTCACGGAGATATTTTGGAAAACAATGTGCCCTTCACTCAGATATTAAAACAGACAACCTCTCTGTTAATTTAAATTTACCATACTCATTTGCTAGGCTATCACTTGTTTTCATTTTTCTAGACAAGCAGCTATTGTTCACCAGCCTGTGCACTTGAACTGCAGATTTTGTCTGCATGAAACCCATAATTCAAGCCACAACAGAGTGCAAGAGCCCATTTGGAAAATGATGCCCATCAGGAAGAGATTCATTTCTCTGCATGAATTTTTGGCAACACGCTATTCTTCATAATTTGTACTGCAACTGTTCTCGTTTACTGGCACTACAGGTGTACCTTTGTGTTTTCATTTTTAACTGTAGGTGATTAAGGAAGAAAAAAATTCCCTCAGTGATAAGTCATCTATCCCATATTTGTCAGATTTCCTAGTGCTTGACTTACAGCTTTTTCAGTCTGAGTCAGCTTGACTATTGGATTAATGAGAAAATTAAGCACCACCAACCCTAGGTCTTGAAAAGATCATCAGACTGCTATTTGGATGAAGAATGATTGCTGTGATCTACAACTGAATGTGACCAAACCAAGTACGGGACCTTCACAGCATATAACCTGTATGACATAAAGGCAAAAACACATACATTTGTGTGGTTACTGAGCTGCAAAGAGAGAGAAAAGACAGCAGCACACACGGACCTCTTTAGGGAAAAAAGGCCAACTTTATTGTATGGACATCCCGTATTTAAAGTGTGTTATGTGCAGCTAGGACAGGACAGTAGCTCATTGGACAATTGGGACAAACATCCCTGGGACAGCACGTCCGGATGTCCCATGGGAAAGACACCAGGTCTTAATCTTTATTATGACTTCCTTTCTGTTTTTCACCAAGTTATCACTCTGGGAGACTGCCTCCCTTAACTGAAGCTGTAGTCAGCTTGTCAGCCTGGGAATGGACCTGAGAGACAGGAGAAATCCAGGCCTGAAAGGAATTGCCAAGCTGTAATTTCCTAGCTCTCTAAATGTGTGTGTCCACACTTTTGCAAGAGTGAGACTTCATTACCAAAAAACTTGTCTTCCCCCTTGTCTCCTTAAAGAGGGTTATTTAAAGATTCTGTCCATTCTGTCCAAGATTTAGTCACATTTCTTCAGTGTTTATACTCAGAGGTTCCATATTTGAAAATAATGGACATATATCAGAAAGAACTTTTCCTTGTGTTTCATACCAATAAAAAAAGAAGATGGAACTAAATAAATACTCTTTAAAACTGATTCCTAGTAACTTATTCAAATGGTGTCATGGACAATCAAAAAGCCAAATTCAAATGGCATACCACCATGGGGTGAATTATTGAGTTACTCACAAGCACTGAAATTAGGGGGCTCCACTGTTGAATGATCCAGGCTCTAGCAAAGACAGAGTCTCGGGATGATGAGAACAATTACAGGCCACGATTTTCTCTGGAGGATTCTAACCAAAATATAAACAAGTATTTAAACTTCTTTTGAGTCAGTTATTATGGGTGCTTAGAGTAAAACAGAAAATCTCTCTCCATATATTCTCATTGCATAAAAATAGAAAACTCTTGACACCTACCAGTGGGAAAAACAATTACAACTGGACATATATCAGCAAATGTGAATTAGCATTTTAAATAAATGCTGACACAGCTATATTTACTAATTACAATCACCTGGGGAAAGAAAAATCATATCTTGTGAATAGATAATGTTCCTACCCATCCCAGATACCTTCTGCTGAAAATCTATGTTCACTTAAAACCATTCTCTCTTGAAAAAGACAGATGTTCCAGATCAGTGCAATTACATAAGAGAAGGAAAACCATAATAAGGAATTCAATCTTCAGAGAAATGCAGGCTAGGCATTGAGTAGGGGAAAGATAATTCAGACCTGCATCCCAACCAAGCTTTCTCAAAGCTTGTTTGGACATTTCATTTAAAGCAGAAGGTTCATTGAATCTCGTACAATTTGCATATTCTCTTTACTTTTTTTGTTGGTTTGATTGGTTTTTCTTTGTCTGCTTGAAACGAATTGGTAATCTGAGCAGCAAATTATTTTGATAGAAATAATGCACTAGAATGCACTTCAAAGCAGTGATTTTACAGTAACTGCAAGCATTGTAAGTAGTCCTATTTGCAGCTATGTCACAGGTTATGTGAAAGATGATAGAAGATTTGAGGGAAGCATAGGAAAATCCATCTGGATACCTGTGGCTTGATGATGCCCTGCTAGCTGGCTCAGAAGCATGGTGACATGCAAATGCAGCCACATTGGATTTGGGACTTGAGCTGACTGCTGTGCACAGTGCTGTGCTGTACATTCTCTTGTCCTTGGGAAAGCTCAGGAGCTTAGAAGGAGATGCAGCAACACAGCTTTGATGTCTTCCTACACAGCCACAGCTGCTGTTCCTGACTGAGCTTTGAGGAAGTTCAGATAACCTGGCAGCATTGGAGAGTGGGATTTCACTTTCTACCTGCCTTGCCATGCCTGGCCTCCAGCAGGCCACTTAGACACCCTGCTGTGGCTGTGGCATCTCTGCAGGACTGGGAAATCTAACACACAAGAGATGCTTTGCCTTTAGAATGGCAGCTGGAGGACAAGGGGTTTATTCCATGGCACTTAAGTGGCATTAAAGATCTAGGACTGGATCTTGGAATCCTTCCCAAAGTGTCAGAGTGCTTCAGAGTAGTGACTTGCTTCAAAATAGATCTCACAACTAGCAGAAGAATTAGAGAAAGAAAAGCATCATTAGAGTGCACTTTTTGTCTTGCAATTTTGTACTTCTGTCATTATCGTAATACTGGGAAATGACAACTTTTAAGTACATATTGTTTTGTCCTATTAATCTTATCTTCTTAACTAAAATACAGGTTTTATTTTAAAATGTTGGGGATCAGAAAAACACCATTAATAAAGGCTGTCTTATAATGATTTATGTTTTATTTTGCCAACCTTCTTTTGTTAATTTTGCACTATCCCCTTCCTACTTACAAATAATTCATGGAATATTTGAGAAATCTCATTGTATAATTTAGCCTGGGGCCCAGTGGCCAGAACATGCTTGAGCAAGGCATTGAACTTGGGTTTTCTGATTCATAATTAATTGCTGTAACTACTAGGCTGTGGTAAGAAGGGGGATATGCAGCCCCTGCCATTTGAAGCAGTGTGTCTTACTCAGTTCATTAAAAAACTTCTTGTATCATCCGGCTCTTGGGAAGAAATTCAGGTTCTGGACTCTGTATGAACAGAGTTTAATACTCCTTATCTAGGGTCCAAAATGTGAAGCTTAGGCAAGTATATGTGCTCAGAGGGTCTCCAGATGTTTTGCAGTCTCAAATACTGAGCTCATCCCATGAACTCAGGCAGGACTGTTTGCTGACAGCCCAGTCTAACAACAGGAGCCCAGGCAGTGAAGGCAATGTGCAGTTGTAGCTCCCTTTCATATACTTATGATCTTTACTGGACTGACTCCAAATCCTCAGCAAGGGTTGGTCTTGTACCCATTAAAATGAATGGAAGTTTTCCCACTGAAATCAATATAATGAGAATCAAAGTCATTCTCATTAAGTACAATTCCCAGAGATTTAAGAGCCCATCATTTTATACTGACTGCTTATCAGTCAGTGTAAGAAATTGACCTCATTATGGAAAAAAGCTGCATTGAGCTTTGCATTTTCAAAGCATGGCTTAAATATGAACCAATTAACTTCAAAGTTTTCACCTGATGCAGTGACAAATCATGCTGACAAACATGCTAGTGCTAGTTATGAATCTCCCTAAGCCAGTCTCCATGCCTAGGAGTTAAGTCTATAAAAAAGTTTTGAAAGAACCAAAGTTCTACAGTCATGTTTTATAAGGGAACATGAATCACTTTACAGAGAAAAATAATGAAAGGGTTTTACTCGGGAAGGTATTTGCCTTTATGTACCTTGATGTTAAAGCACCAGTAAGTTTATATGCTGCTAAGAGAAGTGAAAAGAATGGGCTGGTCTCTGAGGACATAAAAGAAGCTTTTTCTTGCTCTCCCATGGCTGCCAGAAATTTTGCAACTGATATTTTTTTTAGATTAAAAAAAGAAGGAAAAGTAGTCTACAGTTATCTCCAGTTTTTTTTTTCATTTGATTTTTAAAATATTTCATATGTAAAACATCTTGTGCTTTTAATGTTGAATCTTCAGATTTTTGGATTTTTTCACACATGTCCTCAAAATGTCACCTTCTTTAATGTGGAATGAATGTCCCTGACCATTCCTTGCTTTTCTCAAAGTTTTGGAAGATGGATTTGCAAGAAATAACTTCAGTGAATACAGAAAACCAAACTGTAATAACCAAGAACAGACAAACACTTTTGAAATCAAAACAAAACAACACTCTAAAAAAATTAGTCCAACTCTTTGCTCCTTGCAGGGCCCCCTAAAACTAAAATTATATGACTAAGGCCCATGTGATCCTGGAGCTCTGACAGTCCTGGTGCTGTGACCTCTTCCCTTGAGAGCCAGTTCCAGTGACCAACTATGCTGTTTGAGAACCTTTTCCTAACATCCTGTTTGAACATGCCCATGCAGCTTCACACCATTTCCATGTGTCCTCTCATCATCCACTAGAGAGAGGAGATCAGCACCTGCCCTCCACTGACCACCTTGGGGAAGCTGTAGACTGTGATGAAGTCACCTCTCAGCCTTCTTTTCTAAGTTTAACAAACCAAGTGACCTCAGCTGCTTCTCCAAAGTCTTTGCCTTGAGGCCTTTCACCATCTTTGTTGCACTCTGGGCACTCTCTGAGAGCTCTTTATTCCCCTTGCACTGAGGCTGGTGCCACAGGAGCGCAGTGTTGGGAGCCTTGGCCATGCTGGGCTGCCAGGTGTGCCCCACGAAGGCCAGCCACAGACTGGGCTGTGTTGGCCATACAAGGGAGGCCAGGGATCCTTCCCTTCTCTTCAGTACCTGTGAGACCACTTCTGGAGGACTTTGTGCAGTTTGGGGCTCCACTGGGCAAGAAAGATTCTTTCATACTGGGGCTAATGCAGAGGAGGCCATCAGGATGGTCAGAGGCTGAAGCACACAACAAATGAGGAGAGACTGAGGAACCTGTTCATTGTGGAAAGAGACTGTTTTATGAAACTGATTTACTAGGAAGGTGAAGAGACAAAATTTCCCCAAGAGGATTTTGAATTTCCATCCCTGGTGACATTTAAACTGCAGCCGGACACAACATAAGCAATATGGCCCGATCCTCTTTGGTATTGTAGTAGAGGACCACCAAGGTTTCCCTCCAACCTAAATTATTCTTTGATGCTATGAAAAGAGGGCATAAAAATTAAAAGATCTGGAGCACATCCTGCCCCTGAGAACAATACTGGATAGAGTAAGCTCTTGTGTCCTTTAGTCTACTTTTAGTGTGCATTCCCTTCTATGACACCTCAGATTGCAAGTGAACAAGCAGTTTGCAATGAAAACTAGTTTCAGTGCTTCTGTGCTTCTAGCATTAATTCCTAATTTTTTTTTCACTTTGCTTTACCTAATTTTCTTTATGTGCAGTTATTTTTGCACTTCCACAAAACCAAGCATATTTACCAAGGTATGACTTTCAGTTTTAGGCCTTTCTCAGCCAGCATCTTAAAGACCCAAATAAGATGCAAAGTGGCAAATGGACCTAACAAAGAAAGGGCTATGTAGAGAGAGATAAGGCAAATGAGAAGGAACACAGTTATTATTACATTGATAAGTTCTGAATGGCATCCACAAAAGCAGACTGATAAAACAGAGGGTGTTCTCATTCCCAAAAAAAGAACGATAATTTTATATTGAAGAGCAGAACAATCTAAAAAAATGAGGGGGTCCTTTAATTTTACATTTCAATATGGCTCAAAAAAAAGATGCGACATAGAAAACCTGGGGCCTTTTTTGTTCCTGAAATTATAGCTTGCAAAGCCATTACCATGAATATCTTAATCTTTCTAAATGATCATTGTCTTCTTAATATTCCTTTGCATAATACACCATCAAAGTTTAAATTCAAGAGCAAAATTTTTAGACATGAAGCATTTTCCTGCTGGATGTCATCATCTGCAGTCTGTATACACATCATTTTCCTGCTTCTTTATCTCTTGCAGATGTATAGGTGGACTGCAGTAATTCTTTGCAAAGAGTGACATTTTTCTACTCAAAAAATCTTATTTTCTCCCCTCAGCTATCCCAAGAGAAGCTGAAAACCGTAGATTAATATAATTTGGCTTTGTTCTCCCAGTAGCTTCAGACATTTTAGAGTCTGGAAGTGCCACTATACTCACTCTGTCTCGGAGACAAGGCATATCCCATTCCTGTGTCCCCAAATTAAATATTACAGTCTGTGTCTGTAAAATATTGTAGTACTAGAAACAGTACTCAACTAAACTATTTCTTCCAAAGAGAACGAGCTTGATCTTCAAGTCAATTTTTTTTGGTAATTTTATGTTTCTATTAAAAGTTTGCATATGACTTCTTACTTAAATATGTCTGATACCAGCTTTTGGATACTAGTATTTTCTATTCCTTATTAGATTAAGCAATATTTTAATAGATAACATTTTTCTTCCTAGGGCAGGTCTTAAATATGACAATCAAGTTGTCTTTTGATCCCCTTCTTTTTCTATGTTATTACTTTGTACTCTTTTTTTCCTAATATCTCGCCCTAAGAGGCCTCTTTTTTAGCCTCTTGCATATTTTGTGATTGGCATTCTTTATTTCCTGGTATTTGACACCAGAAGAGGAGATTTTTTTTTTGGTCTTACATTAAATGCCAAGAAGACTGTTTCTATGTTCTTCTTCATTTCTCTTTATGTATCAGTATGATGATCACATCAGTTCTTCACTCACAACATTACACACTGATACTGCCTTTACTCTCCCTGTAGTTTTCTGAGAACATTTACTTCATACAGTATATAATATATATATATATAAATAATAAACATATGAAAAATTATACTTATTCTCTCAACAGTCTACAACATCCACGGATTGCATTGGCAGTGATAATATACTTGTTTTCTGATGAAGCATGAAAATATGAGTATGTGATATTTAGCAGCTGGAACTGTCCTCTATTCCTACCAAATGTCATCAGGTCATGTATTCAGTATTGAGTAGCTACCAAGCTCTAGTGAAGTAGTGAATTTACTTTTACCCTTGGAAAGAAGGTCTGAAGAGCTACCTTTTGTTGTTTCCAATATGTTTTGGACATGAAATGTAATCTTTGTCTTTTAGAAAATGATATGAACTCCTGGCTATACATAATTTTTGTATTCGTCTCTGAACTGAAGCTTCTGATGAAGTCTATATAATTTCTTGCCACACCTTACAAAGGGACATTGAATTTTCTCTCTGATTCATATTTAGATATTTTCTGTGCTCCAGTGCCTTCCTACTATGAAACAAGAGCCTAGTAATTTACAAGCTCCACATCCCTAGGTAGGTAGCAAAAATAACTGGCTCTGTTTTAAAGTTGAAGACTCTTTCAATGTTTAACCTAGTGATAGGTATAAAACACACATCCTCTAAAAGACAAAGATAAAGAAATGCACAGTAGTAAATTTAGTGCTAGGAGAACACACGCATCTTTCCCATCAAAGTCACTGAGATATCTGTGACTTATTTATGTGGTATCAAGGGACAGCAGTGGGTGGATTAATCTGAACATTGCTTACATTCCTCTGGTGTTCCAATTGACCTTGCTCACCTCTGGAGCAACGCTGAGACTTCTTGCTATCTGTTAAATCCTGCGTTCATTTTCCCAGCCTGGTGCTAATTTATGTGAACTGCAGTGGGTTGACACTGTGGGTTGGAGTCACCTCTCCTCACTGCTCAAAGCTGGCTGTGTCAATGCCCACACGTGCCTGTGCCTTCCCAGGCTCAGCCTGGACTTACTGCAACTCGGCTGCTCTGACTAATTTTAAACATCCATGTTAAAACAGATTAAATCACACACAGAAAAGCCTGCCTCTCTCTGGATGGTAAGCCCAGACATGAAAATCTACAGTGTAAATCTGGACATCTGCTCAGGTGAGCCCCACGCAGCGTGTCTGGCTCTAATTGGTGCTGGCTGCAAGGCTCCAGGCAGTCCCCTGCCCTCGGTGATAATGGGGATGGCGGGAAAAAAAAACACAGAAGAGGCTGCTTTGCTTTGAAACTAAACTAACTAAATACAGCAGTGGGTCAAAACAAGCCAGTACTAATGCATTCTCAGTGGGAAATGAAAACTATTGTAAGTCATAGCAAAAGTCCTCTCAGCTACTGAAACCAAAGGATATTCAGTTTTCAGTTTCAATTTGGAGGTAACATTTTCAGCTGCATGTTTTGATTCAGGTAAAAGTGTGGGCTGGTTTTCTGTTCAGAATAAAACCCCCCAACTTTTGACTGATTTATTCAAATGTTAACATTTAAAATCCAAATTCTCTATCTGTGCAAGAAGGCTTTTATATATTTCCAAAATGTCTCTGAAATAATTCAGGAGGCAGCAACACAGCTATTCAAGCATGAATTATTCAGTTTAGTTCTAGGCAAACTGTAAAACAATAGATATCAGTGAAAATAGCACATTGCCGGCATTTATTATTGCATAATCATTGAATCTTCAAACATCTGTATTGTTCAGAAGGAAAAGGTAAGTTATGCCATCAGCCATGATCCTGCTCACATAGGCCCCGTTTCCCACGCCAAATGGTCTGGACAACCTCAGCAGGTAAGACAGGAATGGGACAGTAAATGATGCAGGTGTGCATGCAGTGTGTGGGTCTAACATCCCCACTGTGCAGAGGGAGTAGTGCTGGAGAGGAAAATGACTTTTGGATTCAATGACAGCAGGGACTTGCACAGACACTTTTGAAATTTGCTTGAAAATTAGCAGAAAAAAGAAGTATAAAGTATTTGTATCTTAGGAGAGAGGGCATGGAGCAGAACACCAGTGTGGCCCCGTGGCTCCACAGCCCCTGCCCAGGCAGATTCCCTGGGCACAAGGGATGGGATACAGTGAGCACCCAGAGGGGGTGACCATGCAGGGGGACCCACACTCCAGGATGTACTGGCGGAACTGGGGGGGGCTTCCCCACTGTGCAGGGAGCAGTGAGGGTGACACATAGCCAGAGCAGCCACATCTCTTGTGTGCAAGCATATCTGAGATGAGAACTTCTTGGGATCAGCTGTAGAAGGGCAATTTTAGAAACTTGTAGGTTACATTAATATTTTGTAACTGTCTAGAGTTTTTGTTTTTCTCTTATGTTACCAATTGATTCTGCATAAATGCTTCATGGATTTTGAGTCAATGATCTTTCATTAATAAATCAATAAATGGTTTCAAGGCTGAACTACTTCAAATCATGGGGAATTATGTTCACAGTTTTTCATTGTGGCATCAGAAAGGTCTGCAAGTAAACATTTCAGTCTATACTGCCATTCTTACAGTGTTTTTGTGAGCTATTTCAAAATAAAACTCTTAGCTTCATAGTGCATGAGGTCCTTTAAAAAATACCAAAAAGCACCAAAAAAATAATTAGATTTCCAAGCTCACTAACCCTGCATCTGGCATCGACCACAGAGAGAAAGAGATTGAGCTGCAGATCCTGGAAGTGCAAGTATGCAAGGGCATACTGGAGGAACGTAAGTCTAATTTTTCTGCCCTATGCTTCTCTGTTTGCCAGGGAGCAATTTAGTACAACCAAGCATTACCCACATTCCTAAGGACTCTAGGAAGTATTTCTCCCCAGATATCCAGATATGCCTGATGTCATCTTGAATGACCCCTTCCAGCAAGCCTGGTCTGTTATCACTGTGACCTTGTCATCTAAAAAATAATCTACAAAAGCCACTGAAAGTGGTTGACAACAGGTTTTGCTATATTGGAAGACTCTGGTTTGGAGGACTCATGAGCATTGGGATAGTGAGGACCCAGGCACAGAACACTTCTGGTGTTTCTGTACAGTTGCCACATTCTCTTGGGCTGAATAATTTGTAAGCAGAATTTCTTTCAGTAAAGCACCATTAAGTGCCAGTGCTTTAACGCTGAAGTTACATTTTTTCACATTTTCCTATTTTTCCATTTCTTTTGTGAAAGCAATTGATTTTGAAAGAAAAATGACAGTAGGGCCTGCCTGATCCTCCAGGTATCTCTATAATGGACATAAATGCACAGCCAGTAGCTACTTCAACACCTTACCAATACTTTAACTGGTAACAGCCTTTTCTGGGAAAAAAGGTGTAAGATCACTAATGGAATAAATATACACATATATATGTGTGTCTGTGGAAATACAGGAACATTATAGCAAAGAAGATCAGTACTACGAAATTGTAATTTTCAAAGGAAAAGACTTATCAATGTCTTGCCTGGCATTATTCTGGCACTATTTGGCACATCTAACGTGGAAGACCATGCAAGAGCTGTTAAAAGAGACTTCCTTAGAGAAACAAGTACAACAGCCTCTCAAGGTGTCCCTCTTCTTCAAGTCCTGAATGAAAACTCCAGTCTTTCACAGCAGAGCAACTGGTGTACAGTCCCTGTATAGGCAATACCCACCAAACAAGCTCAGTAATTAGTAACTGATCTCTGCATTTAGCCAAATACAAGCAGTTGCTTGCTTCTCTGTTCTGAGCGTGTTCTTTGTTCTTCTCCTATGAGCATTTCCATTCAAGTAGTTGCAAAACCATGGCTGCCTGCCTCCTTTCATACATACAGCTACGCTGTTCCCAACCTCCCTGCTCCTGGAGATTCCCAGGTTCATTTCAACCATTATAACAGAATGTCACCTGTAAGTTTGACTGTTATCATCCAGAGTAAAAATTTCTGGCTTTGATTCTATGTGTTCCCTGTTGGAAAAGGAGACTTTCAGGTCTGGGCAGCGCAGTGTGTGCAAGCACACCAGCTTTTGCTCTGATGGAAATCAGCAATTCTCTTGGTATCAGTGGTGCAAAATTTGGCAGAGATACACTGTACAATTTATAGCAATTTTTTTTTTTTTTGGTGACTGCCTGGGTTTTCTGTTACAGGTAAATTTTGCAGATGATGAAATCCTGACTGTCAAATTAAAAAGAAGAGAATGACTTTGGGGAAGGTTGTTGAGCTACTTATCTGCACCATGGAGAGCAGGAGAGGGGCTAAGATATGCAAACTGGACCACTGATGAAAACTGGGGCTCAGCTGCAGGAGGGTTGTGAACCAAGAGATGTTTAGTATTCAGATGCTAAGTTACTAAAATGCAAGTCTCCTCGAAGCTGGAGATTAGGATGTCAAAACCTGACAATCCAGACAAAATAACAGCTTTGGTACTGAAGCCCATGAAGTAAGAGGAAGGAGCAAATGGGGAGACAAAAGGGAGGAGAAAGATTTAATTTTTCCTTCAGGGAAATTAGTTTCCATTATAATTTTTTGTATTTTTGCCAGTTTCTGGTTGACAAATGCATGCCCAGAAAGCAAGAATTTTGAAAAAATCTGTATGACAACATTCTTTTCAATGAATATGAATTTAATATTAACTCCTTGTGGACCCTAGTAAAGGTTCTAAACAAATAACCTTCTATAAGTCTGTAAGGTAAAATAGCTGCATCTGGAGTGGGAAAAAGAGTGTAATTCCTGATATATGAGTCACAGCACTGCCTCAATTATCACAGTGGCTGTCCAACAAATGCTTGCAAAAGGTTTTACTTTGAGACACATTTGCAAGTTCCTTAGAATGAGATTTGAGTGTCTCCTAAAAGTCTTGTGAAATAGAAGTCTCAGCTAATTTTCCTCACTTCCATGAAGCCCCCTGTGGTAGGACAAGTATTTCACTGCTGACTTAAATGAAGGCAAAGTATTACTGAGATACTTCCCCACAGATTTACAGTGAAATCTTTTTCTTAGCATGTAGGGTTGGTTTGTTTTGTTTGGGTTTTTTTGTCAAAACATATATTATTTTACTAATCTAATGTCTGGTTAGTGTTTCTTTTTCTAAACCATTTAATCTGGATTTTGCTGTTTGACTTGAGGATGCTTTTCCAATATCCTCAGAGTCCTGCAGATCCTTGCCAAGTGTCTCAGATCCTCACTGCTGACTTCTTAGGTGAACAGGCTCAACACCCTGGGGCAGTTTTCCACTTCCTCTCACCCTCTGATTGCAGCCTTTCCACTCTGTTCAAAAGACTTGAACATACCCAGGACCACCCACTTGTATTATGGCACATCTTCAGCTGGCTGCTTTGGGCAGGGGACACTGGGGACAGAGACCACCTGGGTTTCAGTCTCAGTCCCCTGAAGAGTTACACGTTTTCCACATAGCTGAAGGGTTTCAGCAGAAGGGAAGAGCATACTCCATTCTATGTGCCAAGCTATCTGAGGATAAGGCTCTTTTCCTGGAGTGTGAGCACAGGAGAAAGGAAGATTTGTGCTGTGAGGGTGAAGTTTCAGCTGAGCTGAAGTTGTTCTCCTGGTTCCCTTTCCTCCTAGTGAATTATTTAGCCTCGTGGCTAATGAAAAATTCATTGCTTTTTGTTGATGTAACTAACAGTGGGGCCTGACTCCTGTCTTATTACTGGATTCAAAAGTTTATAGTTTATAGTTTTGTAAATTTAATTTCAGCCCTGTTTTTCTCCATTTCTCACGATTAAGAAAAGAGAAATAATAGAACAAGGGTAAAAGACTCATCCAGCAATAGTTACCTTACTCTGACAAATTTTGTCATGTGCTAGCTATACCCATTGGAAACATTATGTAGCAAAAAAACCCTAAATAGAAATCTAGGAGCTGGGAAAAAACTGTTTATATATTCTTTTTTATTTATGTACTTATTTCAACACCATTATCCCCCAAAATGCCAAAGTCCATTTTCTGAGATGGGATTCTCAAACAGAAAAGAGGAATAATTAAAGATGATGGATTGTGTAGTGGAAATAAAAATTTCTCATTAACCATGCTTAGTGGGCCTTTATGGATCACACTGCTTGGACTACATCCATAGTACCAGGATTGCTATTACTCTTTCCTGGTCCAGGTTAGGGTCATCCAGCTGGGTGACAGGACAGAATCAGCCATATGCCTCACATATTTGCCTCACAATGTTGGTTCTACAAGGAGGAAAGCCTAGTATGAGGGCTGATGTAGGTGCAAAAGGATGCTTCAGGAGATCCCTGCATGGTAGAGCATATTATAACCTGCACATATAAACTTTCTTGAATGGAGCAGAATATAACTACATGCTGTCAACAGTTAAATTCTAGCCATGGAAGAAGTAGGTCAGTGCATTTTTAATTAAGGACTCCTTCCCCAAAGTAAAAGTGGATTAGCTGAGTTACGAACAAGTTTTACTCTTTCATTCAAGTCACACACCAGCACGGGCTCTGTGTGTACTTGATTGATGCAGTCACAGCAGTGCTGTTACATGTTTGACTGTCAGTGATGCTGTTAAGGTACAGATGGAAAGTAAGAGCTTGCAGTGTGTCAGACAGTGAGGCAAAGGAGATGAGAATGGAAGATTGAAGTGGAAATGTCAGTGGGAGTCTTGGTTGTACGAAGGCCTCAGCCCCACAGGAACCTACATAGTAGCTGTGAAGAAAACAATTGGAGGAAAATTACCAGTGGCATAAAAACTCTGGTACTAGCAAAAGGAAAAAGGAAAAATTAGTAAAACACACAGTAAATAGCCAGTTTTCCAGCCTTGATGTATAGAACACTGATTTGGCCATCTTAGACTAAACACCACAGGGAGAAGAAATGTCAATGAAAAATGGCACAGACATTAATTGCTACAAGTTTTGACTCTTTGGCATGGTCCTCAATCACTGGACCTTTTCAAGCAAAATAAGATCACATATGCTGTTTTGCTAACATCCACCCCCTTCCTAAAATTTTTTTGATGACTAAGTAAGACATCAGACATTGTTCCATACCCGTGTGTGGTCACTAAAGTGAGACAGGGAGCAGTGAAGAGAGTGGGACTGAATCCTCTGCTGGTCTCTTCACTTCTGGCATCTCACAATTCTATTGCAGAGAAAGGCTCAGCTTGGTCTGTCCTACCCAGGCTTATACTGAATTCCTGCTTTGTTGTGGCAGACCCTTAGAAAACAAACTGTTACCACAGGTGGATCTCAATGATCTTTCCTAAATGGACATTTTTCTCCAGCTTGGTAGCCTGGTGAAGGTTCCGTATAACCATTGCAGTGCTGAGCTGTGGGTGCAGCACTAACTATGCCTGGTGAAGGAGCTGCTTCTTTTAACATGTAGTTATTTTTCAATCTCAACAGCAATGTACCTCAGTCACTTGTACATAACTTTATTTCAGCTTTTACTGTAGCATATAAATCCCCTTTATAGGGTCAAACCTCGGAAGTTTAGGTGTAATTGACTTAAAACAATATTTAGGATTCCAATAGACTATTGAAAGTTTTAAGTTAAGACTTGGAAGTTAACTTATTTAGATGTCCTTGAAAATGTTACCATCAAATGTGTTTGGTGAAGTCAATAGAATCTGCTAAGCCAATGCAGGTCAAAAATCAAATCGGAAACCCAAGTGTCAGTGGATTCTCACTTTTGACTGTCTCACTTATACTATTTTAAGTTTTGCTTCCCTAAAGGGAAAAAGAGCAAAGTTACTTGCAGCAGCTGTTATATTATTTTTTATATTTTTTAACATTGCAACGACACTCATTCAATCTTTTTCTTTTTATCAGTTCCTCACAGCTGTACTTGAATGCTCATGGTGGACTCAAGCAGTTAAGGTCTCCTCGCTGACTTACAGATATTGCCAGGTCCAGAAGAAATTAAAGTTTTCATTGCAAAGAAATATCTTTAGTACATCTCTTCATTATGTCCACTTAGGTACAGCTTCATTTTAAGTGTCAGAGTTAATTTTAATAGGCACCAGATGGAAGGGAAGGGAAGGGAAGGGAAGGGAAGGGAAGGGAAGGGAAGGGAAGGGAAGGGAAGGGAAGGGAAGGGAAGGGAAGGGAAGGGAAGGGAAGATTCATAATTAGCAAGCAGCCCTCAGAGGGAACGAAGGAAATCCAGAAACATGGTATGGACCTTTCATATTGCATCTTGCTGGCCAACCACATTGACTGAATATTTTTGTTTCCTGATGAAGGAAGTCTTTTTCTCAGCTTCTCTTTGAATGCACAACCACTATCCAGACTGTAGCTGTATGTGTGTGCAACTGTCTATACCTCTACAGCTCCCAAAAAATATCCAGGAAACAGCAACTGGGAGGAATGCAAAAACCTTTTTAAGAAGCTGAATTTCCTTACCCTCAAAGTTCCAATCCTGGCATGTGGTAAAGGCTGTGTGGCCAGAACTGGCTCTGCTGACAAGTTAAACCTTGCAGATTTTTCTCAGTGTTTTGCATTAATGAACAGGGATTAATTTTACTGAAGAAAGTATCAGTGCTACTTAGAGATCTTGTGGGAGCAGTCATGTACGGCTCTTGGCAGAATTCCTTCATCATTTAGTTAATAACTTTAGTTTCCTGCACTGTTGACCCAGAGATATCTTTGAGGAGAGATGGATGATGAAAATAATTTTTCTTTTAATCTTTGCTTAAACATGACAATGATGTAGTTGGACTGATATACCTATTGTAAGAGCTGTTTCAAGGGAAGAGGCCATGGGAAAGGATGGACTCTCTTTTATTAACAAAACCTTTCTGTGTATGTTCCTGGTGAAACAAATTTCTCATTGTGGTAAGTGGCTATTCTAAACTGAATGTTAGCTTTGGGACCAAGTTTAATTAATTTTGTCAATGAAGAAAAATTACAGTCAATCCTCCTAAGTAGATTTTAGTAGTTTCCTGGAGTTAATACAACATAATATAAGGAACTTCATGAAATTACATGGCAACAGTACCATTGTCTACTATGTTCAGTCTCTCTTTTTGAGATTTCCAGGAGCTAAGTTTGAAAGTGTGAATTCTCTTCTGTATGAAGTGGAAACAAAAGCAATTGGTTCTGGAGACAAATTTGTGCTCAGTTCTGAAAAATTTATTTCGCATGGCAAAAAAAAAATTAGTAATATGGATAATTTTACTTCCCTGTATCTACAAAAGCATCCCTGCATATCTGAAATACTAAGCAGGGCACTGTGCAAAAACTCAGCAGTAGCAGTGCTATCTATTCCTCATAGCTTACCCTGAAAATACATAGTAACTGAAGAGTACAGAGATCCAGGTGATTCTGATTTTGCCTCTGCTGTCTTAGAGGTTACTGAATGCAGAAATTTTGATTTTGGATAAATAGAACATGCTGGGCTGTCAAACACACTCATCCAATAAATTTGCCACAGGAAAGAGCTAGAAAGGCTCTTCATCTTGAGAAATTCTTGAACAATTATTCTTTTTTATTTGAAGATACAGAGTTTATTTGTACTGCTTTTCTTTGCACAGTGGAGGAGAACTTAAAGAATGCTACAAAATGTGTCCTCTTTGTTTTAAATTAACAGTTTTCTGGGACGGGGCATTGAGCAACCTGGTCCAGTGGATGGTGTCCCTGCCCATAGCGGGGGGTTGGAACTAAGTGGTTTTTAAGGTCTCTCTCAACTTCCAATGATTCTGTGATTTTATAAGTGACCAATAGGATTTTAATAACCCTCCAAAATCCTGTCTGCTTAGCATTAAGGTTCGATTGCTCTCCATTTAATGCTGATTTGGCTTCCATAAGTCAGCATTTAAGTCAGCCACATAAACATTCAGAATCAAATTTCCCAAATACCCAAATCTTCCCAAGACTATAATGAAACCAACCTAAAAATTGCCTATGAGTTCTGACAAAAGAATGATTAAAAGTCTTTTATGAGATTAATTAGATCAATTTATTTCTTGATCATTTGTAAACTTAAAGAAATGTCAAAAAAAATGAAATTATTTTCTAAAAAAATTGTGGTAAGTTGTATTAACATTATTTCTTTTTATTAATTTCAGAAATAAATTCTCTCCTCTGTTCCTCAACATAATATTTGCTGTCTAAAAAGATTAACATAAAATATTTTGTGTTATATTATTAGGCCTTTTCATTGCATTTTCCTGCACATAAGATTAAATTGGAATAAGCAAGTTAGGGATACGGACATGAAGAAAAAAATGAGTTGGTAAATTCTTAAAAAATGTCTTATTTTTGTTTACATATCATTGGCTAAACCCTCCTGAGACAGACATGCAGTATTCTGTCAGAAAGTCTGTGGGAGATAACATTGGCACAGGTGAATATATGATTAATGTCACATTTCATTTAAATCCTATTCTCTTCTCTGCTTCTAGTTTGTGTAACTGCTGTAGATTTTTGGAAACCAAAGCAATGATTTGTGATCAAGAACACAATTTTTTGGATGAACTTTGCATTAAGTAACAATTTACAACCTAGAAAGATTTGGTGGACAAATCTAGGACTTGTTGAATATTCAGCAGATGAAAGACCAAGAGAATGAGGGAGCTGCACGTGTTAAAACTATAGGTTTTATATGTATGATTAGCTCTTATAACAAAACTGGAATCTAGGAGGAAGCTTGTGAAAAGCAGAAGTATTTCAGGAATAGGGAAAATGTGTGCAAACGTAAATGATTTACATGATCTCATTCACATGGCTGAGAAACCCATCTGTTTCTGTTTTCTTGCTTGCTTCCTTTCAGTCACACAGAGTTCTGTGATGCCACCCAAATAAAATAACCACCATCAAAGCAAATAAAGGCAATTCCCCTATCTGATGATTGTGGCCTTTCTCATCCCCTGCTGTGTGTGCTTCTTAAAAAACCAGTGTCAGTGACATCAGCAGCTCCCAGTACATGATGTCTCATTTGTACACCACAAGAAACAGAGCTGGTAAGAAATGTTCCCAAGAACTAGAAGGCCATTCATGGTCAATTAACAACACACATTAATGGGTTTCTTAGCAACAACGTTTGCTTTAAGCATAGGCCCCTAAGGGACGTGTTCTGTGTTGTCAGACAAACAGCAAATGAAGGCAGCTATTGATCCTTAGTGTTGTGTGCTGAATTACAACATACAAGGATAACTATTTCAAAATCACATTTGGAGTCAAAATGCTTATAGTACAAGATGTTTCCATTAAGAATGAAATGTTCCTTCCAAATCCCAGTGGGATTTGCATCTAAAAATATGGTTTTCTGAAGGAATTTCAGTCATGAATTGCCAAAAAGGACATCAAATCTCCAGTCTTGAAGTTATAGAAACATGGTAAAACTCCAAAACCAGTGGAGATCAAATCCAGGGGAAAACATGTAACCAGAAAATTTTTAGGGAAGATACAGAACCAAGGGATATAAAAGCTTTCAAGAGGCCATCCAGTTCTACTAAAAATTTCCAATCTGAAGTATGCATAGTTCCAGGGCATAACTTCACCTGATGAAAAATTTCTCTTAATGCTTCACATCATTTTTCATCTAGTATCTGATTTTTCGTCTTTCTGTTATTCAACCACCTGGGCATGCAGGACTGCTCATTTCCTTCTCTTTTTCTGGCAAGCACTACTTTATATGTGTAAGAATACTCTTTTTCCTGAACTAAAAATGCCATTCCTGGATTCATTCTGCATACAGGAGGTTTTCTACACATCTGTTTACTTTTACTTCTTGCTGAGCATTTTTTTTCCCTTTATTTTTCTTGGAGGTGTTAATAGACTCATAGAATGATTTGGATTAGAGAGGACCTTAAAGATCATCTCGTTCCAGCTTTGCTGCCCCTGCTGGCCAGGGGCATCTTTCAGTAGTCCAGGTTGCTCAGAGTCCCATCCAACCTGGCCTTGAACACTTCCAGGGATGGGGATAGGAGATGTTGACCAAAGTAAGTCTAATATTCTCACTGAGCCCTAACTAGAGGGAAAGCTTTGACTTAGCACTGTACCTTATAGTCAAAATTCCTGTTTGTGTAGACAGCTGTGGCTGTACATCATACAGGCTCTGTAACCACTTCCCCTTCCTTGGGGTCTGACCACACATAGTCAGGCCAGATTCGTTATGGTTTGGTTGAATAAACTGTGATCACATTGCTGTGAGAGAGCCAGCACAGAAAGAGCTCCTCTTTCCCTGGAGCTGCATTTGAACTCAAGCCCTCCCTGCCTGACCTTGCCTATTGCCTGCCTGCCTATTGCTCTAGGCATGGCTACACCTGGACAGGTACCTCACTGACCATGACCCACAGACTTGGCCTGGCTGGACCTCAGCCCTGTCCTGGCCCTGTGACCATGCTGAGCAGCCACACAGCTCTGAGTTTACCTGGTCACCATCCCTGGGCTTGCTGAATCCTATGAGAGCCTGGCTGGTGAGGATAGGCCACCCTGAGCACCCTGCTCCTGTTGTGGCAGCTGGTCAGTGCTGTGGTCTGGCAGCAATTCAGGATAACCCACATGGTCCAGTCAGTGTCTAGGGATATGTATTCTCTCCTCTGTATGATGCAGTTGGCTGTTTCAGGCGGAATGCTTTCCCTGTATTTTACCTAAGTGCAAGATGGACCAGCTGTTGTTTCCTCAGTCTTTTTCACCACTGTAAAAATAGGTAATTACACAGATTTCCAGAGAGTTATTTTAAAGGAGAACTGATGTTATCTACAACCCAGGCATTCTGTAGTCTTCAGTTAAGTAAAATTTTCATTTTAGCTAGTCGATATTATTTGCTAGATGCTTAATCAGAGGGTGTTACTCATCTCTGACCAGTGATGCTTGCTGGATCTGCCTTGTTTTCTGGGCTCATTCACAGCTGTCAACAATGTTAAGCTTCATTTCAAATATTTCTTAAAATAGCAGTAGTTGTTTGGGCACTATTTTTGTTATGTTTCCATTGTCCTTTTAGCATTCATGCTAAAAGGTAACCATCAAACCGTGGTGAAAATAAGCCATATGTTAACTTTATGAAAGTTCTAAAATGAGAAATGGGGATAGGCAACTTGTCTTCTCCTGGGTGGACTCTTTTTATGAGGACTACTTCTTAAAAATGAAAAAAATATAATTTGTAATATTTGCAATACAATTTGTACAAAACCTGTACAACAAAATGCCATTTCCTTGAAAATATATACAAGACAGTTTATTTTAAAGCCCTATTCATGTTTCCATTCTTGTCAAGTAGACATTTTGACCAAGGTAGAAAACAGAGGTTAAAAAACAAATACAAAAGAGAACATAGCCAGCATCTACCTTGGTTTTGTTAATCATTGCAGTGCCTGGGCCACTGCCAGATGCTGAGAGCCATCCCCAGAGACGGTCCCTGGTGGCCTCGCCCTACTTCCCCTGCCCTGCCCATGGCCCAGGATGACACATCAGCCCACCGAGGCTGTCAGCCCCTGCCCCTGTAGCACCACAGCAGTGCTGCTCCCCAGCTCCTCATAGCCCATCCTCGCTCAGCCATGGGTCCATAATCCATTCCTGTCCCCAGGGAGGTACCAAAGCCCAGGGCTGGAGATGAGCCAGTGCCTCCCAGGGCCCTGCTCCTGGCTGGGAGTGGGATGAACTTTGGCTGCCAAGCATTTAGGGAACAAAATATTGTTTCCTCTCAACAATGGCTATTGTGCAAATATTTCTGCTCCCTTCATTAGCTCTGTCCCTGCCCTTGAGGTCAGGGAGAAGCCATTGTTCAGCCTTCTGAGGGCCTTTTTCTAAAAAGACCCCCAGTAGTTTTGCAGTTATCTTGCTGTTTCCTTGCTGTGCAATGTGTATATGTATATGTATATGTATATGTATATGTATATGTATATGTATATGTGTACATGACTGCAGGGACAAAGGCAGCCCCATGCTGCATGCATAGATGAGATGAAAGAGGCTGGCTCATGCCCCACTGCCATCTGACCCAGGTGTCAGGTGATTCTTTTCCTTTAGGATGCCCAAGGCTACAAGCAAGTGGTGGATTTAGCTGCCCTTATCATAGATGTTCAGATCTTCTGCTTTCCTGCTTTGTCTTGGTAGCAAAGGAGTGGTTGTGCCTTACTACTTCCAGGAAGGGACCTAGGGATTTCATGTCCAAGCCTCCCTACAGAAGTGTTCCTTGTTGACAGCAGGATTTGAAGCAGACAACTAACTTGTATAACTAGTTTTTGTCATTAAATAGTCATACATTTTCTACTTTATTCTTCTTTCTAATTCCTAGAACAAAGTTTCTGTACTGTTTCTTCCTTGCCTTAATCACATCCAGAAAAAAAACCAATGTAGGTGTTCAAGGCCTTGCAAAAAGTTCAAGAGACTGGACAGTTCATTACCTTGATTTCAGTGCCTATGGCATATCTAGCCTTTGAAGAGGTTTATGGGTAGACCACACTGCAAATTCAAAGTCACATCAGTCAGAAAAAATCTTATGAGGCACTTTCTTCATCAGATATTCTACTCTACTTGTGTGTTTTGATCCCACTGCTCTTTTAAAGAAGTAAGGACTGAAATAGGGACAAGGAAATGACTCTTTGAAAAGATTTCTTTATTTATTGTGAACTTCCTGTCTGCATTTTATTTAAGGTAAAGTATTCGACCGAAACAAATAATTTAAAAGAATCTTTTAAAGGTTAAACATTTTAACACCATACAGAAAAATTGCCAGGTTGTTCTTAAACACATGTTGTAGGGTTCTTGTGGCCTAAAATACAAAATTTATTTTTGTGATTTGGCAAAGATTGCACAGTGGTTTTGTCACTATTTCTGTGCAAGGATGTTGACTTTATTTCAAGTGGCCTGGATGATGTTAGCAAGCATCGATACCCAAAGTATTTCTCTCAGACTATTTGCTAGCCAGTGCTTAAGTCCCTTACCAACACCCTTCTCTTTTTGAATTCAGTCCCTCTGCTACTCTTTTTTGCTAGTTAAGAACGATTTTGGGACTTGCCAGAGAGTTCTTATTTTCTTTCCAGTTAATGTGTAAATTTACCCAATTCTGCCACGGAGCTATGGAAGATAAAACAAGGTAAAAAAAATGTACAAGATTCTTGCTTTTTTTACTCTCTTGTTACAGGTCAGAAAACGGCATTTTGACCAAAAAAAATACTCTCTGTAAAAAAAAAACTTCTTCTGAATAATGTCTACTAAGCCTTGCATTTCAAGAATCTTCTACCTCGACTTAATATTTTCTCTCTATGAAGAGATTGAGTCATCCACCCCCCACAGGTTTGCTTTACAAAATGGCTCTGTCTCCTAGGTAAAGAGAGAAAAAACTTTTCAACATTCTGAAGAAAACTGGTCATGTTCTTTGGGTTATGAATAATTTCTGAAAGTCAGGAGCTCTTATATTTCCAGTTTCTGGCTCTTGTTCTGGATTGTACTGTTTCCAAAGCGAATCTATATTTCCCATTAATTTAATGATCCAGAAGACGCTCTGTTCTATGCCACAAGTGCATATCCTTAAGAGAAAAAAGTCATCATAGATACAAGAATTCAATTCAAGCTCTCTTTGCTGAGGATACGGTGGTTAAAGTCATACAAACAGGGAATGTACTCTATGAAAGACAGGGCAATCCTGTAAGGAAACCAATTAAAGTTGCTACTTGCCAAGACAGTCCTTTTCTATGGCATTGATAGATAACAAGTATTTCAAAGACAAAGACAATGCCACCTGGGAGAGTAATAGAACTCTTGTCTTATCCTTGACTAGCCATAAATATTTTCAAATATTTTTTAAATGGTGCTTTGTGCCATGTGCTTGATTAGTACACCTCATTAGAAATATCTCAAAGGGTTTATTTTAAGAAAGATAATCTTATAGTTCTTGCCCCCATCATCAAATTTAAAAAATCAGAAAGATACTTCAAGGGCAACTCTGGAATAAATATCTGTCTTCAGAAAATCTTGGTCATGGACATCACTACCAAAATGTAGAAGTCTGTTGGTTCTATCCTTTTGTCAGCTTTGTCTGTCTTGTGCCCCTGAGTTTAAGAGCTACAGGGCCATGGAAAAAGAATTTGGCTGTCTCCCTCTTTTCCACCAAATCTAAATGGATTTCCTGACTTCCTAAGACCTTCAGCCTCAGTGAAGAATAAATCTTACCAACTAACTAAGGTGTCTGTGTTTGGCATTGTCCTACTACCTTCACACAAGTTTCTGTATTCAAAAAATACGTGAGAGGAAGGGCATTAGCAGGAAAAGAAAGGCTGAATACAGTACTGAGCCTCCCTCTCAGAGGCTTCTGTTTCATAAGGTACCCTTGAGACAGTGAATACAAATGTGAAGAGAACATGACAGAGCCTCCTGGTCATGGGATAAAAAAGCTCATTTCAGTTGGTATAAATCAAATAGGGATCAAAGCAGTTTAATTTATGGCATGCATTTAACTGATAATCAGTGCATTCAGGACTGATATCAACATTCAAACAAATATAAGTTGTGCCTATGCTCATCAATGTTGTGTGTTGTGTTCTAGGACAGGTAGAAGAGCAGCACCTCTTTACTAGGAAGGAAAACCTCAAGAGTCCCTGAAGTAAGATTTTCTCCATAGTATTCTGCTTTGCCTTCTTTCCTCATGCTGTTCTCTGCTGGGTTGCTCCTGGCTGCCTTACATGTTTTTCTCAGAAACAAGGAAAAGCATCTGAAACTGCTCAGCATGTGGAAATAGAAGAGGCGGTGGTGAGAGTACGGGGGTGGAGTGTGGGGCCCCAAAAATAGGTATCCATGGGCTATTTAAATGTTCAAAGTTCTCAGACTGCCACTTCAGAGTGCCATGAATGTCTTTTAGGATGGAGAATCTAGGAAGGGGTTGTGTCAGAACTGACAGCCCATAAGGATTTCTTTCCCAAATATCACTGAATTCCTCGTGGTTACGTGACAGCACCAAGCCCAGCTCAACACATTTAGTGGAGTTTGGAGACTCAGTCAGCTTTCCATGAAGTCAATGCTTACACTTAGAAACAGAGAATCATGGAATTGTTGAGGTTGGAGAACACCTTTGACATCAATGAGTCCAGCTGTTAACACTGACAAGTCCACCACTAAACCATATTCTTAGGTACCACATCTACACATCTTTTACATACCTCCAGGGATGATGACTCAACCACTTTCCTGAGAAGCCTATTTCAATACTTGACAACCTTTTCAGGGAAGAAATTTTTCTGGTGAGTTTGGGAAGCAACCTCCTAGTAATGCTAAAATGAGGAGAATGGGTTTATTTTGAAATACCATAAGACAAAAAGTCAAAATAATGTCATGTATAATATACAGCAAGTGCCTTATGGTGTTAGAAACATAGCAATATAGTTCCATTTGGGAATCAAATTACTTTGGGGAAGAGGGGGAGATTGGAAATGCTTATTCAGCATTATTGGAAGGATTGTAGCTTCAAAGGCCCTCTTATTCCCTTCCTCATTGAAAGGTAAAGATTTCCCTTTGCTGGTGTTCCCAGCATCTTGGAATAATAGGCAATTACTCCTGCTTGTAACAAACCTGCTTTATTGTGATTTAATATCCTTATTTCATACAAGGACATTTGATTTAAGTGAGCTGAATCGACAATGATGTACACTGCATGAGTTACTGAAAAAGTCTACCCCGACTTTGGCAGTAAAAGATCTAAGCTGAGTACTTGTAGTACCTTTAAACTTGGTTCAAAGGAAAAAGTGCCTCCATGAATGACTCATCTCACCCTAAAATAGTTGTCCAAGACAGACTGAGTGAACTGTCTCTGGAGGTGGCCATTTTTCCCTAATAACTGTAGAAGAAGACTGCTGTGACGGGACCAAACTTAGCCATCTAACTGTCGTACCTTTAGGATACATTAGATGCCATCTGCTTTGTGGCCTCTAAGGGTGTCAAGGAATGTAAAAGAGGCAATGTTGGAAAAATCAGATTTCCAAGGAAAAAAGAGTGCCAGGTCCCTCATTCCATTTTGTCAGAATTGTGAACAATAACTACAGCCTCTGTTTTGTATATTTCCGTTTTGAAAACAGACTTTCTGTGAAATGTTGTTCACTTTCACATTTCTTTTTTCTTGGTCAAATCATTAGGTGTCTCACACAAAAGTTCCTTTCTGACACTCCAGATTCACAGCACTGTGAAAGAAGTGATATTCACTGCCCAGGTTTGTGTCTTAGTCCCAGGAAGCATATGCACCTCATCCAGAAGAAAACACTTATTCTTGCTTTGCTAATAAAGTAGCTCTTACTCTACTTTAGCTCTGGGGATTATAGCATTTAAACACTCCAGAGAGCAGATACTCACAGCTTGGGTCATTTTAAAAAGCAGCAATTCTTAGCTTCCTAGTACAACAACATGCAGATTTGCCATTTTAGTTTTTTCGGCAGAAAGACTACAAAAGCAGCAGGGTACTGAGTCCACAGCTTAAGCTATAGACTAGGAAAATACAACAATACAGAGACAACTATGTAGAAAGTACACAGAAACTTCTTTTTTTTTTTTTTTTTTTTCACTTTTCTCGGTTACAATACAGATTTGGTTTGGTTGTATGAGGTATCCATGTTCCTAGATTCTGCTTTGTTTACAAAATATTAAAAAGATTTATTGGAAATAAAAAGGAATCTGTAACTTTCTCAGTCAGATGTCTAAATCAATGAATCATATTAGAAGAAAAAAATGTCATAGTGTTTGGGCACAAAAATTTTCTAGGGGTTGTTATTGCTTTCAAATGACATAAACACAGAGACCAATACTGAAGTGACAAAGTCTCATTCAGTAGGAATCCCATGCCAAATTACAGACTCAGCAGAGAGACTGCTGTCATGAAACATTGATTTAACAGTAAATCCACATCATAGGAACTAGACAAGGAGTGGTTGTCAGAGCAAGCCTTTGCAGAGTCACATACCAGGTTTCAGGCCAGCTGTGTACCCACTGTAAGGGTATCCCAGTGAGACTAAGAGGCAGGGTAGAGAACATCTCCATATTTCAGTATCTCCAAATCCAGCGTCCCTTTGCAGAGTGTTCTGCTGCTCTGGGAACTCTCCATAGCTGTGCAGAAGAGGCCAGATCCTCCCTGCAACATCTGCTCCGTTCAGAGACCATGCAGAAGGGTGTGCAAATGTTGAGTGTATCCTCCAGCGAAAGGCAGATACTGTGCTCCAGAGAACAGAGTGTAGGGGAAACTAGGAAGAAGTGGTTACTGCATAATGACTTTCTGCAGCTTGGAGATGGCAAGGTATTAAACAGATCTCTGATTTGTTTACAATTACACCTGCAAGAATACCTTACACCTTTGCTTATGGCAGTCAAAACATGGCTTAGACTTGAAGCAGTGTATATACACATTAGAAAGAAATGCATAGAAGGTTGTCCCAGTAAGGGTATGTATCTTTTATAATCAATACTGAAACATGATTTAAGATATCAACAAAAAACTTGGAATCAAAGGTAGTTCTGTGAGTGACAACTTGAATGCTAATTTTTACATTTCCACCTCTTGACTGTTAGGAATTTAATGTTAAATGTCAATGTTTACAGTTTGCACAACTGTAATTGTGTTAATGATGAGTTTATGTTTGTATGTTCAGGCCTAGCATGATTGAAATTTGAAATAAATTTGTTGCACTAAATTTTAGCACTCATTACTTGTTTAGCATTCACTAAATTACAGGTTTTACTTCACAAGTCTATCAAAAAAATAAAACTGAGATAAGTTATTTCCTTAAACTACAGGCTACAATCTGATTAAATTAAAATGAGTACTTTGATTCCCATCAGTGTTTAATAAATACTTTAAGACTTTTTTTTTTCTTGTTTTTGGAAATACCTTAGAGCTAAATGATAAGGAAAAATCTAGCCATTGAATTCAGCACCATCCCTCAGAAAAGAATTCGGAGGCTCAGTGCAATCTATTGAAAAGGCTGTTCTATCAAAATAAAGGTAAAATTGAATGAAAATAGCTATTTCCACTTCTTTGGAGTGATAGCAGAACAGAGAATCTCATCAATTTGTGCTCGTCTGAGCATAGCAGTTCTTATACTCATCTACAGATGTAATCCATAAATGTGAATTTTTTGTCTCTACCTGCTCTTTACCTCCTTGGATGAGTTAGGAAAGTTTCAAGACTGAAGACCTGAATGTCCTAAGGCCATTTTGGTGGCAGACACTTGCCTGGTGACCCCATGATCTCTTTAGATATATCACTGCCATTTAATAGGAGACAGTGCAGTGCCTTTTCATGAGCAAGAAATAGCAGTGTTATTGTATCTGTGGCCTCTGTTAGCCACAGTTCAGTATGGATTTGAGTCAACAGTGCCTGTAGGAATATGATCTGATTTAAACTCCAACCCTATGCACAAGCCTATGTCATATATGGTTGTTCATGTCTCAATAAATTGAATAATTTTCTAGGTACTAAGAGAGATCAGGACATTTGGGCTCAGCCCTAAGGAAAAAGATTACATACATTTGCAGACTTGCCTTCCACTAGCATATTTGGTGTCCATGACATGTTGAGACTTAAAACTCTGGGAGGAGGAAAAGGAGGCACAAAAGTTAAAAAATAATCTTTCTACCCATTGCTCATCAATCTTAACTATTGAGACAGAGATTTGAACAAAAGGCTTCAATCCTTAGCAATCCCTATTCTCCCAGAAGAGGGATTTTTTTTAACTACTCAGTTTGCTGACAGTGTTAATTGTACTAGTAACCATCAATGACAACAATGTGAGAGAAAAAGACTTTGCCACAGCTCCTGTCCATGAGCTGGTAGTTTTCTCTGGATGGTACAGCTGCCTACTGTTCAGAGCAGGCAGGTTTGCCCAAGCTCTCCTTGATCTCTTCCCCTTGATATCTGTTGCACTCACTTTGCTCTTTGTCCATTCCTGCCCACTAACACATTCCTCAGCCCAGCACCAGCTGGGTAGTTTGCTCCCTGCAGTAGAATTTCCATGGGTGAGCATTGTGTGTGCCTTGGCTGAGGCCAATGCTCTGCAGTGACTCTACCACATGCTGAATTCTTGCTCTACTAAATACCTTCCTTCTACCTCACTCCCTCCACACTACTGCTAGAGCAATAATATGAACTCCATCTGAGGCAATTATTCTGCTTTTAATTTCCCTTCAGTTTCTGAAATTGGCCTGTTTGCTGTATTTCTGCACAGGGAAGCACAAATCCACCCTTTGCCAAACATTAGGATAATTTAATGTCTCAGCCTGCTTCTTTGTGAATAAGGTCTAATAGACGATGATGATCTCCCAGGCACAAACACAGTAATAAGCATATGAATACATTTTATCAAAATATGATCTTGTCCTGTTGTATCTTACACCACACCCAGCCTTTACAGTTTATCCATCAGCACACAGCTGGCCTCTTCCTCTGTGGAAGGAGCTGTGTGATTGCATGTGGTTAGCACATTATTTGCAGACTGAAGTTTGTATCTGGAAAATCCAGCCATTAGGCTATTGATTAGAGTGAAAACCAGTTTGTGGATCCACAACTTTTTCCTCCACAACATTCCTCTGACTTATTGTGGCCAGCCCTACTGCCTATCCAGGACATTGTTCAGTTGTGGTGTTTTCAGTTTATCGTTTTTCACATTCTGGTCATGGCACAGTATTGTTGATTCCTTCTGCTAAAGTTCCTTTATACAGTATGATTCATCCAGGCTTTCACTATCTTACATCTTTAATAGTACAAGTTTATTTTCTTCTGCTTTAAGAGATCTCTCTTTGCATATCCATTCAGACTGCTGCTGCAAAGTGCTGATCTATGAGTCATTAATTTTGATCATAATACTCGTGGTTGGAAAGTTTTCACTGTCTTTTTTTCTGTTCTGTTCTGTCAGACACAGGCCACTTGTGATCTCATTCAAGGATCTTAACATCTTTGACTTTCCATTTCAGTTCTGTTTACTATCAAAATGATTTCTTGCAACTCTTTTCAGTCTATGGCATCATCTGCATTTTTTCACAAAGTCTTCTAAACCTTTGCAAAGTTACGTCGAGAATGTCTTTCAGTCCCTCCTCTTTCTCTGTGAAGACAGCAAAGACCTTGGCAACATCCAGCCTGCTGATGTGCTGGGGCCAATATGTCCAGTGCTTTTGCAGTACAACTCTCTTTTACCTGTTATGATGGGTTTTTTGTACACAGTGTAAAAACTGGAGAAAGGATTCAGTTCTTTGTTTTGTGCTTCTATTTGCCAGTCCTGATAGACATGGTCCTCTTCCCTGACTGGACTTCCTAACCACTGTGGATTACTGCCAGACAGCTGTGGGACTCTTTTGAATCAACACATAGATATGCTGACATAAGCCCAAACAAGAGTACAACCCTATTGGTATACTTTCCTGAATGGTATAAGCAATGTTGGGGTGAGTACTTGGGGCAGCTGCAATTGAATCTTTTATTACAGTTGCATAGTCAAAGCTGCAAAACATCCTTACTTAGAAAACCTGTATGTCTCTCTGATTCAACAATGAGACAGGATAAGGGTGGAGATGGGAATATACTGCTGTGAGGGGCATCGATATTAGGACAACAAGGGCTAGAAAATACATAGGTAGATATTTGGTATACAAGATTATACAAGAAACACAGTCAAATTATCTGGAAGGACTAAGGGTGTTTTTCAGGGGGGTGACAAGATCTTTAGTGACCACATCATCATTCATCTTTGTCACTTGTCATGTCTGTCAAATCCTCCTCCCCAGTTCCCAACACATGCATGGATTGGTACTGGCAGAGAATTATACCTATTGCAAAAAAATCTTATTTTCTTATATGTTTTAACCATTATTCAGGCTTCTAATTGTCCTTCACCACTCCCTGTCCCATTGAATTATTTTCCAAATAAATATCCCTGACACCAGTACCTTAAAGCAACATTACAGGCTTTTACGGCTTCTTTGCCATGATGATGAAATGCTAAAGCCTTTTTTCTCACACTGCAGTAGGTTTAGCCTGCCATGAACTAAGTTTGTTTGATAACATGCCCACCTCTCAAGTTTTATAAAACGGAGTAACCCAGACAGTCAAATCTGTTTAAAAACCTGGATTAAGAGTTGCAACTAGCAAGTTAGAAATAGGAGGTATAGCATTTTGATCTCTTCTAAATGCCTTCGTTGAAAAGAGTGAAGACTCCGTATATCTGAAAATAAATTCTTTTACCAGATGTCATCCTGGGGAACTGAACTGGTACAGCAATAAAATTTAGAAAGAGTTCAGGTGTGACTGAACTTGTGAGTCTGTGTTTTCACAAGGAGAGGTCCCACCACACATCCCCACCTAGAAATATAGTTGGAACAATAGTCCCTCTACATAAAGGAATCAAGAAGCTAAGACCCTAATTGAGCAAATACTCTGTTCTGCTCAATGTGTTCAAGTTATAGGCCTCTGTCTTGCTAATGTCATGTCCTAATTAGTTATATGACAAGAAATGACATACAGCAGTGGTCAAGGAAGCTGAGAATTAGAGACTGTCATAGGAAATGATTGATAAAGCCTTTTACAGGGGTTAGAGTAATGGGGAACAACAATTGGAATAAAATTCTATTCACAGCAGCAGCTCCAAGCCCTCTAATTACTTCAAGTCTAATAGTGACATATTTGTATAAAACTTGGCTAAATCACAGGAGAAAGAATTAAGGCTACAGAGATGGAGCCAGAGGTTAGTTAGATACTAGAATGTCATTTTTTCTCCCAGACACACATGGCCTGAGACAAACTAGCCCTCAATCCCAAATCTCTACATCAAGATATGGTTTGGAACATGCCTAATTTTCTTTTCGTTTTTTTTCCTGTCCATTTTTCTTTTTTTCCAGCCTGAGTGAACATTTGGATTCCTTTTCCATAGGTAGTTGACAAGAAGTTGGACAAAAGTGTTGATGTAGGCTAAGTCACAAGTCATGAATCCAGGACCCTGCTAAAATGCACACTTTCAACAAGAATTCATGTTTTTCCCTAGTTCATTAAGGCAGCCATCCCTCTAAAGGGAAAAGTTCAGGCAGTGTGTATTTTCTTGGTCTGTGGTCTGAGCCACAGAAACTGTTCTTGACTGTGAGACCAAGACACCAAATACATCTGGGTTGGGTACATTTCTGAACCCAGCTAAGATCAACCTGCTTCATTCCCTCTTCCTATCAGAAAATACGAAAATTGTCTCTCTGTATCTCAGAGCAGGGAATGATGTGCTAAAACATCACTTTCAACATCAGTTTCCAACAAGCACTTAATCAGACAGGGCAAAGTAGATCACAAAATCAAGCAATAAAAAAGCAGCAGATGTTTTGACTCTAAATAGAAGTATTTTGATAGTCATGAAGTGAATGGCAACTGTCCATCCTTCTTTAATGCAGGAAAAAAAAGTTGTTTGACAGCACTACATCATTTGTTGCCTTTTCAAAACGCTGTCGTGTAAATGCCACTTGCATTATGGTCATTCACAAGAAATGTCACTTCAGCCAAGCAAGCATGTGGCTGAAGCTCTGTCATTTCCCATCCAGTTTGTTCTATGAATCAGTCCCTGTGATAAAGGGGTGCATGAGGCAGACAAGTGAGGTAAGTGGGGAGAGGGCATGCTGAGAAAGCTTGGCAAGAAAATTTTCTCTCAGCTTTAACCAAACTGATAAATGCTAAGAGAATGCCATTTACATTACATTGGTCAGACTGCAAATAAAGTTTGGTGATTCACAAGCTGCTTCTGTCCTTCTACCACAATATTTGTAGGGCTGTGAAATATTGCATTTTAAATATAATGGCATTTAGGGCACCATAACATGGGAAACTGCTTCTGTTAAAAGAATCCTGCAATTTGCATCAGCCCAAGGACACCCAAAAAATTAATTTGCCACCACAGTTGCATCCCTATTTGATGCCATCACTCTCTTTTGTCTCCTCCAACACTGTTCAAAGCCTTTCCAATGGAATTGGAGCTCCCAGAAACCTGCACCACCTCCTGTGAGCCTGAGGTTCTGCTGAATGGAAGAGGAATCTGTACCTATCAGCAAGATTACTTCAGCCTGTCCTTTCAGCTAATAGCTGGAATAGAGTGTAGTTCTGGCCTTATTGGTGAGACCAAAAGATAATAAGGATTAGAGACTGTTTGCAGCTATCCAAAAAGGAGTGAGAGTTGGATGAAATAAAATGCTTGTTTAACTCTTTTCCACCTCCCAATAGCTTAACTGGTGTCTCTGTAGGAAATCAGAAAAGAGCGTGTGGGCAAGCTCATCTTTCAAGACTCACCAAGCCAGCAGGTTGGTTGATTGCTTGAGGCTTCCTTCAGTGTCAGAATTTACTGCCATGTGAGTTAAGCAAGTTTTCTGAGGTCATGTCCATCACATGCTATCCAGTCAACCTTACAGAGTTTTCCTGGTTATGTAGGACATTACTGTACTTGTCCCTGCAATACTGTATTTCTATAAATGAACTCTGACTACTCAGTGGACTTTGGGGGCGAATAAAGATCCTGCCATCAGTCTTAGCAGAAACATAAATTCAAATGTATGTGACACTAAATCCCTTTTCCCACCCCTGCCTTGTTACAACCATCACTCTAGATGGATTGTCTATGTGCAGGTGGCCGGATCATCCTGTAGGAATGTGTTAAGGGGCACATTAGTCCTGGAGCAGTGGTATCAAAAGCTGGGATAACAATGGTCCTGTCCCTATTTGAATCATCTCTTGTGAGAATAATTTGGGAGCAGCATCTGACCTCCAAGTGACTGTAAAATGAAAGTTAAAACCAAACTAGAAAAAAACCCCTGTAAGCTGCAGTAAGAAGTCTAGAGTAGAGAATTAGGTGCTGACTTTCCCCATGAGTGTTCTCTGGGGAATAATACAATAATAGCCTAATAAATTTTATTCATAACCTGAGGAGAATTTGTCCCAAGTGTGAGCATGATGGCATTTCACCCAATGTAGTCAGCTTTGCTGATCAGAAGATGAGAGCCCACAGTGATTAAGAAATAGCCCATAAGAAGCAAATGTTAATGATGTAAAGGTAATAAGGACCATTTGGATTTTGTAAGGACAACATATTCTATTTATCACAGTGACTTTTAATTTGCTCTGCTAGATGCAAAAAAAATGTTTCACAAGTAGATTTAATTCCAAAAGATTGTATTTTTATTTATGTAGTAACTTTTCCTGATTTAAATTTGGAATCTAGCTGTAACTAGAAGCCTAATTCAGTGAACTGTCTGGATCGTGATATTGCCAGGGTGGATTCAGCCTGTTTGGAACACATGTAATATTGCCTGACCTTCAGGATATGTACATTTTTACACAGCATCTGAATAAACTAGTAACTCATCCAAAAATATTTTTCCTAATATAATCATGCCATTTAAACAAACTTAATTCTCTTAAGCCAGCCAACACTTAGTATTTGGTTTATTATCATGTGGTATAGTTGAGGTCTATGTGAAATACTTTAAGAGTAGATAAAATATCTGTTTTTAATTTCCCTGAAGAAGAGGGTGATGGCATCTGCTTTTGCATGCTCTTTAAATTACTCTTAGTTTATTTTAATTGATTTTTATCTTCAAAGGTGATTAGCAAGTACATTTTGAAAATTTTTTTGAGTGCAGATCACAAAACTACTTCATTCATAGGCAAAAAAAAAAAACGGATATTTTATTTAGTTGTACTTCATTATTAACAGCAAAATTAATCAACTGTGATTGTAAAGAAATTTACCACTTGCCATCATTTATCCACAATGCTGCATTTTCATTGGAACTGCATGTTAAAGGTAACCTTGAGCCGTTTTCAAAACTTTTACCAAAAACATATTTACAAAAACTTCTTCCAGTCTTTTGCTTTTCTAAAGGAAAATATGACAGCTATAAACACAACCTTACCTAACGACCTTCACCAGTGACTTGCAACAACTTCCCTAAGTGTAAACATCAGGTATCTCCAGACTTTGCAGAATGAGATTTGAGTTGCAGGAGGAATCTGGGGCTCTTCACTCTATACCCTAGGAGGTCTAGTCACAAACCTGCTGACTGGTCCCAGTCTGTGTGATTCTTGTTTTGGGCATTTGAATATTGTATGATCTCTGGAAGTAAATCTGCATTAAAAATAACACAACAGAACTCAAACAAAGTCAAAACCTAGAACACTGGCATATGAAATTAATTACTCTTTCAAGTGGGCAGTGAATTCCAGAAGTAAACCTTGCAGGATCCAATCACTGAAGAGTATAGGACAGCATAAATTCTATCAGCATACCAGTCCCTGAACATGTGTTCTTTCCCCACACAGGCATGTCCTTTTACATATCTAGTTCAAGCATATGATCTAAACAATCATAATAGAATTGACACATTCACATCATTTATTTCACTCTTACATCCATGGCAATTAAAAATAAAACAGTCACAAGCAGCCAGAAGGATCTCCTTTCCTACTCCCCATCAAACCAAAAGGGCTGTGTAAAATTCCTTCAGGCACAGAAGACCAGTGCCAATACTCTTTGGTGTTTGTATTTCCCTGAACAAAGAGAAACTATCTCATGAGTGCAGAAAGAGCGAGAAATTTAAAGGATTAGACACACAGATGTGCATTTTCCCAAGAGAACTGTGTGTACTCCATTTACCACTGAAGATCTCAATTTTACTACAATGTAAGTTGACAAAATTTATGGAGATACAGACAAAGACTATTGTATCAACATGGTCACCTAGTTATCTTCCAGGATAACAGACATGGAGAAGATGAATATCTGTAAGCAAATTAATAAGTAAGTTCCTGCCTTCTTGTAGCTGACTGAAATGTTGAGATATGATGAAATCTGTGGGCTAAAACTGATTAAAAGCACATTTCACAACCCCTTCTTAACCCCTCCTTAGGGTGGGATGCATGAATGGGGGTCTTCATACCATGTGTAGGAAGAGTCTTTTTCTGGTCTTGAGTGGAAGCACATCCATCTAAGTTTTCAGTGAAGCAGCTGCTCAGTGTCAGCCTCAGTGTATTTCTCATAGCACCTGCTTCCACAACACCTCTGCTCCTTGCTGTCAAGTTTAAGATAGTGCTTCCTTTCTGAGGAAATGCTGGAGCATATTACTAAGAAGTTAAGAAAAACTAGTTTCTAGCTCCTGGTAAGAGATTGAAAAAGGGCAGAGGAAGCAAGAAATGCCTGGAATCAACTGTATGAACTATATATCACCAATATATAATTGTTGGACTAGATGATCTTGAAGGTCTTTTTCAACCTTGATGATTTTGTAATTCTGTAATGGCACAATTGGTTCCCTGAGATGAATGAGCAGAATTGGTCTGACCAGTGAGAATTTAGAGGACCAACATCAGAAAACCACCAGATTTACCTTGTAACCATAAATATTGAACATTATCTTGTGGCCAGATGACTTGAGAAAAGGACTTGCAGTTACTCTAGACAATTAGTGTGAACATTTGGTGCATTTGCTGGCCTTGGAAGATAGCACTTACCAGTGTAATACAGACACAATTGATTCACTAATTAGTCTGCTGGTCCTCAGTAGAATTGAGGCAGAACTAGCTCATATGTGAACTATAAAATGAAGCAACTCTTTCTGTGCTCAGGAAAGACATAAAAAACATTCTTCATTTATTTCTGTTTCTCTATTCTCTCAAACTGTTCAAACACTTATTTTTGTTAAAGTTTCAAATTTACACTCATAGAGAGTAAGCAAACCAAAAGAAATCTAGACTTGTGGAACTTCAGAGAAGTTATGTGCTACTTTCTATGGAAGTGTAGGGTTTTGAGGTAGAATTAAATGGAACCTGACAATTCTTCAGGTATAGGTCTTCTGTAAGAATTCAGGCAATAACAATTAATCATACAAAGTGATACACAAGACTTTTTTTGGGAGAAAGAGATAAACACACAAAGAGATATAGAAGACTTTCTTTATTTTAGAAAATACCTCTGCCTACCTCAGCTCTTTTCCAGTAGTCATACATTTATCATAGTACCAATTTGCAGAAGTTATAAATAAATTCGAGTGTGCAGTGCTTCAGGATGTCTGATCCTCAAAGGTCAACCTCTTCAAATGTGGTAACAGTTTTAATATGGCCTGAAAAATTCATAAAGACTCTGTGGCACACCATGATATTTCAGTTAGCTCTTCCTCTTGTACTGCAAGCAGGTTAAGCACAAACAGTCTGGAAAACGCATGCTGGGCAGAACTAAACACATCCCTAAATCCAAGTGTAAGGTCCTGCACCTTCATCTGGGCAATCCCCAGGATCAGTACAGGCTGAGAGATGAATGGATTGAGATCAGCCCTGCAGTGGTACCAGTGGATGAAAATCTGGTCAAGACATGGCAGTATGCACTTGCAGCCCAGAAAGCCAATTATATCCTGGGCTGCATCCAGAGCAGCGTGGCCAGCAAGTTCAGGGAGGTGATTCTGCCCTTCCACTGTGCTCTCATGAGACTCCACCTGTAGTGCTGCACCCAGCTCTGGGATCCCTGATATAAGAAGGATACAGATCTGTTGAGCAAGTCCAGAGGAGGGCCAAAAAGATGATCAGAGGGCTGGAACAGCTCTCTGATGAAGATAGACTGAGAGAGTTGAGGTTGTTCAGCCTGGAAAAGAGAAGGCTCCAGGCAGATCTTACTGCAACCTTTCCATACTTAGGGCGGACTTAGAAAAAGATGGAGACAGACTTTTTAATAGGGCCTGTAGTGATAGAACAAGGAGTGATTTAAACTAAAGGAGGGTAGATTCAGATTAGATATAGTGAAGAAATTTTTTACTATAAGGGTGGCAAAACACACACAGGTTGCTCAGAGAGCCAGGAGGTGCCCATCCCTGGAAACATCCAAGCTTGATTTGGTATGGGCTCTGTGTAACCTGATCTATTTGAAGATGTCCCTGATCATTTAGGGGGCCTGGAGTAGATGACTTTAAGAAGTCCTTTCCATTGCAAACTATTTTACAATTTGATGATAAATCCTTGAATATTACTTCGACCCTAAAAGAAGCTGGGAAGAAATAGTGTGCTTTAAAAGTCCTTAAAGTCTCCTGCACATCAGGATGGTGAGCCACCATCTTGCCCAGGGTGGTTTCAACCTGTCTCATGTTGTTGGAGCTTCTGGAAAACACCCATCTGCATGCCTTGTTCTTCTGTTTTTGAGTACCCATAGAACAAAATTCCTGGGCTTGTTGGAAAAAAAACCAAAAAACCAAAACAAAAAAACCCCAAAACAAAAACAAATAAACAAAACAACAACAACAAAAACCAACACTGATGTGAGCCATAATGGCTATTATTCCTCCTATACTTAAGCTGTGTCTTCACTGATGTTTGTGAATAAATCATTTGCAGTCCCCATGCTGTCTCCTCCCCAGGTCAGCACATGCTGCTGTATGTGGGCATCCATTCTGCACTTCAGTGGTTTTCCAGGCCAAAACTTTGCCTTCTCCTTCCATATCTGCCTAACTCCCCCTGCCACAAAAACAACACCATAACTGCCATTCATATACACTTTGTCTGGGAAATGTAATGAGCAGCAAAACAGCACATTTGGCAGACGGCTGCCCAAGTGATTACCATTACAACTTAGGCAGGCACATACCAAGCCCCAGCCCTCCTAGCCCTGCGTCCTCCACATAAAATACATTCTCTGCTCCTCTGTTTACACTCTGGCTAAATAGCTTCAAAGCACAGTTATGTACTTGGCACACACACACACACACACTTCACCAGTTTGTCTCTTGACCATGTGCCTCACATGGACATCCTTGCCAGGTTAGGAGCTGTTCTGTGACTGAAACTGGGGGATAACTGATCACCTTCAGTCATGACAGGCATACCTGAACTACTGCATACTTTGGCTTCTTTTTCTGCATTTTCTCATGTCTGTCCCTTTAAGCCTTCTGTCAGAAGAGCACCTTCATCCTTATCATACTGTTAGCATACTAAATACACAAGAAAAAAGAGGATAGTAATTTAACACATATATAGAAATATAAGATCTTTTGTCTTTCTTGTATATTTGGCAATAATTAATTTTATATAATTCTTCATACAGGATTTTAGGAAAAAATCCTGCCTTACTGCAAGATGCTTAGTAAGTATTTTGATGCTAATTAATCACACTAATGCTGCATTTTTGAGGGAGGAAATTTTTAGCACTGATCTTTTGGATAAGGGCTAAGTTTGCTAAGTTTGGGGGTCAGCAAGTTTTTGTTATTTGGACAAACGATCTCTTTGGCTTTTAGAACAGCAATGGCAGAAACACCTCTAAATCTCTCCCATCTAAATGCCAGTTAATATTTTGACCTTTTCACTTACATTTATTTTACATTCACAGAGCCTCAGGCATAGACTAAAGTGCAAACCCCTCCCTATTCACACACTCTGACTAGAATTGCTTAAGGTTAATTAGTTCTTCAACAGACCCGGCCAGAGGTAATTTCTTGAGTCTGCCCTTGAACCTGGGTCTCTTGCTCTCTCTTGATTTTTATTTTGTGTCTTCCTGTTTTTGTGGCTTTCCTATAGACAATTTAAAAGCAATATCAGAAAATCCCACCTTGATGTGTTTCTGTGTAACCTGCTCTATGTGATCGTGCCTTGGCAGGAGGGTTGGACCAGAGGATCTCCAGAAGTCCCTTCCAACTCCAATGCTTCCATGAAGGTGAATGGGCTGCTACTGAACCAAAGTGTCACCTGTCCCCACTCATCAGTGCTCCCAGGCAGTCATGGCAGCAATGAATTCAACAGTAAACATTTTATATTTCAAAACCAAGTCAATTCTTTTTTCTCAATCCTACCTTATAAGCTGCAGCCAAACCTCTCCCAGGAGCTCAGCTGAGACTTGAAGTTGGATCATGGCATACAAGCATTTCTGGAAGTAAAGAGACGCCTATGAAGATTTCAAATGTTCAAGGTGCTCCTGCTTTGTGATTGCTGATTAAACAACGTGTATCCTCAGTGGCCACACAGCTGTGGCAGCAATTTTGGCAGCTGTCCTGGTGTTGTCTAATTGCTGCCTGTCACATCAGAGTGTCAGGTACCATGTCCCATGAGAAAGGCTGATTCAGAAGTTTAGAACAAATATGCCAAGGGACAAGTTTTCAGTTAATTCAAAAGAGGCTTTGTTATTCTGTCTTTAGGCATTTGGGGAGAGGGAGAAGGAGAGTCTTGCATTACCCAAGAGAACTAGATGTTTTTCCAGCACTGGAGAGCATGATTCTTTTGGTCACAGGTGCTTGAACCAAGGAGCAGGGATCCATTTAAAATAATATTTTCTATTTTTTTTTGTTTTTTGTTTGTTTAACTATTAGCTCATGCCCTAACTCTGTTCTGATGTCCTCAGACTATCTGCCTTTAATACAAGTTTCCTGTAAGGGTGCTATAAACCTCCTGTTTGTCTATGGTATCAGAAGTCAGCCTTTGTCCAGCTTTTCTCTAGCTCTGCAGGCATAGCCAGAGTGAGCTGGGATTTGAAATTAATTGCTACACATTTCCACCAGTAATAGGCTTGGGTAGCTCTGACTTGTGAAGATATTGGAGAAGGGATGGAGGAGGTTTGAGAGCTATAATTGCTGGGTAACCTCACATTGTACTGATGAGAGCAGCTGGCTCCTTATGCACTATAACACTACCAGTGAATTGCAACAAGCCATGGACTGATCTTGTCAGCCACAGTGAGAGACATCAGAAAAATGTGTCCTTGTCCAATGTGGGGAATGGAGAGACCACGTGTGAGTCTGGGGTGACCTTTTGCCTTTCGTATAAATTGGCCAGGATGAGACTAGAGTACAAGTCTCAGAAAATCTGAAAAAAAAAAAAAAAAAAAAAAAATTTCCAGATTTCCAGGTGTTTCTAAACCCCACGGAAACTGTGGTTGAACCTGGAGCATAACGGAGGGAAGAGAGGTTAGGCTCACAATTCCCTGAAGAAAAAAGTACAGAACATGAAAATTTGGTTGGAACAAACTGCTGTGCTTAGCATGTCAGCAGTCCTGTGAGAGCCCAGAGAAATGCATGCACAGGGTCTCTCCTGCACCTCCAGCTGCTTGTGAAGCTTTGTGTCAGCACTGATCATCCAATGACTGCCACAGCAACTTCTGGGGTTCTCTATATGCTCCAGAAGCCACATGGATTTATGGAAGATTCTGTTCAGTCCTGACATGCTGTGAGGAAACCAGGAGTTAGTATAGATCTATAAACATGCTCAGAGGGAGCAATTATTTCTGGCATGTGAATGATAGGATCAATATGTACACATCCTGTATAGTCTTTTCCCGTCTGCTAAGCGCATAGGGGAGATTATTTTTAGCAATGCAAGTTGTTTGCCAAGGTAGATTTTTGTATCCTTGCTGAAGTTACTTCAGCCTGGAAAAGGCCAGGGGAGAGACATCTGGTGGAAGAGCATGGATGAAGAGCAAGTCTGTTTCTAAAAGAGGGGAAAAGTTTGGACCAAGCTTGCAAAGCCAAAAGTTAGGTTAATTAAAATATTTCATCCTGTCATTCTGATGTTCATGGAAGCAAACCAAAATACTTAATAATGCCCTTCAGGGTCAGACCCTGCTTTGCTTCACTTCACTTCTAGCTGCCTCTCCCAGTCATAGTGAAGTGCAAGCCTCCAGCTCATAGGGACATCAAGCTTATTAATCAGATTTCAGATGAGATCACATTATATGGTCTGGGTCCCAGGACTGTCAGGTGTTTTATGCTGAGGACTGAGTCTGATACTTTAGATTGATCATCCATTTCTGGGCATTCAGTGGAAACTCATCTACAGTTATGCTGATAAGGTTTCACCAAATGAGGTGCATCACAATTTGAAAAAAAAAATTAGCTGTATTTCATATTAACAAAAAGCATTTTGAGCTAAAGTAGAAGCACACTGAAAGATGTAGAATGGAAGATGAAAATATTGAAATATACTCTTCCAACTACCACAAGTTGGGAGCAGGGAGACTGTAATAAGGAGATGCATTAAGCTTATGCCACATCTATAGGATTTAAGCATTAATTTCTTCAAAGTCTTTGGAAAATCTTGAATTGAATCCATATATCAAATTTACAGGAGTTGAAGGCTACTCTTGTGACTCAGAGCAGAAATGACTGAAAGAGAGAGAGAGAGAGAGAGAAAGAAAGAAAGAAAGAAAGAGAAGAAGAAAAGCTCTATCATGTATGAGGAGAATGCAAATATCTGAGAAAAAGACAAAACTAAATTCCAAAGTGCTGCACATCACAGCCAGAGTGACACACACTCAGGAATCCAGGTTTCTCCTCTGTGCCTTCCCCACGAGGCCCCCCAACCTGTTCTGCCTGTAGCACACTACTCCTTCTTGGGACAGAGAGTGACAGCCCGAGGTGGCAGTCTCCAGTATATTCATTCAGTTTTAATGTGACCTTCAAGCCATCCTTGCTCTGGTATTTTTGGTAATAAGAAGTGCAGTATGTCTGGGTACTCTCAAATAAATGATGTTGCTGGACAGTGGGACACAGCCACATTGGAGAACTGAGATAAATATGAAGTTCAGTGTTGCACCATTCACAAGAAACAGCTTCTAGACAAAATGACTCAACTTGGATATATATGCCAAGTTTATTTCTCCAGTTTAAGGAGGAGATTGTATTTTTCTTCGAAAAATCTGAGGGTATATTCAAGAAAAAGAGCTAGCCTCCAACTGTTACAGTTAAAGAGGTTAAAAACCTAAGGATAGCTTCCATCTCATCTATCAGTGGTGAAAGATACCACCTCCCTTGCTGCCTCTCTCTATTCAGTCTCAGGACTCATTCAAGGAGTTTGCCTGTAGTTAGTTTAGTCCTGAACACATACCCTGCCTTCCCTGAAATTTGAAACCTGTCTCTCCTTATGTCTCAAAGATATTGTTTTTTCATTCTTCCAAAATTTTGAGGCAAATAAAAGAAGCTATGCCCATTTTTGGGCTTCTATTTCTTCCTGGCTTACCAGTTAGCACCAGGAGTTGTGATCATATGGCTCAGCTCTTCTCTGAACCACTTCTGGTGTCAGCCTCACTTAGCCACTCTTTGCCTCTCTTATTTCAAATTCCAGTTCTCCTGTTTCCAATTCCTGCTCTCAACGCCACCAATGACAAAGCAGTAATTCAACAGGTGTGCATTACTAGGGCCTCAGAACAGATTTTTTAAAGAAAGAAGCAAGGGAATTTCATGAAACATGTTTCATTTAGTCCACAGCACCTTCTGAAATTAGGGGAAATTATTCTCTGTTATTATCTTCCATTGTTTTTTTCTTTCACCGTTATGATAAATTAACCTGGAAACCATTTTCTTCCTCAGAAATGAAGAAATAAGCAACAGATTAAGGAGTTATAACTCTATTTTGTAAGACTTCATCTGCTTCAAAAACACAAGAGCCTAGGTCTTCACCATTGGGATGAATGGTGATGCAACAGACTCTGCTTAGGCTTTGCAAATGCCACTAGAAACAAGAAATCAGTTGTGAGCTCTTCCTCACATCATACTGAGTCTTCTAGAGTTATTGTACATCTTTCCTCCTCCTCCTCCTCCTCCTTCTTGTTCTTCTTGTTCTTGTTTTTCTTCTTGTTCTAGTTGTTCTTCTTGTTCTTGTTCTTCTTCTTGTTCTTATTCTTCGTTTTGTTCTTGCTCTTCATCTTCTTCTTCATCTTCTTCGCCTCAGCTGGATGGTTACATGCTCTCCAGAACTCAGTCCAAGGGGCAAGTGAGGTATGGGGGAAGATCCTGCTGCCACTTCTGCAAGGTGAAATATTTTCTCTGTGGCAGAGGGAGTGTGTTAGCTCACAAAACTCTACAGTTTGGTCTGTTTTACTGAGTATCGGAAACTTTCAAGGGCCTTCAGCAATGTATAGTATTCCATGCTCTCATGGAACTCTCATGACTTATCACACAATCTGTAAGTTTGTTTATGAAGAAAAATTTTACACTCCAGTTTTCTTAAACTTTCTCCAGAATGCACAAGCCTTAGAGCCCTCCAGGTGCATATATGAACTCAGTTAAAGTTGGTCAGGGATATTAAGACTGATAAGAAGGCTGAGAACCTAGGAGTTCCCAGAACTGGGAAGAAGGTCTGGGGTAGAGAAGGGTGACTGCCCAGAGCAGGAGACAGTGTTTCTTAGGATAAGGAGGTGGGAAGGGGGATATGGAGCTTACAAAAATGGAGACCAGATCAGTGATTTGGTTGCTGAATGAACAGTGTTGTCTGTAAGGATGGGGAATAGGAGATAGAGATGAGGAAGAGGAGGTAAAGATGAGGAGGTAAAGATTAAGAGGTCAGTGTGTAGAGAGCATGCGTGAGGCAAAAACATAATTGATAGTTTTCGATTTTGGGCTGACACATGGGAGGACATGGAGAATTATATCCCCAAACTCTGAGCATTGGTCTTATTCAGTTGCCAACATTCAGCTGTGAAATGAATGTTTCAGCAGTGTGTGTGACTTACTGGGTCTGGTAAGGGCCACACCAGGTGGGGACATGGCACCTCTGTTGCTGAAGGGTCACAAACTTGTGTCAAAAAGGATAGTGAATAAAGGAGCCTTGAGTTTCTCTTCTGTTTGTGGTTTGGTTTTGTTTGTTTCTGTTTTGGGGTTTTTTTATTATTATTTTGTAAACTATGAAGTCATCATGCTAAACCACTGCAAAAAAAAAAATGAAATAATGCTGTTTGCAGACGTAATGATTTCAAAGACAAGCAGTGTCAGAATCAGGAGTGAATCAGTCTTTGATGACACATATACTAAATGCTGCCAGTGTCATACTGAAAAGTAGTGTCAGAACATGTAACAATGCTCTCATATGGCACACACAGTAGAGGAGAGGTGTTAAATTTGATTATGCAAGCAAAATTTGAGTTTTCCCAGCTCATGAGTGCTTTTTTTGGCAATGATAGTAGTGTTATTTTAGCTTCACGAGTATCATGTAAGCCAGTGCTGGAGTTAATGAGAGGCAGTATATACTGAACTGCATAATGTCATCTATTTTTACTGTAGAACTTTGGAGCACTAATGCCCTTTAAAGAGTTTATAGATTTTGCTTTGGCTGGGTGTTTATAGCTCAGTCTTTCACATGTCTGAATTCAACCTCTACAAAGTCTATCTATATACAGAGTTTTGCTAGCATGTAAGTAAGCTCATGTAGATAGGTGTAACAACACATTGTTTAATCAACTTCCTCAAGTAAACTATAAATGGAACTCTGCTTACTGGTTTGGATAGAATATATGTGAATGGCATCTGTGTACCTGTGCTAAAACAGACCTATGAAGAGAGAGGCCATAGAAAATTTTCTCAAAATATCTGGCTTTTGCATCCTGCTGTCTGTGTTTCTCTATATTGGGAATGCATTAATGTGGTAACTTTTTTTTTTTTAGCTAGGTAACTCATTTTGCTATTTCCACAGCATTTTGACTTCTAGGAACCATAATTGGTGTTCCATTAGGCACAGTGCTAGCTTCACTTCAAATAAATATAGAAAACTCTTCCAGTATGCATCATTAATGACTGCATAGCACACACAAAATCACTCTCCATGAAAGGAAAACAGATGGCTTATTTACGTTTTTAATATTGCACAGAGTCAAATCTTGCAATTGCTTTTATTCAAGAAAAGCTTTTGTCTCCTCTGCTGGAAGATATATTCTAGCCTTTATGGCCTCACAAGTTATTAGATAAATAATTACTGGATTTCCATCTATGACTGCAGGCACAGATTCTCTAGATAGAGATGGGATTGAAGTGTATTTATGAAACTTATAGATCATCCTTAATCAGTGGGTTCCTGAAGTGACCTTCAGATACAGAAATTGCTACCATCAGGTGTCCGAGTCTGAAGCCTAGATTTCTATGAAGAAAACAGAGTATATAAGGAATTTCCAGAGGGTGAAAAGAAAGGAGGAGAGTCACTAAATTGCTTTAAGTTGTTCTTTGAGAGGAAGTCTACCTCTGAAGATGAGGTACAGTGCCTAGGAAAATAGCATGAGCACCTTAACAGAGTCACAATATAAATACAGTCCCTGGTTGAACCCTCCCCTCGTTTTTCCAAGGAGAGTAGCACATATCAGAGGAGTATCTTGACAAGTATTTTGGTTAGAAAATATCCCGAGTCCCAGGGGGAACCTGTGTATCTCCTCCAGCTGAGTTAGACGAGGAGCACACAAGCACACGTTCAGCCTCTCTTTTGATCTCAGAGAAAATGTATTACCTGTTGATTCTATGATTTAAGTAGAAATCCATTTTTAGTAAACTTCTGGAAATCTATTTATAGGAAGATTCTTGTGGCTCTAGATGAGGCAGAGCCAGTCTGTTTATCAGCCATTTTCCCAATCTGTGCCAAGCACACTGGGATGTGAGGAAGGTGAGGTGCTCACATTTTCAGCTACAAGTTAGCCATCTTCTCTAAGATGTTCACTTAAGCTCCTCTGTGAGTCAATGAGGGCAGACAGGTGATTCCTTCCCTCGGACTCAGACTGAGACACTTTGGTGAGATGGTGCATATGAACTGAGAAGGGGCACGTTAGGTTTTACAAATCTTGGTTAACCTGTTGCAGTCGAGTATTTATTCTCCGAACTGTTGAAGAGCATAAAAAAAAATAAATAAATAACCTTCCTCCCTGACAATAACAGCAATAGCATGAAAATGAAAGGTGGAGATGGTTGGCATCCACCATTACAAAGCCTCTCTCCTCAGAGAGCAGAAGATCCTTGTGAGGGACAACTTGTGCAGCCTCTCATTTGGGCACAGGCTTTGCTGTGAAATTAAATTATTTATTCCAGTGAGACAAGTTACTAAAAGCACAAGTGCTCTTCATTGAGACTTGCATCATCAATAGCCCAACTTCCACACTACCCCAGTAGAGAGTTTCCTTTGATGTCATTGCGAATTAGGGCATCAAATGATCAGTCTGATCACTCTCATCCCCAAAAAATAATTATTGCTTTCTTTTGAACAGTGTAACAAAGGCATAACACAATTGGGAAAAGGGCACAATGCATCCACAGTGCTATGTTTGCATTGGAATAAATTTTTTTTCTGTAATTTTTCAAATTCAGATGAAGAGGAAGCTCAGACCATCTGTACTTTAAGGATAACCTGGACAACAGATGTTTCTCTTACATCATGAACATTTTGTTCCCCTCTGTGATTTGTCATCCAGTTTTTTTTGTTCACTGTTTTCATTTTTTACTACCAAGTTCTTGCCCCACTAAGTCTAACTTTTCATTGAGCTACAAGGGTATAAATCAACAACAAGCATAATAAAGTCAGTAGGTCTGTGCTTACATGGAGACAGTATTTCCTCAGTGAAAAAGTCTTTGAACATTGCTTCCTAATGCTGTCACACACTGCTCTGCAACCATGCAGGAGCTGTGGAAACTAGTGATTTTCTAAACCAGCAATTTTAGTATCTAGTTACAAAATGTAGCCATATGGTCATTTTTTTGTCTTTGTCCTAAGGGTCTGTATATATTTGCATGTTTCCTCCCGAGGGCCACCACAGACCAAGAGCACTTTGGGGACAGAAAACAACAATAGCAACACTCACTTCAGCTGGGTGGGCACAGATTGTACCATTCCCTAGGTATTGTTGGGATCTTCCATTTGTTGTGATGTTTATAATTGTTAGATTATATAAGTGCATGTGTGCAAAAGGGAAGGAGACATACACAGAGGGAAAATTCTGTTGAATGCCTTAGTAAAAAAATGCGTTAACTGGAAATCACAAAAAAAATGCTGTTTTGCCTCAGTAGTATCAAATGTTTTCTTTCCCCTTTGATCTAAAGTGAGTATTTAGGAGTCCAAAATTTATCGGAAAGTGGAATGGTGGCAACAATTTTAAGCAACATGTTCATTGTTCTGCAAAAAATGCTGTTATTCATCATCCATTCAGTCACCCTGCTACTGACTCCACTTCATTAGCATGACCTGTATCTGCATTGGGAGCTCATTCCAAAACCTCTCTTGAGGTCAGTATAGCCTGGCAATGCCTCCTGACACCTTGTGGATAGTCATGATGACTACCTGCGACCAAAAGGACCACTTGTATCCAACTTTTCTTTCTATAGCACGTCCCATTTTCCTCCTTTCTCTCTTTTGGATTTGTTTTCTCTCTAATCACAAGTTGGAGTATTTCTGGATGCCAACAGGTAAAAGTAGGAGCTTGGTAACCCTACTGCTTAAAAACAGTTTGGGCTGTTCATAAAATTGAAAATGAATGTGCATGAAGTTCTTAAAATTCAGAGAAGATGATTAATGATAGGTGGTCATCTCTATCATGCTTCTCAAGCAGTGCTGTGTGCAAATATGACATTTTCCTTTCAGTCCCAGACAAAAGCTCACCACTGTGTTGCTCCTATTGCTTACATCTGCTTACAAAACGCTTTGGGTGATGCCTGATGGCTCTTCTCAGATACATAATTGAAGAAAGGGAACCTCTGAGGAATAAAGCACTTAACCATGCTTAACTTTTTGAATTAGATGCTTAGGAATCTTTGACCCTAAGGATGATCTCAGATACATCCCAAACAAGATAAATATTCAGGAAGGACCTTGAAAGTGTTGGTTTTTTATTCTCCAGCCGTCTTGAATTTCTCTCCTAGCTTAGAGTATTTTGTGTCACATTTCATGCAAGTTGTAATCTCCAAGGGGGAAAAAGCACTTAAGCATGCTGTCAGGCTCTTACTTCAGGCTCTCAGCAATTTTCTCCTTCCTCTGAACACTAGTGTATATGAATGAGACTTATAGATATTGTCTGACTAAATAAATCAAATCACCAGCTATCTCATGGAAACTCCAGAGGTAGCTTTGCATCCCTGCTCTTCAAAATGTCAGGATGTCTTTTAAATATTATTGAAAGTCTGCAAGAAATGCCATCCAAGGTGTTGTAGCTTGAAAACAAACACATGAATCTAGGGAATCAAGTTTGGTAACTTTGTCCTAGTTATCTAAAGTTTAGTAATAAGAACTTAGAAAGGTACATATATAAATTTGTGAAACAAGAGATACACAATTATATTTTTATTTTATGTACATGGTAAATAAGTATACAAATACTATAGCAATGTAGCATAATAGCATATATATTGTTAAAATGCACTATTTCTGTAGGAAGGGACTTACACAGATAATTTATTCCAACTGCCTGATCAATTGAGGGCTGACCAAAATCTAAAGCACATTAGTAATGTCCAGACAAATGCTGTGAGAAACAAAGTCAAAAGCCTTCCTAAAATCCAGAAAACTACATTCACTGCCATTCCTTCTTCCACAAGACAGGTGACTTTATCAAATTAATTAAAGAAGACTTTCCCTTTGTAAACCCATTTTGACTGTGCCAGAGTTCCTAAAAGGAACTAGGAACCCGGAGAAATCTGGAAATTCTAAAGGAAAAATCTGTGTGTGAATAATATATTAAATCCATCCTAAAGCACATTTGGAAAAATAACAGCAAGTTTCTATGTTTTAAAATACCTGTACATGAAGTAAAATATAATTTACTGGATAGTCCATGGACAAGCAAATTATTGGGGGAAATTATTCACAGAAGAATAAATTGTCTGAAAAACTATACATTGATGGATGGTATACAGAATGGGTAGCTTATCAAATTAATGAAAACAGGAAACATCTGAGGGAAAACCTGTTAACCTTGTATATAGGTCACATAAATTAATCACATGAAGAATCATCGAAGTTGACATAACTAATGTCTTCTTTTGTGCGTATCAGACTCCATCACACAGAGATGAATTGTGCTGAAACTGCTTTTCGTCCAAGCTGGGTGTGCAGAATTGTGCATTCTGATATCCCCTACTGTAAACTTTGGTATGTCTGTATCAGATTAGTCATTTTACAGGGAAATAAATTTCTCTTGCTGGTGTTCTGTTTGATATTCCTCCAATGAGACATCTGTAATTTGCATGTCACAGAGGGATTCCTTCTGCATTACTTTCACAGTTCTTGAAGACTTTATGGGACAACATGAAGTTCTAAAGAAATATAAAAGAAGACTTTGGATCTAATTTTCTTTCTTTTTTCACTTTCTTTTCTTTTATTTTTTCTAGCCACCACTGACACACAGCACATGGCTCATGAAGAAATCTCAAACAACCTAAGAAACGGTGAGTGCAAGCTCTTGATAAGGTACTATTGTAGTTGACATCTCTGCACTGGCAAGGGTTTACAATTCCCTTGGGTGTCTCTAATTATAATGTATTGTTCATTAAAAATGGCAACAAGAGTTCACTGAGCCTGCATTCTTGCGATTAATTGCAATGTTCTCCTAATCACTTATTGTTATTTATACTTCTGCCTCCATGCAACTGATTATGTTGTACATTTGCACCATTCAGAGAGTAACAGGAGGGACACAAAGGGTGAGTTTACATGATGCAATGGAGCTTTGTGGAGATATGTCTGAACTAGTGCAGAACCAAGCTGTGTGCTGGCACAGCCCAGAGATGTACAGCATTAGAAATTTTCATCTCAGAGCTACAAGGAAGCCAGGTCAAGCTCATAAGCTTTGCCTCAGAAGGATTTGCTGCACTCTATGAAGAGCTGTGGAATCACGGTTTTCCTACTTTCAGTTAAGCTCATGCTGTTTCCAGTTGGTGAAAAAATTACAGGCAGCTCAGTGCAGGTGTCTCTCAGGAATTCCCTTTGAGCATTCCTCCCGGTATGTGATGCCTGTACAAATATCAGATACCAGATTTCTGCTAAATCCTTAGGAGTCCTAAACATATCTTTAAAATTACCTATATCCACTGACTAAGCACTGATGTACATTAAAGAATCTACTGAGCAAAATCCCCCCAAAAAGCCTCTGCAGCTCCCATCATCAGGACGAACAGAAATTTTGAGTTATCCATGATAACCTGCCTATAGCAAGACTGTAGCTTGATCCACCTTGAGTTTACATTTGTTACCAATGATTTCTGATTTTCCTTTGATGATTGTAGCAAGCAATTTTAGGTGCCTGTTACTGTATATTCCAACCTGAGACAGACATCAGTAAATTGATTTTTGGAGAAAAAACTCTGGAAATTAGTTAGTCCCTCAGGTACCCTAGATGTGGATGGCTTGGAGAGGTGCACACTTCACTGAGTAAAAAATTGGCTGGATGGATGGGCCCAGAGAGTGTTGGTGAATGGAGTTACATCCAGCTGGTGGCTGGTTGCTAGTGAGGTTCACCAGGGCTCAGTGATGGGGCCACTGTGATGTTTAATATCTTTATCCATGATCTGGATGAGGAGATCGAGGGCACCCTCAGTCACTTTACAGATAACTCCATGTTGGGTGGGAGTGTTAATTTGCTGGAGGGCAGGAAGGCTCTGCAGAGAGCTCTGGACAGGCTGGATCAATGAGCTGAGGCCAATGGTGTGAGGCTCAACAAGGCAAAGTAACACTCCTGCACTTGGGTCACAACAGCCCCAGGGAGTCATGCAGAGAGTGGCTGGAAACATATCCAGCAGAAAGGACCTGTGAGTGCTGGTTCACAGGACTTAAACCTGAGCCAGCAGTGCCCAGGTGGCCAAGAAGGCCAATGGCATCCTGGCCTGTATCAGCAACAGTGCGGCCAGCAGGAACCAGGGCAGGGATTGGCCCCCTGTACTCAGCGCTGGTGAGGCCACACCTCAAATCCTGTGTGCAGTTCTGGGCCCCCCAGTTCAAGGACATTGAGGTGCTTGAGTATATCCAGGGAGTGCAACAGAGTTGGTGAAGGATTTGAAGCACAAATCTTACAAGGAGCAGCTGTCTAGCCTGGAGAAAAGGAGGCTCAGGTGAGACCTTATCACTCTACAACCACCTGAAAGAATCTTGTAGCAAGTTGGGGGTTGGCCTCTTCTTGCAAGCAGCAAGCAAGAGGACAAAAAGGAAGCGGCCTCAAGTTGCATTAAGGGGAGGTTTAGACAAGATATTAGGAAAAGTTTCTTCCCTGAAAGAGTGGGCAGACCTTGGACTGGACGGCCCAGGGAAGTGGTCATTGTCCCTGGAAGTATTAAAAAATTTGTAGATGTGGTGCTTAGGGATAAGATTTAGTGGTGGACCTGGCAGAATTAGGGTAATGGTTGCACTTGATGATCTTGGAGTCTTTTACAACCTTAATAATTTTATAATTTTATGATTTTATGGATGTACATAAAGAAATTGTGGCAGTGACATACCAGCTCAATTTTCGGGGTGTTTTTTCAGAGAAGCCAGAACTTTCTGTGTTAGAGATCTTTCTTATGTCTGCCTCTTATATTAGTTTCCTGCTCACTACACACCTGCTCTGAAACTCTTCTGTTCCTCAGTTTCAAGCTTTTAGTTGCAATCTAATGCTATTTGCACAGCATTATTGCCTGGAGGTCTCAGTCAATGCTGGCAAGGCTCCTACTGGCATGTTATGTTAATAACTACTTAGTTTTGTTCTCAGTGAAAGGAATTTATTCCAACAACTGGGATTCATCCTGGTTTTTTTTAGTGAGTACACAGCTATACTCTAGTACAAATACTAAAGGCCAAGATCCCTAAAAATAGAAAGGTAGGAACCACCAGCATCACTGCATCCGAGCCAACAGCTGCAGGGCCCATGGAGAAGCTGCCTGGTCCAAACTGCACACCCACACCTGACCCCACTGTCACAGACCACTGCTCCTGAGAGCAAATTTACATTTGCTTACCTCTGATTGAGGATTTTGAGCATCCAAGTATCCCCCTGACAGCTTATATTTAGATATTTTAGCCAGACAATTGTTGAAATTTTGGCCCACCCTGGCATGTAAATACTGCAGGAAAAAAATCATGCAGATAAGGACTTGCAATATACTGCATCAATTAATACACAGTGATAGGAATTAAGATTGCAGAGTGAATGCTTGTCTGTAAAGTACTTGTTCTTCAGTACATGCAAAATACGTCCCTAACATTACATGCATTTGTATTTGGCACTACAAGGATACATCTCTATAGTGTAAGCTTGGCATTTTGACTGCCTGGGAAGTTTCAAAATAAATACCCCCAGCCAACAAAAAAATGCCACTCACAGGCAACAAAAAGTAGTATGTTAAAATCTGTATTTTTAAAATATGTCTGTGAAATTTTACAGTCATTTGCATTTCAAGTCTGCAATTAGATTTTAAAAAGCCCACAACTGCAGCTGTGACAAGTACTCTGTTATGTGAAAAAAAAAAAAGGCACGTAAATAATCCTCTTATCCTCCAATAACAGCTCTGATGAAAACAAATTTTAGCATAGCACTCAACAATTGCCTCTTCAAGGTTGTTTTCATGCTTGATACAGTATGAATGGTAAACCTAAAAGAACTGGCATTCAAACAAGATATGTTTTTAATTCCACAAATTGCTCTTGATATTGCATATGACTCTTTACAGAGCATCTTCTCAGGCTTTTAGGATGAGCTGTAGAGCATCCCCAGAGCTACAGAGAGGCTTTCCCTGGCACACAGGGTGATATGGCATCCCATCAGCTCCATCATTATCCAGATGAAAGGGAGATAAAGGTTTCTAGGGATGGCCATCCATCAGCTCCCCTGGAGCTGAGTACATATCCTCCCATGAAGTGGAGCATGACACACACTGGGCAGCCAAATACACCAGCAATTTGTTAGGTGTGCAGTGCACTGCTCTGCACTTTGGCTGGTTGTTGCCATTGCCAATGGTTTTCCCTGCTGTTCATTAAGGGTGACATTTGTAAGCATTTTTTATACTTAGCTGAGCTGGCAAAAGTGCCAACTTGGTGCTGAAGTTTGACACAGTCCTGTCCTGAGCACCTGGCTTCACATATGGACAATGGCATCAGTTTTAAACCTCAAGATAATCCAAAGTTTAAAGTCTCTTCCTGTCAGCATTAATGCTGATGTTGTAACAGAGGTGTGTTAGGTCTGAGCCCCAAGACCTCGTGGAGGAAATGTGGCATCTTGGAAAACAGCCATTGCTTACCTCAGAAAGAAAGTGGAAAAGTGAATTACACAACAGGGAAACGTGAATTATAGACACAAAAGATGAATAAAAGTAAATGACAAGGTAAGGACTGGATAGGGGAAGAGACTGATGATTGTTGTTGGGAGAGTGTGTTGAAATGACACAAGAGAGGACATGATAAGGAGGAATGAAAACAGTAGGAACAGTATATAATAATTTTGTCATTTATGATCCATAAAGAGGGTTATTACATTTTTTTTTCTGAGAGGTGAGAGAAAGACTAAGATGGTGGTCAGGGGAGAAAAGCACACAATGTGACCTAAAATAGCTGAATGTGTTTCAGCTTAGCAAAAGTAAGGTTGAGAAGGATGTGATTTCTCTCAAGAAATATATCAAGAGTAAATGCCAGATGGAGAAGGGCTATTTGAGCTAGAGGGCAATTTTGGCAAAAGAGCAAAAGGAGGAAAATTAGCCATAAATACTTTCAGCCTGGAGAGCTTTCTACCCATCTGAGCAGCAAGAGTGTGCACTGTCCTCTCATTTGGTGCCACTGGGGCAGTCTCTGGGATTTAAAAGTAGTGCCTGATCACAGGATGGAGAAGAATCAGTGACAGGACTGCAGGACAAGGAAGGATGCTCCTAATGTTCAGGTCGTTGGGAAAAGCCAATGAACATGGAAATGAATGGAGGATTTGCTGCAGCCTTTTCGTCAGCTAGCAGTCTATCAATAAGACTGATGTACTGAGAATTTCCACAGTTGGCTGTCAGACCTTCACCCAGCCAGTCCCCTGAAGCTCTTACCTTCATGTTTTACAACCACTTTTCAATGGAAAAGAATGCATATCGGTGAAGACAGTGCTTCAGAAATTACCAACACATTTCCTTACTACAGCTGAAGCTACAAAGTATGCTTTTCAAAATCCTTTGACATGCCAGCCAGCACTGAACTCCAAATGAGGCAACTAAAGAAATATTAGACAGAAATTCTTCCAAAGTTGCTAAATTATTGTCAGTATTGAAGGCAGCCCCTCCTTGAAGGTTCTCCTTCCTTTTGGTTGTTATGATTTCTCTGTCCTTTAAACCTGTAGTAACTCACCCTGAGACTGCTGGACTGGTGTCAGTGGGCAGGAAGCAGCATGAAAGTCAGGCAATGTTTTTAGTTTTGCATATAAGAAAGTTCTGGCCAGAAGTTCTTCACTTACTAAATCAGAACTGTCCCATAAATTCAACATGGTTCAACACAGGCAGGTCTCAATAACGTTTCCTTTCCAACAAAGCATGTAATATGCCTGATAAAACATCAATAAAATTTAAAATATTGTATCGACATTTTTATTAATAATTGGAATACCTATCTGTTGCAGTCGGATGCCAGCTATCTGGAGATGGGGAGAGTTTTCTGACCTGCCAGATGTGGTCTGCTTCCATTTCTTGGTGGTGGTGTGGAGGGCTTTTTCGTTTAGTTTAGCATTTTGCTGCTAAGGGGCAAGCCTGGGTTTTGTGGACAACCACAGACAAACAAAAACTCAACCTGATTGTTTTTCACCTCAACAGCAACAAAGTACTTGATTAAACTAAAATCACAAAAGTTCCTATCCCTTGTGTCTATTGCAATTCCTGGTTTCAGTCCACTACTGTATTTTGATCTTTCCTATAGACGTCTTATAGTCTGGCAATTTTTGTATCTTGATCTTCACATAGTCAATTAAGATGTAATTTTTCTGGCAGTCTGGTTAATATTAATTTCAGGTAGTATGAAAAGCCTGTTGAAACCTCTGAGAGCTTTTCTTTCAGCTATAATGGGCTTTGGATCAGAACTCATAATAGCAGTAATTTGCTTGAATCTATTCTAGCTAATGAGTGATTAGCAGATGCTTTTCCCCCTCTTTGCCTAACACTTGATAAACCAGAATCCATGAGGACCTGTGTACCAAATAATGGTGTGATTTTACAACTCTCGAATTGCCTTAGAAAATAGATGTATAAATCATGCACATAAAGGCAATGGATATTGACAAATTCTCTGCTATTAAAGAGGTGGCTTGCTGTGCTTTATGTGAGTCTCTCAACAATAATGTGTTACCTGTCATGGGACACTGGGAAAAACTATCAGGTCTTTATATATCTTAGTGTCTCCTTTCTGTTCTCTTATTATTTTTTTTTTTTTTTGAGGTGATTTACATGTCTTTGGTATTTCAGCTCAAATTCCCTCGTTTTTAGGACCAAATCCTTGTTTAAACATTGTTAAACCATTGTTCCTTTGCGCAGGAAGAGAATTAGGCAAAGGAATTACTTGCTGTTATTCTCTAAGTCACCTTCCAACCCAAGCAACATTTCTAAAACTGAAAGATACCGACTATCAGGATTTGTTCTACTCGACCTTTCATGATATTTAGGCATCTGGCTTTCCAGCTCAAGTAATCAAGATGATAATTAAACCTACATCTTTGTGAATGTCAAAACTGTCATCTGCATTCAGGATGTTACAGGTCTGCAAGAAATCATGATCAAGAGAAATTTAACATCAGTGAGGTCATTAGGAAATTGTTCCAGCATTGGCTTCACCAAAAACTACCTTGTCAAAGCAAATGAGATACACAGAAGCGTGTTATATTAACTTCTCCTATAGAATATCTAATCAGTGTTGTTATAAAATAAGCATATTCTTCAAATAGAACTGTCAGCAGTACATTAAATAATGCCCAGGCAGCACTTGAAGGTAATGAGTATCCTTTAGTGTTTCACTTCTAATACCTTGCACTATGTGCAGTTGTATATACATTTATAACACCAATTAATTACTTTCCTTCTGCAAATGGGCATTGCATTTTTAGAGAAACCAACAAAAAAACCTCTACGCTTCACATTAAAAAATGGAAAAAGAAATAGTAATTCAAAAATTAATTAATGATGCAGTAGCCTCCAGCTTAGAATAAGGCAGAGTCAGGACTGTTAAGTTCATGGGAAAATGGGTCTTGAAATTGTTCCCATTTGCAAATTAAGTCATGTCACAGTTTTCCAAGTCACAAACAATCAGAAGTAATTTTCCACTAGCCAATGTAGTTCTGAGTTTTCAGCCCAAGCTATAAACCCACACTCAGCTCTCACTGATAACAAAGGGAGGTGAGCAGGGCACTGTTGGTCATGATAAGGGATCAATCACAAGACAGGCTGTCTTTTGTCATCTGCACTGAAACAGTTTCATCCAAAACATTATAAATATAGGCAAGCATAGGAATTATTTCTATTTCCCGGGCATTATTTCTCTCTCATGCTCCCCATCACATGCAAAATTCAAGCACAGCAACTCCAGCTGCAGAGCAGCATGCAACAGCACTTCTGTGCACAAGTTTCCTCTGCTCAAATCTTTCTTTGTAGATGGTTTTGCAGCTAGTCAAAGAAATGAAGCTAAAAAAGTTGGCTTGGAACTCCAAATTTGTGCTTTAAATAGCCAGGATGATAGTATGTGTTTTCGTTTCTTCAAAATAGGGTCTACAATGATGGAAGGACTAACTGGATACCTCAGATAAATGTGTCATGTGAGATGGAGTGAATTCAGTCCATGTGTCCTCTGCTGTGGCAGAATTGTACAGTTCTGCAGGGCAGGGCAGCACATCCAGTGTGCAACTATCCAGGAGCAGTGGCAAGAAATACAGAGTGTAGGGAGAATCCATGACTTGAAGGCACTCACAGAGACATGCCTGGCATCCAAGCCTTTTCATGACAGGAGACTCCCTTCCATCTAAGATGCAGTTGGATGTAGTGCTTTTGTCAGCTCTTTACATCAGAGGCAGTTGCTCAAAGAGTGCTCTGAGTCATGTTCTAGGATCATTCTCAGCTGAGCTGGAATTTCCACCAAAACTCTCCAGCTGCTCAGCCAAGAAGCAAGACCCTGGAAAGCAAGAGGATTACACGTGCCTGACTCCAGCCTAGCTCTCAGCCAGCTTGCATAGAGAGATTTACTGTGTGCTGATTCCTGCTCCTGAAGTTGTTTGTGCCTTTCACATTAAATATCTCCAGTGGAAAAAAAAAAAGATGTAAAGATTTTTGCTAGAAATTTAAAATACTTCAGCATTTACCTACATTGTTTGTGTTTTGGACTGCAAACTCTTAAGAGTAGCCCTGGACAGGAAATTTTGTACCAAATGACTTCTGTTCCTGTAGATTAAATGTATAACTTGAAGCAAAATGTGAACCTGGGTGAACAGAGAGAGGTTCTTAATTGTCTGACATCTTGCAAACTCCTCTTTTTCTAGTAGTTTCCAAAGGATGAAAAAACAGGGTCCCTAGTGACATTGATGGCATTTTAGGAGGAGGTGTGAAGCAGCAGCTCCTTGTTAGACTAATTATAGCATCTAATCTGTGAGAGGCTTTCTAACAAGTGGAAGATTTAATGGTACAGCTGAGCCAGTCAGCACTGGCAGCACACGCCTGCAGGTTTGGGCTCTTGGTAGGTGGGTGTTAGCCCAGTGCAGGTCAAGGCAAACTCTGACCTGTGATGTGGATGAGGGATGGAGGAAATGCCCAGGATAGTACTGCTGGGCAGATTTAAAGTGTTTAGAAAAACTGCCCATGCTCTGTCCCAAGTACTTTCATATAAAAAGCACCAGCATCTGGAGACAAATGTGCTAACTCTTGAAGGCCAGAACATAAATGAAATATATTTAAATACAATATTAGAATGAATAACCTAAAGATTACCATGATGTATCTTAGCCCTGAGTCCACATGCTGTTTGCCAGTGTACCTTCTGTTAGCTGGGGTAACAGCTACTTTATCTCCAAGTTTTTGCAGCAGAAGCAGCAACAGCTGAAACAACCCGACTGCTGGTGGTAAGCTGGGGGATGATTCAGAGTTAGCCTAAGGCTCCCTCTGGAGTTAAAGGAATGATCAGTGCCTCCAAGGAGGGATTCA